>NC_063047.1:6592029-6943529 GCF_018812025.1 Megalobrama amblycephala
CTCAGTATGCTTTAAAAGAAACAAAAATAAACTTTCTTGACAATGATATGCTGTGTATCATGTGCTCTTACATTGTATAATGTGTTTTCGGTAGGCCTACCGATATATTTTGTGACATGAAATTGCTTGGTTAATTCACAGAATATTGTACATATTATGGAAATTCCAAAAATTGTACGGTTACATCTAGCTACATCTTATATAAGCTTGAAATAGTAAACAGTTGTTATGCATCAGTGGAAATGAAGTGTTCTAGTCACCTTAACATAAGGAAAAGGAAATTATAAACCACGAGTTCCAGCATGGGAAAAGCTAACAAGGCACTCTGGTTACTTGAACTTGTGACCTAATGAAGAGATCACCAGAATGTCTGCAAAATTTAATCAACAGTCGGAATTCTTAGAAAAAGTAAAATGAGAAATAAAACAACAACAACAAAAAAACCCTCGGGGTCAAATTAGTCATTTGGGGCCCAATGCAGTTGTATCTAATCAAAAACGAATTGTCTTTTTCTGCAGAAATTCACAAGAACTTACAATATAGACACATTTATCAGAGCTCTGTCATTCGCCTTGCTGTCAGGAATATGCAGGGTAACCTGTTGCTCAACAAAACATTTCCTTTAAAAAGCATTATGAGTTACCAGAAAACGAAGCCAGTTTGCCTCTCCATCCTCTGCTCTTTCACCCATTCCTTTCCAGAACCCCATCATGTAGCAACATTCTTTTTCTTACTTCAGTAACCATCTTTTCTCTTTTCATCTCACTTTTTTGTTTAGTCCTCCGATTGGTGTTTTTCTTTCAAATATCCTATCATTTTAATCTCATGAGTTTTTCATTCTGATTCTGTTTGCAATGGTCACATCAAGCTCCTGAAATGTATTCCTCCTTCTGAAATGTTGCTCACTCTCATATGCTTCTCTCTTCTAAGCTCAAAGTCTCGTCTGTAAAGGTGACTTGCAGCGGGTGGTGCTTGGAACTCTGCGCTTCATTTGTGTTGGAGTGCGTGCATGAATGTGTTTTCACTAAGTCTGTGCTCGTTTCTGTCCTGTTTTCTCCGCTACTGAGGTCTAGCTCCTGAGAGTCGCGCAGAAGGGTTTGCGTGGTGGAAGTTGAACACGTCCTGCTCGACACAGAGTCGACACAGCAGCCCATCCCCTGTCCCGCATCCAGGGGATACAAGTATGTCTGCGACGTGCTGATCACCTCTGGCGGCTCGGGCAGAACCAGCGACGGCAAATCACGAGACACAAACGATGAGCTGTGGACACCGTTGCTGCAGTGGAAATCTGCAGGGCTCCTCCCGTGACTCCGCCCACCGATACGGCAAAAGAGGCACTTGACCTTTTCTAGAATCTTCTGCAAGACCGTCTTTCTCAGCAGGATGTAGATCCAGGGGTCTAGAATGGGGTTGACAGAGGCAATTCGGATGGCCTTAAGGTCTGCTGCTGTCATTGGGGAGGTATACAACTGGTTCACAAACACCCGCACCTAGACAGGAAACAAGACATGATCTGTTTACTTCTTTATCTATAATCATTCTACATTCTTTTCCGACACCAAACACGATAATACGAGCACTGATATCATATGCTGGTTATTTCATCAGGCTTTCCGCTATGAGTCAACACATAAAAGTCGTCAGGGTACAGATCATACAGATACAAATCACATACAGTGAACATCAATAGAAAACAATGAATAGATTGTTTAGAGTGTCTGTGACACTGTTACCTTTCTGGGCTTTTAATCCATTACGACTTTTCATTATACATCACTCTACAAAAATGCTGGGTTGTTTCAAATATGGACAAATGCTGGTTTAATTTTTTTTTTTTTTTTTTTTTTTTAAAGCCAATGGTTGGGTTTGTCCATATTTCACACAAACGTGGGTTGAAACAACCCAGCATTTTTAGAGTGAAATACACTAAAAGATATGAAAAAAAAAAAAAGAAAATGCATTATGAGATAGGATCTATAAAATATATAATCAGACAAATGCCTAACTGTATATCTCATTAATTTATATAATGTTATTATACCAGCCTTGTTGAGATATTAAAATCCTATCTGATTTTGAACAATAATTCAGAACATGTCACAAAATAAGATAAGCTTTTTAAATAAAATTTGAATAGAAAAAGATTGTTGGTTTACACAGGAAATGAGTATCCCATTTATAAAGTGGGATAAGAATCATATTCTTTCCCCCCCCCCATATTTTTAATTCGTAAATATTTATGATGTAAAATATAATAACATTTTATTGTAAAACTATAGTCTGTATAGTGCCTTGCTAAATGTAATATACATTTCTCAGTAGATTACAATGCAGTTTTTACATTGCAATTTCAATGGCATTGTAAAATAGGTATGACACACTATTTTGTGAATTCATGGTTTAAACTGGGAGACCAGCAAACCATCTTAGCTTAAGTTTTCAGCCAGGTATCCCACGTTAACGCATATTGCGCTACATGCTCTAAATCAACGTACGCTACCAAATCCCACTTACCACTAAAGGAATGGAGCAGATGAGCACGACAATGGACGTGGCAATGAGAACAATGACCATCTGGATCTCCGCACCAGCCAGGCGCGCGAAACTCCGCCTGCGCCTCATCTCCGCGACGCGCGCCTGGTCCGTCCCCAGCGAGGTCCTGCGCACGAAACGCTTGTGCATCATGATGAGAGCCGCGCACACCAGCACATTACAAATGACGGTGGCGAGGATGAGGAGGGAGCTGAAGCTGGCGTACATGTAGGAGAAAGTGGCGTTCGTGCTGCTGTTGTTGTTATGCCAGTCGATGAAACACCAGGTTCCGGGATGCTGGCGCACCACGGATCCCAGTCCCATGCTGGGAAGAGCGCAGAAAAGCGCATTGGACACATAGATTCCCGCGAGTGTCAAGCCTGCCACCCGCTGGTCCACATAGTGGTTATAGAAATACGCATGATTGATGGCGAGGTACCTCTCGACGGACATGGCACAGATAATACTAAGACCTGCCAAAGAGAAGAAGAGTAAAATGAACCCGGAATAATGACAGAGAGTTTCTCCACCGGGCCACGCGCCCTTCACATAGGTGGCAATGGTGACTGGGCTCGCGAGCAGCGTGCCCAAGAGGTCAGTTACGGCAAGTCCACACACCAGGGTGTAAAAAGTGGTCTCCTTTTGCTCTTTCCGTGACTTTCGAAGCACTACGATTGCAATAACGTTCCCGACCACGCCAAATATAAACATAATGACCGGGATGGTAGGGTCCTTGTTCATCTTCACCGAGTTGTTTTTCACGTGCAGGTCGATGTTCAAATCAGATCGGTTACTAGACGCGCTCATGACGCATGGCATGAAATGCTGACTTCCCCAATCGATGTCAAAGATCCAACGATCATACTGTCCACATATATGTTTCATGCGCTGTTACGCGTCTCCAAAATCTTCAAAGCGCGTCTCGGATTAGGGTACATTTTGACTTGCCGGCGTCTGCTACACATGCGATCTTCCACAAATTCAGTCCTGTGTTCCTCGTGAGAGGTGTGTAGTCCACAGCTGCCCTGAGTCTCAACTAAACTGACTCACAAGTTTTTCCCCGAGAGCTTTCTGCCAACTCCGCCCCCGAGCTTTAGAGCGCAGTCTTGCACCCTCCTGTCACTGCAAGTTGACACATATTTGTCTCCGCATAAAATACCTTCTAGGCTAACATTTATCTACACAATTTACCCTCATTGTCTTTTCTTCGTTTCGCCAAAATATTGTAAGTTATTCAAGGCAAAGAAACGTTTGTGTCTCTCATGAATATATACTGTGTGTGTGTAAACAATTCATTTAACAGTGAAACGCTGAACCAACTTTTGGCATCTTTGCTTAACCTATCAACAAATTGTTTTATTTTTTTTTTTTATTAAAAGCTTGAATTTACTTTTCAAACCTCGCCTATTCAAAAGCTACTCATTTCTTTTTCCTTTAAGTGCTTTATATTAAAGAATCTCTATAAACTTAATTTAGCTAGTCTTTTAGAGAAGGTGGGTAGAGATTTAACCAATTGGATTGATCTACCACTCACATTACTTAGTAGAATAAATAGTTTTTTATATGTGTCAATCTCTTCCTATATCAATCCCTAATTCTTTTTTCACTGCTCTTAATGGGTTGATAAGATCATTTGGCATTGTAAAACTCCTAGCGTCAGCCTTGATAAATTGGCTTTGGATTATTTTCAAGGAGGACTGAGACTTCCCGATTTTAAGATGTATTATTGGGCAGCCCAATCCAGGTATTTGGCTCAGATGTTTGCTGGTACCCCCTTTCCCTCTTGGCTTAATATGGAGAAATCTGAGGTAATTTTCTTTCCCCTAAAGCACCTTTTGGGGAAACAGATTGCTACCAATGTGCCATCAAAACAAAAATGTTAAGAAATGGGCAGATAAGGGAATTACACATTTGAAGCATTGTTTTGATGATGATGTTTTAATGTTTAAAGGTGCCATCGAATTGAAAATTGAATTTACCTCAGCATAGTTGCATTACAAGAGTTCAGTACATAGAAATGACATACAGTGAGTCTCAAACTCCATTGTTTCCTCCTTCTTATATAAATCTCATTTGTTTAAAAGACCTCCGAAGAACAGGCGAATCTCAACATAACACCGACTGTTACGTAACAGTCGGGATCATCAATATGTACGCCCCCAATATTTGCATATGCCAGCCCATGATCGAGGTATTAGACAAGGGCAGGACGTAACGTCTGGATCTGTGCACAGCTGAATCATCAGACTAAGCAAGCAAGAACAATAGTGAAAAATGGCAGATGGAGCGATAATAACTGACATGATCCATGATAATGATATTTTTAGTGATATTTGTAAATTGTCTTTCTAAATGTTTCGTTAGCATGTTGCTAATGTACTGTTAAATGTGGTTAAAGTTACCATCGTTTCTTACTGTATTCACGGAGACAAGAGCCGTCGCTATTTTCATTATTAAACACTTGCAGTCTGTATAATTCATAAACACAACTTCATTCTTTATAAATCTCTCCAACAGTGTAGCATTAGCCATTAGCCATGGAGCACTATCAAACCAAAGTCCCTTTAAGATTTTGGTTTGATAGTGCTCCGTGGCTAACGGCTAATGCTACACTGTTGGAGAGATTTATAAAAGAATGAAGTTGTGTTTATTGATCAAACTCATTCAGAATCAAATGTAAACATCCAAATAAATACAATACTTACGCGATTAGACATGCTGCATGATGAGCACTTTGTAAAGATCCATTTTGAGGGTTATATTAGCTGTGTGAACTTTATTTATGCAGTGATAGAGTCGAGAGCTCGGGAGGGGGCGGAGAGCGCGCGATTTAAAGGGGCCGCAGCAAGAATCGGCGCATTTATAATTATGCCTCTAAATAGGCAGTTAAAAAAATTAATTTAAAAAAATCTATGGGGTATTTTGAGCTGCAAATTCACAGGCACATTCAGGGGACACCTTAGACTTATATTACAACTTGTAAAAAAACGTTCGATGGCACCTTTAACAGTTAAAAAAATAAATATAATTTGAGTAATACAGAATTCTTTAGTTATCTGCAATTACGTTTAATTGTTTAACTTATCCTAAGATACCTGATTTGTATTGAGCAACTCTGCTATTCAGATAAACCACTACATAAAACAACCTCTAGAATATACAAAGGCCTGATCTCAAATCAGCCTTTAGATGACCCAGTTAAATCCAGATGGAAGTAGATGGAAGCAGGATCTGGGGCAAAGAATTGAAGGGGACCTGTGGGGACAATTATGTAAAGATGGGGTCACCTGAACCTTGAATTCTAAGTATAGATTAATTCAGTTTAATTTTTTACACCAGCTTTACTACATTTCATCTAGATTATATAAACTTAACAACAGTATTTCACCCCTCTGCTTCAGATGTGGTATAGAAGGAACAGTTTTGCATTCTACCTGGTTGTGTCCTAAAGTGAAGGTGTTTTGGGTGCAAGTATGTTAAAGTATATCACAGATTCATGGAAATGATTTTCCAACAGATCCAGAGGTGTATTTATTAGGTAATTTTACGAACTCTAACCTCAGAAATAGTCAAGCTATTAAGCTCACTGAAATGTTAATAATAGCTAGAAAATGTATTGCCTTGAAATGGAAAGCAGACACTGATGTGCCAATTAGATTGTGGCTGTTGGAGGTTTGCAGCTGTGTACCTTTAGAGAAGATAACATATTCAGCGAGGAGCAGGGGTTAACTATATGTATAAAATCTGTTATATTTGAAAAAAGCAAAAAAAAAATTTTCAAAAAAAAAAAAAAAAAAGCTACTCATTTCAAGGAACGATTCTTGACCATAACACTTACTCTGCATAAGGTCAGTGTCTGGTCTTCTGAAAATCAGACCTACATGCAAATCAGCGTGGCTTTAAGCTGTTCTGTTTTTCTTATAAAGGATGTGTTTGCTCCTTAAGCCGCCTTCAAGAGAATTACACAAGCAGCACATCCTGACAGCAAAGAATAGTTATTATGCCGTAAATCATTTTGTTAAGACACACTTATAATTCACTTCAAAACCCAGTCCCTTTATGCAAATAAAAATAAATGATATTATAAGTATAATCATATTTACTGCTTATTGACTTTGACAGCCACTAGTGACAGTGTTGTGATGACTGTTGCTCCAAAGCCCCAGCCCACTATTCGCTTTCCATGACGACTATAATCCATCCTTGAGGAAGAAATAAAACAGCATGTGGAAAGTGCACAAAACTATGCTTCTCTCATTAAATGATCAAGATTTACATGCTGCCTTTAATTAAAGGTGCCCTAGAACTTTTTTTAAAAAGATGTAATATAAGTCTAAGGTGTCCCCTGAATGTGTCTGTGAAGTTTCAGCTTAAAATACCCCATAGATTTTTTTTTTTAATTAATTTTTTTAACTGCCTATTTTGGGGCATCATTATAAATGAGCCGATTCAGGGCTACTGGCCCTTTATTCGAGATTCGCCTGTTCTTCGGAGGTCTTTTAAACAAATGAGATTTATATATGAAGGAGGAAACAATGGAGTTTGAGACTCACTGTATGTCATTTCCATGTACTGAACTCTTGTTATTTAACTATGCCGAGGTAAATTAAATTTTTGAATCTAGGGCACCTTTAATGTTGAGTTCTGGCCCTGAGTTTAAATAGTGCAGCTCTGTATAATTTATGCATGAAGTTCATAACCGGTAGGAGTTGACAAAATATATGCTATCCATTTTATCTGTTACTTTACTAAAACTTTAATCATTGATAATGAGATTTATACAGCTGTGCAAAAAAGCCAAATTAATAAATCAAGTGTGATTGGAAAGGTTTTTTTTGTTGTTGTTGTTTGTTTTTTGACATTTAGATCTTTTTCACCTTCATTTTCTCATCTTTGGACATTTTTTTTTTCTTAACATCTAGATCTCTAGATCTCTTTTTCACCTTCATTTTCTTATCTTTGGACATTTTTTAATTTTTTTGTATATGACCTGGACAGTTCTGCATTGTTTTGACAATGACTCACTGAATGCATAGCTTTTGAAATGTCATTCAACCAGATATTTCTGGATTTGTTTGTTTCCGTTTGTGGTATGTCTTGTGCTCATTGACGTCTGCTTAAGCTACAGACGCAGCTGCAGTGAAAGCCATGCATGCATCAGCTACATAAAATATCGAAGTATGTAAGAACAGAGAACATTGTGGTTTTCTGTGAGGTTTGCATTTGTGAGAAAAAAGCCCTTTTGGTGTAACTGCTAGCTGAGCTGTACAAAGGAAGTACACGGCATTAGGTGTTGCAAAGTTCACAGCAATGTCATGTACAGGTAACTTGTAAAAATGCACAAATGAATGATCACCAATCACATGCTCAGACCAAGAAACTTAAATCTAAAGGATTTCAGTCTGAAAAAAAAAAAGAACAGATGTTAACAGGATAACATGCATTGGGTAGGTTGTGTTCAAAGACCACTTTTCAGTCTTGATAGTGCTTCACAACTGCACTTGCAATATGAACATCACATTGCATTAAGATATGAAGTCACAACACATAAAATGAAGTTGCAATTACTAGAAATAGTTGCAATTGTGACAGTTCAAATTGCAATTATGAGAAGTTAAAAAAGTGTTGCAAGTTAAAATTGCAATTATGAGACATTAAGTCACAGTTGAGATATAAAGCCACATTTACGAGAAATAAAGTCGCGATTACAAGAAAAAGTCACAGCTGTGAGATAAAATCATCATCGGTTGCAAATAAAGATAATAAAATCAGGATCTAGGTGCAACAATAAAACAAAACTCAAAATAACAAGACATTTAGGTAACTGAATCAGGCAAAACATGAACAGAACAATGCAACAATTTCGAGAAAATGAGTGACCAAGAACTAGGGAAAACACAGGACTTAAATTCACGGTGACTAACGAGTTAATAGATGAGACACACCTGAACTGAAACTCAAATCAATCTGTTACTATGGAGACAAACAGGCAGGGGAACTGAGGATGACATGCTGCCTTCCAGGCAGGTTTTTGACCCGTAAGTCACGACTTCAAACCACTACTCACGACTTCGTAGCGTTCCAGCCAAGTCACGCCAAACTGCCTGAGTGTAAACAAACCAGCATGGCTGACCGTATGGGACTTATGCTCATTTACAGTTATTTCTATTGCTATTCTTTGTTTGAGATGGAACGGTGCTCGTTCGCATCGTTGCATTCAAAAGCATGTCGTAATGATCCGCATGAAAGCGGAGTTGACTAACAGCAGAAAGAACGACACGCTTTGTAACTTGGGTATGCATGGTGCTGTCGAGTGACTTCCCTTTTAACATTAGAGGCAGAAACATGATTATTTATGTCCTGCGTGGTAATAAGGCTATGTCGTTTGCATACTGCTTATAAAATTAAATTACCTGTAGGCTACGTGTTACATTTCTGCAGTTAAAGTCTCCGTCTATGTCCATGGGATCAGCTTCATGCATGTGCACCAGATTTTCTTTGTGCAAAAAAGGGACAGTCGATTTAATTCCATAGATATTGCGTTATCTTTCTGCGATAACGTCATATATTGTGATATGACAAATTTAACAGATTATTTGAATAACCCTTTTCGGAAAGTAATTCTAGAACATTAAGGGTGATTTTTATGAAATAAATGGTGTTTTACATATTTCAGGTAAGTATTCAGATCCAGGAAATGATTAATGTAAAATGACACTGCATATGTATTAAATGAATTTAATTTACCTGTGCTAAAGGCACAATCTCGGCGTGGAATCGCGGGCGCGATTGCCAACGAGAGACTGATTTCAGTGCCACACGCGAGTCCCAGCCTGCACTTCCAGGAATAGGAATGAGTCAATTCATTCTACTGAAGTAGGCCTACTTGCAAGTGCTTAAATACTACTCATACAGGTAAGTTATTTTATGAATTAAAACTGAGGTAACGCATCGCTGTTTCACTTGGTCTAACGTTACACTATCATATTAAACTGCATTTGAGTGTTCAAGTTGTAGACTGCTATTATATTAGTCTGTTGACCGTAAGAAAGATCAACAGTATGATATTCTAACATTCCATCGTGTTGAGCTACATAACATTAATTCGTCTCGTGTACTTTTGCTCACCTGTCTATTAATGTGCTAGAGCGGCATCTGTTAAGTTGAGTTAGTCGCAAAGCTGTTGCATTTCGTAAACACCATGCTGATTTTGATCCTCGCTCCAATTCTTATTCCAAGTTTGCTTGCCATGTTCCATAGTGTTGGATGAAACCGCGTGCCACTAGACATCACGCAGCTGTCAATGCCTGTTTCCACGGTTACTATCAAAGACTATCCACAAGTTTCCTACGCCCCATGAGGCCTTGCGTCAAACGTGGGAGTGTCTTCCGGTTCTAAGTAAACAAGCTGGACGTGACACTCATTCATTCAACAGTTGACAGTCTTTCAAGATATAACGAGCCAAACTTGCGAACGTTTGTTTTTTACTTAAAGATTTAAGATTGCAGCATCAATATTTGAACAATGTTTTACAATAAAAAATGTTACAGTAATAGTAATTTATTAATTTATGTCAGGAGTGCACATCAATCATGCTAAATCTAACTGATATTTATATTGACATAAAAAGAAAACACATACCTATTCAATTGCGCCTGCTTCCATTTATTTACGATCACAAGAATGCACAGAACAACTCCACTAAGGCTTTTAAATCCAAAGGCTTACACATTTAGAAATATATTGATAACATACCCTATGTTTACGTCACTTTTCTGAGCATTTCTATTGATTTTCCTCTAAATTATGCGATGATTGCAATCCAAGGACGTTTGCGCGATCTCTCGTCTATATATCCTGATCCTTTCAGCCAGAGCAACAGAGGGAGCTCATGAGAAGACAACAGGAGTTATGAGTTATACGAGTTAACCGGAGTGTGTGAATCTGTGAAAGATATGCATTTGTCAGGAATCAACAGGCACAGGGAAGAGACAGATAAAACATTAAACCAAATAAATACACGATTAAAATCATATAAGAATTGTCTGCAAGCAGTCTCTGATATTTTCCATAAACGTGTGTATTTATTTTCGCAATGGTTAACATAAGTAGCCTTTAGCATCGCATATGACTGTGGAAACGCGACTGGCTCTGGCACGCACGACACGTTAGGAGCAAAATATCACATCATAAGGCTTTGGTGCATCAGTGACGGGTAAAGTACAGACAGCGGGTTGTTCATGTATTGCAGGGTCAGGATGCTCTAGTCATGCAGCAGCACTTTTGTGTAAGGTCAGTAAAGGGCAATTAAGGGCACAAAAACTGTTTATTGCATTGTGATATTATTAACTAATAAATGTACTAAACTGAAATGTTGTCCCTGAGCACCGTAACGACATCTCTCATAAAGATTTGTAACTTTACAAAGTAAACAATGATCCAAAAAACACTTAGCCTCTTCGCTAATTAACACACAAAATACCATTGGTATGCTACTTCCGCCACCTCACCGGAAGTTGTACCCACGTTCTCTTTTACAGTAGCGCCCCGCGGAAACAGGTGGATAGAATAACACACGACGTGTCACAGGTTTTGTTTTGCATGGGAGAAAGTGTATTGCGCAATATGGCGGAATATGTCCCGCCTTCTAAATAAGAGCCAATCGCCGACTGCTAAAATCATCACGTCACAGCAGCGGCTCTTAGAATCACCGGTTTCTATAGAAACGGTCAAACGCGCGCCTCAGAAAGGAGGCAAGAGACGCGCATTTAGGTCTGCGGGCGGTCGACATACGGAAGCTGTAGCTTTAAAGTTCTCGTTCTCACTTATGAGATTCCCGCTACAAGCTCGCAAATACGTGACGGCTCATGAAAGTAAACCGTTCGTTTTGCTTAATTTTAATAAAGTGATAACCTGAAGAAAGCCTGCAGTATTTCTATTGGAATATAAAAAATAATCTTAACATTGACAAAGCATGCATCACTAAGGCTACTCATTTTCATAAACACACGGTGAAATAAAAAGATAAAATTACATCAAAATAATGTCTATAATAATTTGAAAAATCTTTTAATAGGTTATGACATTTGTTCGTGATGTTATGTTGTATTTATTGTGCATTAGCCTTATAATATGCTGGGCCGGTCAGTTGAGCTACAAGTTTGCAGCATATCTCAATTCTTAAACAATGCGTTCTGTGTCCTTGCATCTTTCCGAATTATCAGAGCAAGTGGTTTTATCTTGCATATCATCTCTAAAGCTGCAAAGTTATTTCTCTGTACTTTGTTGGTTAACATGCATGACACAGACAGCAGCAAGTCTGCTGTAAGTTAAGATCGAATGTGTGGAACCCCTATAATGATACACATCAGTTTTCTTCATGTTACCTAAGCCATATGCACTGTGTGTACAAGGACATTTTGACATAAATCTGCATGTATGTGTCTATCTAGGCAAAAATAGATGCATAGGTAAAGCAATTCGTCTTTAACGCGTGCGCACACAGAATAGCGTGTAAACTGACAGGACTTAAACATGTCAAGTCAAGTCACCTTTATTTATATAGGTTTTTACAATGCAGATTGTGTCAAAGCAGCTTTACATTGATAGCTGGTACATAATTTGGCTGCACAGCAGCTCTTAAATAATAGTGTCATTGCAGGCAGATCAGAAGCACTGTTGAATAAATGTCAAGAATACTAATGAATATCAAATGTCAAGTGTCCCCAACTAAGCAAGCCAAAGGCGACAGCGGCAAGGAACCCAAACTCCATCAGGTGACATCAGGTGGCAAACAAGTGGCAAAGAGATGTTAAAATGGAGGGAAAAAAAACCTTGGGAGAAACCAGGCTTAGTCGGGGGGCCAGTTCTCCTCTGGCGAACAGTGCTTTGTTACAATCAGGTTGCTATCATAAATCTGATAGGATCGCAACAATCAAAGTATTTATTTCAGTTCCATCCAGTTGAGGATCGTATTCATCACGCCGGTATGGACGGTCTGTTGAGGAACTGTGCTACTGGCTGTCGTGTCGATGAGGCCTTCACAATGGATGATCCAGTTGACTCGATCTCTGCTGATACTTCAGGGCTGCGTTGTGGTCGAGTCCAGTTGAGGATCGTATTCATCACGCCGGTATGGATGGTCTGTTGAGGAACTGTGGCACTGGCTGTCGTGTTGATGATGTCTTCACAATGGATGATCTAGTTGACTCGATCTCTGCTGATACTTCAGGGCTGCATTGTGGTCGTGTCAAGGCGCAGATCCTTGGTCTCAGCTGGATACGGCCCAGATCCGGTTGACTACGGTAAACCTCGGGATAAACAGAAAGACTAATATTAGCGTAGATGCCATTCTTTTTCTGATGTAACGAGTACATCTGGTGTTATAGGAAGTGTTCCCGGTTCCGGCTGACCTAATTTATGCAGCCTAATAATCCTTTAACGGATTTGAAAATATAAATTGATAATGTGTTATGTGTATGCCAGGTTAAAGAGATGTGTTTTTAGTCTAGATTTAAACTGACAGAGTGTGTCTGGATCCCGAACAATGCTAGGAAGATTGTTCCAGAGTTTAGGTGCCAAATAGGAGAAGGATCTACCGCCTGCAGTTGATTTTGATATTCTAGGTATTATCAGCTGGCCTGAATTCTGAGATCCCAATAAACGTGAAGGACTATAATGTATTAAGAGCTCACTTAGGTACTGGGGAGCTAAACCATTTAGTGCTTTGTAAGTAATTAGCAAGATTTTAAAATCTATACGATGTTTAACAGGAAGCCAATGCAGTGATGACAGAACTGGGCTAATATGGTCATACTTCCTAGTTCTAGTAAGAACTCTAGCTGCTGCATTTTGTACGAGCTGTAGTTTATTTATCAAGCGAGCAGAACAACCACCCAGTAGAGCGTTGTAGTCTAGCCTTGAGGTCATAAACGCATGAACTAACTGTTCTGCATTTTTCATTGAGAGCATATGTCGTAGTTTAGATATATTTTTCAGATGGAAGAATGCAGTTTTACAGATGCTAGTAACATGGCTTTCAAATGAAAGATTGGTATCAAAGAGCACACTCAGGTTCCTAGCTGACGACGAAGACTTAACAGAGCAGCCATCAAGTGTTAGACAGTATTCTAGATTATTGTGTGAAGAAGTTTTCGGTATAAAAATTAGAATCTGTTTTTCCTGAATTTAGTAGTAGGAAATTACTGGTCATCCAGTTTTTTATATCAGCTATACATTGTTAATTTAGCGAATTGGTGATTTTCGTCAGGGCGCGAAGAAATATAGAGCTGAGTATCATCAGCGTAACAATGAAAACTAATGCCATGCTTCCTAATGATATCTCCCAAGGGTAGCACGTACAGAGTAAAAAGCAACGGTCCTAGTACTGAGCCTTGCGGTACATATTTAACTTGTGATTGATATGACATCTCATCGTTTACTACTACAAACTGATAACGGTCAGATAAGTATGATTTGAACCATGCCAATGCAATTCCACTAATGCCAACATAATTTTCGAGTCTGTTTAGAAGAATATTGTGATCAATAGTGTCAAATGCAGCACTAAGATCCAGTAACACTAATAGAGAGATACAACCACAATCTGATGATAAGAGCAAATCATTAGTAACTCTAATGAGAGCAGTCTCAGTACTATGGTATGGTCTAAATCCTGACTGGAAATCTTCACAGATACTATTTCTTTCTAAAAAGGAACATGTGCAACTATGCTATCCTTGCGTCATGACTTGTGGATGCGCACATCGCATCATATCTAAAGTGATATATTGTGCTGCCTACTACACATAGAACATCAGAGTTACTGTGCTCCATAGGCTACTCCGCACCCGCCTGGTCATAAGCATTTCACTTGTGCTCATTGTGCCCCTTCTGTGCAGGGCACTCCCTAATACCTCTTTTCTCTTTACTAAGGTATTGAACAACAATGCTCATGGTGTTATACTTTTGCAAAGGTTTGCTAGCTTCAGCCAGGTTCAGCATTGTCAAGTTAAGCGCTTCCCTTTTGCAAGGGCATCGTACAACAAGGTTTCTCAATATTTATCTGCCCCATGCATTAAGTATTCTTGTACTTATGTCATGCCAAACTGGTTAATTTCTTTGGGGGTTCTCTTAGCAGGTTCTGACAGTGACAAAGTTCTCTCTGCTTAGTTCTATCTAGCCGTGAGCGGGTGACACACTAAGCATATTGGATGAGTCTTTCCTATAGAATATATACCTTTTCATTATTTACTTTAAATTACTCAAATGCTCATTCACTCATAGCAATCAAATTACGTTGATTATTGGTTGCTAGTTACGAGCGGTGGTGTCATTGTTTTCTACTTTATCTTCAGCTTCGGTCTTCACAAATGTGTACCTTTTATATAATTGGCTTATCGTGACATTTAATCAGTATTCATTATGGGCCTTTCGTGGCCTTTACTTATAACGGCCTAATCATGGTTTCGTGTAACATAGCACATTGTTGCTTTGCTTGGAATGGCCCCATGACTTTTGCGTTACATAGAATATATCACACTATCATACTAAATTGCCTATTATTGCCTTTGACTCTTAGCATTATAGGTATATCGTTGTTATCAGGCTTACTGTTGACATCTCATAAAATTACCTGTCATTGCTTTACATTACATGGCCTTTCATTGCATTCACATTTGATGGCCATCTTAACTTTTAGCTACATGGAATATTGTTGCTATAACATTAAAGGTTTAATATAATGGTCATCATGACAGGTCGTTGCCATCGGGCAGGTCGTTGCCATCGGGCAAGTCGTTGCCATCACATCAAATGGCTTATTACCTCACATTAAATGGTTTTCATTTTTGCATCAAATGGCATATCGTGGTTCTACACAAAGGCCTGTCTTAGCTCTTCATATAATTAAAACCTGTCATGGCCACCAGGTAGTCTGTTTTACGTAACTCCAAGGTCTTCTTGAATTGGCCTATATTGTCTTTTCAAGGTACAGGACCTTTGCGGTCTTTACACGTAAATCAGATTAATGTAGCCTCACTCCATATCTCTATCAGTCAATGTTATTCATTATGTATGCCATTTATTTGTCATATTTACTACTAGTACGTTACTAATGCAAACTACTGGTGGTGGTGTTTTCATACGATTTAATATCACTCGTTATGATTTCCCTATACTCACTCAGGGTCAAGTGAACGCTATCTCTATGGACCATGGTCCTCATATGCAGTCTTCTAGTATCGCAGACTAACTTGTCTTTCTGACCATAGCATCAAATCACTATTCACATCACTGGTATTCTTTTGTTAATCTAGGATTACCAATGCTATGTTTATAACAAGCATTAGGTAAGGTTATAGCTTATCATAAAATCCTATATTTAAATATTCTGTGGTAAGTATCCTATTGAGACAAACTACCTGTTACGGCGACAGTTTCTATTTACATCTATATGGCTTGCTTTATTCGGCATATCAGGGTATCTCATTCATCCACTCTGTCTTCCCCTTACTATGGCCTGTCGTGGCATCATACATGATCTACATGGCATGTTTATACGCTGGCCTATCAGCCTACTTGGCTTTCATGCCCGACCTAATGTGGCAATGTTATGGCCTATGTGGCGTTCTTGACATCCTTAAAGCTATGACAGAATGAAAAGCTATTACATAATGATTCTTTCTGTTAATGTTTCAACATTCATTAAGTCTGTGCATTCATCACCTCTTTCTCTTTGGTAATATTTAGGAATGCATTCAAAGAATCCTTCAACCGGTGTGTATTTTCTTCACATTCTCAGTTCTTTTGGGGGTAGGCTCCGCCCCTGCCTTCATCTTAAGGCAGGATCTGCAAACGTCTGCTACCCTCCGGATTGTACCATGGACGGGGCCTACGCCAAAGAACTTTATCATTATCATTGATGTTTACATTCATACTGTTGAATAAATCGTATTCAAACGTTTCTTTGCTTCCCGAGTCTTTCTGGTAGAACGTCAATTCTGTATTTACTTATTGTCTGAGACAATCAATGACCCTCCATCACACATTCTGGTCAGTAACTTCCTGGTCAGTCCACTAGTAGGACAGATGTTTAATCTGCAGTTAATGAAACATAAAACCTCTTGAACTACAGCTTTTGTTGACTGGGCTGTCTGTGTTTGGAAGGGTGGTGCAGCTGTCTAAGTGGCTGTATTACATTTTCAATGCTTCTGTGACCAAAGTCAATAAGCAGTAATTAAAAGTCATTCAAATGAAAGACGAGAGAATGACGGATATTTATTTTAATGCAGAACGCTTTTATGCTTTCCCAGAGAATGAGCAGACATGAGTCAGTGTCCAAAACATATATATTAAAGTTATCACCTATTTGCTGACCTTTAAAAGCAAATGTTGAATATTTTCTTTGTGGTGATGGATGGTCTTTTTCCTGTAAATGTATGAAATGGTCTTAAACCACTATTCCATCAGCACTCAATTAGGATTTCCGCAAAAGCTTTTAGAGGTCATCTTGACCTGCTGTCCCCGGCTTTTGTCTTTCTCCCTTAAAAATCTTGTACGGCCTTGTCACATTAACAGTCATTAAAGGAATTCTTTCAATTGCACTCAGTAAATCGAAAGTCCTAAATGAGGAAGGGTTATACGCATCATTCTGGAGTTTCTCAATCCTCTAAGAATGACGTTTTGCACTGCACATTTTGGACGCCTGAGCCTCCCTTATAGCTCCAAAAATTTGATGAAATGAGACAGTGTTGGGCTTCCCCTACTTGTAAGCAGAAATATAAAGGAGTCGCTGTAAGAATGACCTTTGGCAGAGCATCTCTTTCTGCTAGCATTAGTTGTTTTTATAATATTTATAGATGGTCCAAATATACTCACACTTTGTGAACAATATCCATGTGAAAAGCAACATGCTTATTGATTTCTGACTATAGGAAAAGGTGTGTAATGAAATTCAAAAGAAAAAAAAACAATTTTGTCAGGGAACTGAAGAGGAAGGAAGAATTGGGGAAACAAGTAAGTGTTGTGTGTCTGTTTGTACTGTGTCTGTGGTGGTTTTCAGTCTGTTTGTGAATTTTGGAACAGCTTTGTTTAGTGAAATTTTAGAACACTATCTTTATGCTGCTTGACTGGATTATGCTTGCTTATGGCTGTGATGAAATTTCAGATCAATACAATAAATTCCCACTAAATAAAAATATTTGAAAATGTATAGTGTGAAACTTCTGACGTAACTATGATGCAACTAAAACATAGGAATGGCTTAAGATGAAAAGATAAAATATATAAGTGGAATGAGCTACATCGTTGGAACAATTTAGATCACTTCCTGTTTTGCTCTCACCCTGTGTGAGACCTGATGTGACCACTTCCTCTACAAGTCACAGTCTATGTTAGTGTATTGAAAAAGTTGTCTTTGTAAACACCCTTTCAAAACGCAATACAGTGAGAGGGTAAAAAAAAAGGAACTGAAAAAGACAAAAAAAGACAAAAAAAAAACGTTAACTGACACACACGCATTAGGTTTTGGTATCTTTGTGGGGACTCTCTTTAGACATAATGATTTTTATATTGTACAAACTGTATATTCTATCCCATAACACTAAACCTACCCCTAAACCTACCCATCATAGAAACCTTTTGCATTTTTACATTTTCAAAAAAGTATCATTTAGTATGTTTATTAATTAATTTCCCTCATGGAGACCGCTGGCTGGTCCCCACAATGTAATTGATCTCAGGTTTTACTACGTTGTGGGGACATTTGGTCCTCAAGATAGTTAAACAAAAGTTAAACAAGTGTACACACACACACACACACACACACACACACACACACACACACACACACACACACACACACACACACACACACACACACACACACACACACACACACACACAGAGAGAGAGAGAGAAATCTAGAATGCATGCAGAAGAAGGAAATAGAATTTGTTGCATTTTAGCATTTCATTTTATGTCTGTGTGTAAGCAAATGAATTACATTTGATGTCCCTCTGAACACCCACTCTCTTCAGAAGAAAAACCACAATTTGCCATCATGTTAACTGGAATCCCCTCCTTGAGGTAACACATGATCTTTATCATGATGTGTAACACATAGTGTGTTCTGTTGATTTTTAATGTATTCTGAGGGGTCATGTCATTCATTGCTTATACATTTTTCCAACGTATAATATTAGAAATGTAAGGAAAATTTAAAAAACAAATTTAAAATAAAGACTCAAGTTTCTCAACTCTTGACATCAGTGGAGTGATATTTATGAAGCGTGACCAGCATTCACAAAGCAGTCAGACATATTTTGAAAAGAAGCCAAGACAAATGGCTTGTTCACCCTGGGGTGGGTTTTTACAAAAAAATTGCTCAGATAAGACATCAGATTACTGGAATCGTCGTCCTGGTTTGGAAAGCGTAATGTGTTATGGGATACAGAGCTAGGGTGTACACTCAAAAAAAAAAGCTCTGGCTTTGGCTGAACATGATTTAATCATGAACAGTGGTTCCACATGATTGAAACAAGTAAAACCAAATAGAATCAATCATGTACAACTAACTAGAATCAATGGTGTTCATTTAACTTGAATGAATGGTTTTAGTTTAAGTTAAATAAATGGTTTTCATTTAAACTGACATTCAAATAATCATACAATTAATGCTTCTTGTTTAATCCTGTGATGTAACAAACTAAAATAAACTTTTCTTTACACATGTGATGTTTGGTGTTGTCTGTTCAGAAGTGATAATGGTTTCATCCAGAGCTCTACCATAAGGCCGTGTATCCACCAAAGCGTTTTTAGGGGCCGTTCACATATCGTGTCTTTTCCGCGCGCAAGTCAGTTATTTCAAATTTAGCCGCGCGGCAGGTGCACTCATAATGGAAGCGACGCGGTCGTGATGTTCATACGGTGTGTTTTCCAGGCGCATCGAGATGAAAAATCCTCAACTTTTCAGAATGCCGCAAGTGCACCGCAGGTCATGTGACAAGAACCAACTAATCAGCTTCGGCCTTTCCATAACAAATCATCGAAATCTCAGCCGAACAGCTGATCATAGCTGTACAGGGGGGTTTTTATATCTCATCTCCATAAATATATCTAGTAGTAAAGCTAATGCAAGGGCTAGAAATCAATTTATCCTTTGCTGAAACTTCCTACTCCTTGTGGAGAGCGGAGTCAAAGACTATAGAATAACACAAGATGCATCACTCGTATTATTTTGAATAGGAGAAAGTGCAACGCGCAATATGGCGGAATAAGTCCCGCCTTCTAAATAAGAGCCAGTTGCTGATTGGTAAAGTCATCGTGTCACTGCAGCGGCTGTTAGAAGCTCCGGTTCCTATAGAAACAGTCATACTCGCGCCACCGAAATGAGGCACAAGAGGTGAGCATTTAGGACTGCGCATGCGCATTTACTTGATCCAGATATCGTTTTTTGTCATGATTAGAGCGTTTAGAAACAAAATTTATGAGACATTTGTTGTCAGATTTCATTGGTGTCTTCAAATATGACATTTAATCGAAAGCTTGGCAAGCAGCTTTGGAGAATTTGATGTTTCCCCATTCAAAGAGATAGAAGCTCCACTTGGATGCCCGATAGGCGTTTCAAAGATGGCCGCCGAGTGAAATGACTTGTCTTAAAGGGACTTTGGCACAGTTCATGGTTGCATAGCAACAACAGACGACACGGTAGTGCAAGCACTTTGGAAAGAAGGAGAAAGCGGTGCGGCCGCTTTGGTCAGCTGAAAATGCTAGGTGCTCTGCTGAAAACGCCTGTGAGTGCTTAAGAGAGCTTCGGCAGCTCACCGTTTGTTTTTTGTTTTTTTGTTTTTGTTTTTAAGTTGATGCGCTTTGTTGTTATGATACGGAGTATCCGCAGCACTTGTAACTGATTTCACAGGTAATTTGTTTCAGACTAAAAATGTCGACACAATGTAGAGTACTTGCTATGTATGTTCGGAGACCAGTAAATATTAATTTCTCATCCATTTTGTTCTGTTCTTTGCTTGTTGATGTCTTTGTACAGCAAGAATGTTGTGACAGTTGGTCGATGTTATTTGTCCCGCCCCTCCTTCACTCTGATTGGACGGCTGGTTAAAAAGTGACAGCGATGAGCGCAGCGTTTTACTCAAAGTTGAACATTCTTCAACTCGAAGTGACCGGTAAAAAATGGCGAGCTCTCAGCACTTGAGCATGAAAAAGATGCGTTGCTCCCATTAAAAACAATTGGGAAAAGTACTCTAGCCGCTGGAAAAAGCGCTTTGGTGGACACACGCCTAACGGTTGCTTTACTATTAATGCAGCCCAAGCACAAGCTCCACACTTTACACAATGGTAACCCCTAAAACCACTAACATAACAGAAACTTTTAAATACCAATATAATAGAACATTGTACATTAACAAGTCTCTCCATTTTCTCATCTTGCTTTAAAAATGCATACAAAAACACTTTATTTCAACATTTCCTCTTCCGATTCAGCCCATTTGCAAAGCATGATGGGAAGTTAAAGTCCTGCTTGATTAGGTTACGTGATTTAAACATGTTATTTCAAAATGAAAACCTCAAGTCAAAGAGTAACCGTTTCAAATCAATTTATATGAAGCAATCACATTTGAACCAGAAACCTGATAAAATTGTGTTAAAGGTGCAGTATGTAGGATTTCTGTCCACTAGAGGTCGCTAGAGGCCTATTCAAAACAAAGGCGTAGCTTGATGACGCCAAGTTTGAGCGCGGAATCTTGGGACATGTGGTCTTCACCTCAATGGAGAGTGCAAAAGAACAGGGATAGGATTCGGGAAGAAATCATGTTCATGGATGTGATTATTAACATTACTGTAGTATGAAGCAGAGCAGGACAGAGTGTTGTGGGAGCTGAACGAGGCCGCTGGAGCGATTGAGCAACACACGCCTCACGAGCGGCAAAACTTTTATTATGCCACAGTCGCCGGCGCTGCTTCCGCTTTTCCTGTCATGAGTATGAGGTAACGCAGCTCTGTTTATCATATTAGATACATTTGAGTGTGTTGAAAATGATGTTATAACGTTACTCTGTGCGTTCGTTCGTTCGGCGGCTGCTGTGAGACACTTGTTTGAGACACACTGCAGTAAGCTAGATCGATTTTAGAATATCACATTAAATGCTGGATGGCTTGTGCTGATAAATGGCATGCATTTAATTTTAATGCAATTAATTGCATGATGGAGAAAATGCTGTATTACTGTTACTAAAAATAAAGCTGCATCTGATTATGCTATGTTAGCTGCTTCACAAAATAGTGTTTTTCTCTGAGGCATGGTAAAGGATGGTACTCGCAAAAAAAAAAATCAAGAAAATTAGATTTAGACTAAACGTGTTGAGCTATATAATAATTAGTTTTCTGTCTATAAATATATCAAAACAGTTGTTCCCTTGTCTATTAAATTTTAAAAGCGTTTAAATTATTAAAGCGTTTTTTGGTGTTTCCATGGTTTTTACAAAATAAAACGAAACTGACAGGCGACTCCTCACACATCCCGCAGCCTTGGTTAAAATTGCAGTTTTATCACGATTTACAAATAGTTAGAAACATTTTGGATATTGTAAGTACTCAAGTGAACAAAATATATAACACTGGCCTAGTGGTTTTTGGATATTTTACTGTAAAAATCTTACATATTGCACCTTTAAATCAATATAAATTGTAAATAAAGTGAACAGCATCAAAAAATCTTTTTTTATTTTTTTTATTTTTGAGTAGGCCAATGTTTAAAATCCAAGTATGATGTTTAAAAGAGGAAATGAAGAGATTTATTATACTTTTATGACACTAAAAACATAGACTGAGTATGCCCATCTCATAAATTATCTGATGCAGCTTGCATGAGCACTGAGATGATATCTAATAGTCTGGTTGTATTTATATTATAAAACACAAAAAGCCACAAATACTACATAAATAATTGTGCAGAACAATAAGGCACATAACAATTGTGCCTTTTTGCCTCTTGTATTAAATGTGTGTTCACGAGTTCACACTTAGATAAAATTAGAGTAAAAGTTATGCGTATTTGGCGTGCTGACTGGGGAGGACTCTGAGCTTGGAATTTTGTCCCAAACTCAGAGTACTCCCCCCGGTTGTGATAAGAATAGTTAGAACTAGAAGTGAAGAGATGGGTTGGTGAAGGGATGCTGTTAACCTGTCAACGAACAGACGTAAGTCTGCTGTATAGTACCCTCACCGCCTGATGAGGGGAGATATTAGTATTAATAAAAGACAGGACACGGAGATGCTGCTGCTTCACCATCAGAGTCTGTGTATTTTTTATTTTTTATAACCATTTAAAACAGTTCAATTATTTTTTCCATATTCCAATGAGTGACAGCATCACTTTAAGAGAAGTAACAATATAAAAAAGTGTTACCTTTATACATTTTCTCATTGTCTTCTTGTGGACACAGAAGTGTCTCACAGCAGCTATAACAGTGATCACTAACATCATTAGCAAATATACCTATGTCTGTATATTTATGAGGTGCATTAGTCAAGAATAGGTCTAAGAATGTTGATTTTTCTGAACATTTAAGATTTAATCGTGTGGGACTATCAATCATCTGTGTTAAATGAAAGGTGTCACAAAAAGATTTCAATTATTTGAAACAGAAGATATCAATCCCAATTAAAATCACCGGCTACTAATATTTCATTAAAATTAATTGTAGAAAGTTGCTGTTGCAAAAGAACAAGCCTGTAACAATCAATCAATGTCAAATAATTATCTTTAGAAAGCTCAATTTCTAAAGCTATAAACTCAAACATCTTACTGATCAGATATTACCCTAGTATGGAATTTATTCCTTACATATATTGCGATTCCACCACCCCTTTTCAAATTATCACATCTGAACAGAGAAAACCCACTTATATTTACTTCATTATCTGGAATAGCTTTGCTTAACCAAGTTTTAGAGAGAATAATAAAATCTGCATCTGTTGAATGAGCCCAGATTCTGACTGAGTCAATATTTGGAAGCAAGCTACGTATGTTCAAATGAATAAAACCAATTCCAGAGCTAGATTTAAAATCATCAGGAGTACTCAAATAACCAGGCCCGGGATTGGGGTGAATATTACCAGATAATACAAAAACATGACGCTTTGAATTGAATTGGAACTGGATATTTTTCCTTGAAAACATATATTGTAACTAAAAAAGGACAATTCACCATCATGTAAGTTGAAGTAATTAAAACAGCAGAGTGAATAAGAAAAGTCTGATTTCAACACTCTATTTTTCCAACCATAGTCAAAATCAAAGGACGTGCCCCCAGTACACTGAAACGGCTGTACTATATCAAAATGTGAGAATGACATAGATCTTTTGCTGCCGTCCTCAAAAATGGATTATAATTGTCAGGAACTGAATTAAACATAAATTTTAAACATTGTTCCCGAAGTCCAGCGTTCCTAGGAAGAAGACTTGTATGCACGTGACATGGCCTCGCCCACTTTTTTGCGTGTTCCTGGGGGCAGTGTTTATGTTAATTGCAGGGTTTATGATGTCACCAACCCAGGAAGTTGTAGTCCAAACCGGTCGTTTTTGTAGGCATTAAACTGCCATAACTTTAAAAGACAATATCTCCATTTGCATTGAACTTTCAGAGCTGTAACTTTGCAGATACTGTTTATGCTCAAGCAGCAACATTACACACTAACTAAAGTTAAAAAAGTGAAATTGCAATGAACCACCACTTTAATAAAACATAACTTGTGGGCAGATTGTGTGCCTTCATGCAGGTGCATCCCATCGAGTTTGTGTTTTTAGAAAGTCATGGTTTATTGTGACAGCTTTAGTTGTGTTGTTCCCTTCGGCAGGTTAAGTTTGCTGCTGTGGTAAAGCCTGACAGAGGCACTCTTTGTTCTTCCTCTATGAAATTGGGGGGTAGGTGTTTACAGGGCAAGCCTCAATCTGCCATCAGTCTCTCATCATTCCATCGTCCAAATGAATTTACTCAATTCAACACACACACAAACACATAAACCCTGACTGTCTCTGCCAGAGTGAGAGAGATAGAGTTGAAAATTAATTTGGCTTAACAGAAGCCCCTTTCACACATACAGTCTTTACTGGTAAATTACCGGTAAGAGATGAACAGGGCCTTTTCAAATATACCGGCAATTTAGGCAAGTTGTAATATTATGCTACCAGTAAATTACCGGTATGATGCTGCTGTGTGTGAACACAGAATAAAGATTTACCTGTATGAGCACAGAACGCACTGATGAAAGAAGTCTGCTTTGGGCCAGTCATAAATTTCTTATAGAGATGACGTGATTACTCCATTCGGTTTACAGTAAGCTCCTCTGCATTTTAATAGTTTTTCTATGTAAATATGCGCAAGATGGACATCTTTGCCCATTGCGCCATGCCTCGGACCTTATTCAACGTGTGTCGTGTGGCGCTCGAGACCCATCAGTCATCAGTGCTACGGCTCAGCAGTTGGATAGAGGTAGAGGTATGCACGTGACATCACCATCGGCCAGAGTGAAAATACTGAGTGGTACCACTGGTTTTCAGCGTGAATACCGCGAAAAACACAATCGAAAGATCTTTGCGATTGACTGTTTAAATAGATTTGACATTATCTCTGTGGTATATTTTTAGAGACTGTTGAAAGCTAAAGAAAAGAGAAGCAAATGGATCGCTGCAATTCACAGAAATAAATGGACTACAGGCAGCAAAACATGGATTTGCTGTTATCATTTTGTCCATATGTTGAATTTTGGGGTAAAATCATACCCTATATATTGTATTGTTATATATTGTATTGACAACTCATCAATTAAATATTTTATATTATATTTCTGCATTATTGGGTAAAAATAAACACTGACAAAAACTATACAAGTTTTAGGACTGGATGATATATATAACATTGATATAATTGATCACCTGGATTTAGACCTACTTCTATTGTATTTATATAAAGTGTTCACAGGCAAATTTGCTTTATGTATTTCCCCGGCTTCGAAATCAGGCACATATAGATGGGTTTCTTGTATACAAGCAATACTGGATGCGCGTGCATTCAGGGGGCAAAACCGCTAAGGAGTCTTATGCCAGAAAACGCTTAACGTGCACTAAGACAGTGATATTAACAGACCAAACTCAGTAAACATCATACTAATAAAACATACTATGTACAGAAAAGCAGTTGAGCACAGAATTTGAACGCAACGCATTTAATTTCACGTTAAGCGTTTTCCTCCCATAGAAAACGCTTAACATGGCTTAATGTAGGGTGATATTAAAAGACCAAACTCTGTAAACATCATACTAATAAATATGTACAGCAAAGCAGATGAGCCCAGAATATGAACGCAATTCGTTTAATTAAACGTTGTGTTTTCCTCCCATAGAAAAACGTTATATAGGAAACCGTTATAAAGAAAAAGCTTAACGTCGCTTTTAATGTATGCTAGCCTACTAAGTGATATTAAAAGATCAAATTCTGCACAAACCAATTTTTCTGTATAGTATGCTTTATTAGTAAAGTGTTTACTAAGTTTAGTCTTTTAATGTCAGTACATTAAGCCACGTTAAACGTTTTCGTTATGGGAGGAAAAATGCTTAATTAAACGTGTTGCATTCATATTATATGGGCTCATATGCTTTTCTGTACATAGTATGCTTTATTAGTATGGTGTTTACTAAGTTTGGTTTGTTAATAATACTGTCTTAGTAAATTAAGCCACGTTTTCACGTTAAACATTTTAGAACGTCCCATTATGGCAAGTTCTGATTGCACCTAAATGCTGTGAAAAGAGGTGGATGCAAATCTCTGCAGGTAGCCTACATCTGTTCTTCTGAATTATTTATCACCATTAATGAACCCCACAAAGAATATTGCATCGTTTTTAAACAGTACTTGGAGGTGCATGCAATTCTTGGCATGTAACGTTATGCAGAACTCTGCATAACACCTGTAGAAGATTGTAACGTTAATCAACCATTGTAATTAACGTAGATTTCGCATTGTTTGTAAATTCTTGTTGACTCAATAATAAACTGCCATTTCAGAGTTGGATCTGTTTGTCTGTGTTTCATTTGCATATTAATATAACATTATGTAAAACATTAGCTAACAACAGTTGACTAGTAGGCTAAGTTATAATGTTAGTCATCAGGTCTCGAATGAAATTGTCCAACTAAGTTTGCTAATCATAAAAACCTGACATACCCTTTGAATTTATGAACTTACCTGGTTTATTGGTTGTTGAGCCTTTCTATCCTAAATGTTTATTCTAATGTCTATTCTAGCCCTAATCCTGGAAAATGTTTTATCATGGTTTCTACAAAAATATTAAGCAGCACAACTGTTTTTTAACTGATAATAATAAGAACTGTTTTTGAACACCAAATCAGCATAATTAGAATGATTTCTGAAGGATCATGTGACACTGAAGACTGGAGTAATGATGCTGAAAAAAACTTTGCAATTCAATATTTGCTGTATTACTGATCAAATAAATTCAGCTTGTTGAGCATAAGAGACTTCTTTCAAAAACATAAACTGATATATATTGTGTGTAATATGTATACATACATTTTCCCATATTTTCTCAACTCACTCACCATTGTCATTTTAGACCCTGGTTATAACTATCAAGTCAGTTTCAATAGGCCTCTTGATTTATCTGAGCCAGCTGGTTAGAATGGTACATGAAGTGAACTGATAAAAATTGGTAGTAATTGTTTGTCTCTCACATTTAGGTAAGAAGATCTTCAGTGAGACATATTGTCCTAGGACATTTTCTGTTGCTAATGAAAGCACCAACAGCCTGCATTTAGATGGAAACAAGGCCAAATTGACCAAGCTGTGACCAAGACAGGTTTGACTGCAAACTAATCACATTAGTCTGTGTGAGGGAGTGTTCATGTGTGCATACCACACTTGTCAGCTGTCTCATATTTATGTGCTGCTCTGTGTGCATACGTTCAAATTCGCCCCTGACTGTCTTCTTATCAGTGTTCCACCTCTCTTCTGGTGCAGCTTGTTGCTTCACATGCTTCCCATGCTGTTAGGAGAGGGAAGAAGTCATCAGGGAGTTGTTTCAGAGCTAAAGGATGCTGGGACTGTGGTATTCCGCCCACATTTGACTCATTGACCTGCAATACAGACGAAATTGGGTCACGAAACCCAATTCAATATGACCTATTCAATATTACATTTTTTCAAATTGCTTACAGTTTTTGAAACCATGGCTCCATTTCTCAAAACTCTACACACAAAACCACAAAACACGCACACAACATGCAAAACTATTATAAAAATTTTATTTTTGTGCTAGACACAAACATAAAATGATTAGCCACATACACGCCAAAATACACACAGATGTGAAAAATATAAAACACTACTCTCTTGTGTCTTTTGCTTGTTCATTGTGTAGTGGAGTGTACAGGAGTTTGCAGTGGTGTATAAAGTACTCGAAAACCATACTTGAGTAAAAGTATAGATATCTTACCAGAAAATGACTTTGATAGAAGTTAAAGTCACTATTTAGAATGTTACTTGAGTAAAAGTTTTAAAGTATGTGTTATTTTTTGTACTTAAGTACGAAAAGTATTTTTTTTTATATTAAACGTACTTAAGTATTGAAAGTAAAAGTACAAGTAAATGTAAAATACAAAAGGAGCAAAAAAATATTTAAAAAAATTCTGTTCACAGTTTGAGCAGCAAGATTGTGTTCAGTTTTAACTCTTTCTTACATTTTGTTTCTTTGAATTAAAAAATGGCTAAAAGTTTATTGTAATTTTTAAATATAAGAAATACTAATATATTAATTATACATTGATCGTTCATGTTAATTCATAGTGCAACTTTAAAATGTAAATGTTGAAATTAAAAATGAACAATACTTTTATTAACCTCATTTAATGTTACAAATGTACTCTTATTGTAGTGTTACCATTTCATATAAATCCAAACAGTCATGCTTAATAATTGCCATCTTTACACACAAAGGCATAGCATGGGTCTATTATATGTATACTTTCACACATTATTTGCCTCTATTTTAGTGCTGATAAAAAAAGAACTGAAATCGAATACATTTCTGATTTATGTTTCTGTCGCTGATGAGGATACAGTTTAAATATGCAACTTCACTGGATAATGAATGCATAACAGCGAACAAATGGATATAAACTAATGCAAATGAATGGTAACAATCGTGACATTGTTGGTGTTTTTGTCACATTGTTTTAACCGCTTGAGATACTACTAATGTTAGCATCCTCTCAACCTCAACGGCAAACATACTACTGTTCTCCATTAATGCAGCATCTAGTCAACAAACCAATTACTTTATAATGATATGAAAACATGTTCACATATCCATATAATTAAAATAGAGTAAAGTTATGCGTATTTGGCATGCTGTCCGGGGAGAGGGCTTCGATCTCGGAATTTTGGCCCAAACCCAGAGTACTCCCCCCGGTGTGGTAAAAGTAGATAGAACTATAAGTGAGGAGATGGGGTGGAGGAGGGATGCTGATAAACTCTCAGATGAACAGAAGTCAGTCTGCTGAATTTATACCTTTTGACATTGGTTGAATTAGCACCTGTGCTAATTAGGTTAATTATCTGAACTTACTCCTCCCGTATTTTGTTAATAAAACATCATATGTTTTAAATCCGTTTTGGAAGTGTCTCGCTCTGTGCAGCGCGTAGCCTCAAGTCACGTGTCAAAACAAACTCTTCAAGGCATCAGTGTTAGTTTTTATTATAGAGGCCGCTCTCGTACTGTATAATGACAGCGCACTCTTCTCAGTTAATTTCACATTCAAAATGCACTAAATCTACCAAAACACTTCATTCATGTCTCAAATCAACTCATTCTTTCAGAACTCTAGCAAAGGTTTTCACCCAGCAAACACACTTTGTCAGTCATAAAACACTGACCTAAAAAAACAATAACAGGTTGCATTATACAATGTTTTCTTTTGTAAAATTTCTTAACAAAACAAGAATAACACTCTCTATTGTTTATAATTCACTGCATTTTATGTTACATGAACCATTATTGCGAAGTTTTCCCCTTTGAATGAATGATAATGAAATTGAAAGACTAATGTGTTCAGTTTCATCTAATTGCTTTGATAGTATTTGATTTTTTTAGATTCAGAATATATTTCATATTACTGTAGAAATGCAGCACATTTCTGTCTTATTCAGTTTTGTAATATGTTATTGTTTTGAACTTAAGTGTACAGTTTTTTTCAACTGGTTACACATTTTCAAAACTTTCCTTTTTTTTTCAAAACTTTACACACAAATCCAAGAATTGCACACACAAAATGCAAAATGCCTCACATCTCACGCAAAATGTTGCAAAAAATCACAAACACATCTCAAAAGCAAACATTTGTTTTACGTTTCAAACACCTTTGCCATAATATTCTATTTTTGGATATATCAAATAGAGAAAAAAGTAATATGCACACATCCCAACTCAACTAAGGGCAGGTGCTCGATCATCAGAGTCACTATTAGGTAAACAAACAAAAAACGGCACACTGCCACTGCTGCTCTCAAAATAAAAAGACAACGTTTCGACCAAAGAGGTCTTCGTCAGGTCAGGCAAACAGTAGATAGTGAAAAAATGCCAATTACTTATCATTTTCTCAGCATAGTTAGTAACACCTGATACAATTAATTTAGTCAACATGATCAATCACACCTGTTACAAGTCATCATTATTCACTATCTACTGTTTGCCTGACGAAGACCTCTTTGGTCGAAACGTTGTCTTTTTAATAAATTTTGAGAGCAGCAGTTTCTTTGTTTACTGGATATATCAAATACATACAGTTATTTAAAACCTAAAGCTCTTCTTTCATGAGCTCCTACATTTCTGTACAAGATTGAAAGTAATTGGCAGAGAGATGTTGAAAAATTCACGGTAAACACGAAAGCAAGATTGAAACCAAACTATTTAATTTTTTACTGTAAGCATTTGTGATTGTGAATACAGTATTGCACAGTACGAAATCAAGATACTTTTTGTTAGATTTGTGTGTGTTACATAGAGAATTGTGTGTTGTGTTTTGCAAAAAGTGTTTTATGAAATTGAAAACTGAGTCGAAGGCTGAGAATTAGTGTATGGTTTTGCAGATTTGGTGTGTGGTTCTGCTGTTTGAGTGTCAGGTTTCAGAAATTTTGTGACAAGTAAGGATTTTGTGTGAAAGCAGTTGAAAAAAAACTAAGTTTTGAAAACAGTATGTAAGCATGTGCAAACTGACCTGTATGTACACTGAGTTTTGGCGTTTGCTGTGTCGAAGTGAAAAAAAGAATGAATGTAATTTGAAAGATGTAGTCACTGAATGCATTTTATGCCAAAGCAATGATAAATGATCCACAGTTGAACCCACATAGATTTCTGTTTTGCTCACTGTGTGAAGATTTTTTAAAAAGTGACCCAAGTATTGAGAAATGGGTCCTAGTGATTGTAAAAAAAAAAAAAAAAACTAAACACAAGAGCTGTTAGTTTTGAGTGATGTGTCTAATGTAGAGAACTGTGTTTGAGGGAGACTTATAAGGACATTACCCCATGTCTCCATTTTTCAAAAGACTTTTAAATCATACAGAATGAGTTTTTTTGAGAAAGTAAAAATGTGCAGACTTTCCTGTGATGGGTAGGTTTAGGTGTAGGGTGATAGAAAATACGGTTTGTACAGTATAAAAACAATTACACCTATGGAATGTCTCTACAATTCACAAAAACAAACGTGTGTGTGTGTGTGTGTGTGTGTGTGTGTGTGTGTGTGTGTGTGTGTAGACACCAATAATGATTCTTAACACAAAAAATTCCAGTTCAGTAATTGCCTGTGACGAATTTCAAACCAAACTCTCTGAAAACCTAATGAAAAGCATCACTTCCTGGCAAATTGTTGAGAAGCACTTACAGTAGAGTTGAAATCTGTTTGAGCATCAGTCATTTAAAAGAACTCTTAATGTGTTTTCTGCAGTGTTTACAAAAAAACTCGAGGCTCCCATAACCCTGCTGTATTCACAAATGCTCTCTGATGTCTTTATGAAAATAAGGAACTGAGTCAGGTGTTGTTAATGATTGCAGTTCACTTTGTTTAGCTGGGTCATCTGATTTGAATTCTGAATGAGGACTTTTGTCCTTTCAAAAGAGCCAAAAGACCATGACTGTTTTGAAATAAAATGCATGTTATAGGTTGTAAGATTATAGGATTATAATATACAGGGTATGTGTACAAGGCCACATGTAATATTTATTAAAATAATAATAATAATAATTACTGTTTTGTGGATATTAAGGAATATTTGTGGGTGGTAAATTCTCTTAGTATAGTAACTAATTCTGGATCCTGGTTATAAATATCATACTGTACATATCTATATATATCTGAGGCAGGTGGTTAGAAGGCTATAGGTTGCCCATAAAAATCCTCTGTAGGTCAAGGTTTTGCAACCCCAGATCTATAAATGAGGTAAAGAAACAATTTACAATTTAATGTGTCAAGGAAACAGGATCCTGCAACAGGTCAGTCAACACAGTACATCAAGACTGGTGGTGGCAAACAACAATGTTCTCACAAGAACATACAAAACTTTAGAGATCAAACTACACTATGGCAACCATTATTACAGTATGTCATCAGCACGACAGCTGTTGTTTTACAACAATAAACAAAGACTGACAACATAATAGCTCATTTTGACAGGCTAACGGGACACATTTATTTCAGACATCCATAAAACAGCATGCTACAGAGCATCTGTGTGGGTGGCTGAAGGAAAATATTCTGTAGGGAGAATTATAGCTTGACCTCTTGAAACAAAACCATGTGACTTCTAACAGGCTTTGTACAGGTCTGTTTGGATGTATATCTGGAGGTACAGACTGTGGACAGCAGTATAAAAGGGGAAATGTGAAATTTTTCATTTAAATAAAGACATTTTAGCATGCACAAATTGAGTACTGGTTTCCAGTGGACTATGTTTAACAAATAGAATGACAAGATAGAAGAGTAAGGAATAGTATGTAAACAAAATGTAATCAACAGGAAAAATGAGGGGAAACACCTGCAGACATTTCCTAGTAATAAATTACCAGAATGCTGCATACGTTCCAGAATATGTACTTTCAAGCCATTAGTGTGTTTTAACAGTAATTCACCTGCTAGATATAAAATATGACCATATCTGATATTGTGAGATGTTTAATGTTTATGCAACGTAATGCAATGGCCAGTGCAGTATAAATATGAAGAACAGTATGTGCTTCTGTGACATTTTGCAGATAAGTAACAGTGTTTGAGAGAGATAAAACAAAACAGACGGCACTCATAACTCCATACAGTGTGTGTGTCTGTGTGTTTGTTTAAAAATCTAGCAATAAAGGTGTGCTTGGTGGTGAACGTGATTTTACCAAGTACAACATGTTCCTGGATCAACATCGTTGTTGATCCTGGAACAACATTCCAATCAACCAATCAGATTTGAGGGAAACGTTTAGAGTTTATGTCAAGTTTAGGCTTACAACCAGGGTTAGGTGCTTCTACATCAGTGTTATTCACCTATCATTTCCCTCGGATTTTAGGGATAAATTATGGTTAGGGAGAGGGATAGGTTTAGGGGTAGGAATAGGGTTAGGACTAACTTTTCAGACTTTGTCTTACTTGGCAAAATCACAGTGAATGAATTCCTGCTCTGCTGTCGGAAATGAAGGTGTGAGATAAATTCCCCAAGAGTACATCTGCCCTTGTATTTTATTGTCAGTTTTTGCTCCTTTTAGCCAAACACTGTTCTCTTATTTTCCCTTATGCATTTCTCTATTTAAACAGCCCTGTTTGATTATATTGTGTGTGTGTGTGTGTGTGTATGTGTGTGAGAGAGAAAATCAAAGAAAGAGGGAGGGAGGTGTTGTAACGGAATGTCAATTTTCCTCTTTCTCGCAATCTCTCTCTCTCTCTCAAAAAAAAAACTTTCAGTTTTGCATTGTGTATAATTTTAGGAGCTTGGTAAGGCTCCCCAGGCTTTCATAGTTTGCGCTTCGTAGAGGGAACACTCGTAAAAGAAATTATGGCTTAAATTATGCCTGTCATCTCTGTTTTCATGTGTGCTTTTAACACAAGCTTTAGTAAAACAAGTCTTGACAGTTGCCAAGTATTCTCCCTTGGGCAAACCAAAAACAACACAGTAATCAGCAACTCAACCCAGGAGAGAATGTGTTTATATGTATTGTGTAATGCTTATGTCTCTGTCTGTGTGGAGAGTACAAAGCAAAGGTGGTCGCTGAGGGACTAATTGTTTAAAGACTTCAAAGACATTACTGGAGACTTAGAGGACATCAACAACAAACAGGCTGTAAAAAGTTGTCTGCTATAGCTAGATAAATTTAGCTTAAAGAGACATGAATGGTAGATTGAGTAACTTACAAAACAAGCTGCTTGTCAAGTTGTCATGTTGATGCCTCTGGGTTTTCCAGAGACACCTAAAGATTTTGTAGAGTAAAAGTTGTTTGAGAACTTTGAACATCACCTACAGACACGTTCCATTGGTAAAAACAAAAACAAAAAAAACAACGACAACTTGTGGAGAACATTTGAGCATACTTTTGGAGCATACATTTATCGTTAACATTCATGTTGCCAATGTAGAATATATGCACATTTAACACATACTAATCAGTACACCAAACAAAAATTGGTTAATTTTACTAAAAAGAATCAAGTTAAAGCTGAAGTGTCAATTATTCGATGTTAAAATATTTCCTTCTCCAGTTTAATATGCAATATTGCAAGTTTTCAATTTTGTTGGTGATGCTAGTGCTGCAGAAATTTTACACTACAATTGATATTGAAACATTATAAACAGCATAATTTAAATAATTGCTATACATTTACTGAACTTCAGATTTATATTTGCATATAGGCATAGTTTTGGATTTCCGTTTATATTTCCATGTATATTTTTCTAGGAATTTCGGAGAGTGTGACCCTGGACATTTGCAACAAAGTCTATTGTGTCAGTTTGCAGATATAAATAATCTAATTTAACCACATGAACTGTCAGTTAACTCTCTCTCACTCTCATCTCATATATTCTCTCTTCAAACTGCCATATATAGGACTAACACAGGGCAGTCGAGACAGTCCTATCTCTAATAGGAATGTTGGCAGGAATTACACTGGCTGTCTATATTGCTATGATATCAATGTTGAGTGGATGAAATCACAGTAGTACTGTACATTGCTAGCACTGCTGTCTCTAAATCACTCCAGGTTATAAGTTTATTCATATTCATTCAATGGAATTTTTTTTTTTTTTTGTTAACAGTTTCGCTATATAATCTCAGAACTGACTGCACCTCAGAAAGTTACCGTAGCATGCTGTTCTTTGTGTGTTTGAGTGTGTGCGGTAAAGCACGTGTAGACTTGTTACCACATCACCCGCTGGCGACACGCTCTTATCTAAATATACTGAAGAGAGAATGACAAAGACATAAACTTTACTGATGCAAGCAAACCACACTCAGCATACAACATACCATCAGCCTCTCTCTTCTCTGCCTCTTTTCTTTTGCTTCATTTATTCGTTTAACTTTCTTACCCTCTCCAGGAACCTATAGAAGACATAGATTTATACAAATATTAAAGGAAAAAATAACTGTTTGTCATTCACATCTATTGGTCTGTGCAGTTGAGTTGGACCTTCTGAAATTCTTTTGATTTAAGATGAAAATGTTGCTACCATCAAGTCAGTATGCTCTCATGTCAATAAGCAAAACAGAGATAGAGAAAATAGAGATACATTTAAAATATATAAATATATATTGAACTTTTTAGTCATTGCTACAAAAACTCAATGCTTTTCACATATATATATATATATATATATATATATATATATATATATATATATATGTAATTTTCATTTTGGTATGGCAGTTGATTTGTTGCTGCTGTACTTGTGTGTGAATAGTATCCAGTGAATTTCCATTCTGTTAAACTGGAAACTTCCTAGTTACTGATCAAATTACTGCTTACATAACATGTGTGTGAGTGAATATGTGATTCATACTTCTAACATAAGCCCAGAGAAACATTAAGAGCTAATATTAAGAGCAATTTATTGACCATGTCTAGTCTTAATATGAAAAACACTTAGGCCTAAACTCCAAAATGAGCTCAACTTGTTGATTGATTAATCCAAGAATGATAACTTTCTTTCTCAAAGAAAGAAACTATTCACATAGAGCAATTAAGGGTTCAGACTAATTTAATTACCACTTTCAAGGCCCAGAAAGGTAGTAAAAACATCATTAGTCCATGTGACTATACAGTGGTTCTACGTCAGAAATGAGTCAGCATCACACGCATACTTCGTGCTGCTTACGTGTACAGCTTCGGCCAATACTGAGCTGGCTTCTGACGTAGAACCTGGAAGCGCTGCACTGTGTGTACAATGTCAACAGTGTAGGAGAAGATTAGAGAAGACTGACAGGGAAGAGAAGATATTGTTGAATAAAGCTGTTATTTTATTTATTTATTTTGCGCACAAAAAGTATTCTCGTCGCTTCATAAAATTAAGGTTGAACCACTGTAGTCATGTGGACTATTTTAACCATGTCTTTTGTACCTTTCTGGGCTTTGAAAGTGGTAATTAAATAGCTGTCTATGGAGGAGCCAGTGAGCTCTTGGATTTCATCAGAAATATCTTAATTTGTGTTCCGAAGATGAACGAAGGTCTTACAGGTATGGGACGACATGAGGCTGAGTAATTAATGACAGAATTTTAATTTTTGGGTGAACCCTTTAAGTAACAGTTTCATATGAAATCTAAAAGAGAAATCTATTACATTGTGGCTGTCATAAACTGTCAATGTGGCTTTGCCGAGCTGTGATATAAATGAAACGCTATTGGCTTTTTTTTTTTTCTGTTTTCCTGTTTCAGTGAAAATTACATCAACACAATGAATAATGCTGCACATTTCAAGGCACTTCATTGGGCCTTTAAAGGGTTAAATTCTAACTGACCCTCTGATGTCACATGGACTACTTTGATGATGCTTTTATTACCTTTCTGGACATGGACAGTATACTGTACATACATTTTCAATGGAGGGACAGAAATCTCTCAGACTAAATCTAAAATATCTTAAACTGTGTTCCGAAGATGAACGGAGGTCTTACGGGTTTGGAACGACATGACGGTGAGTCATTAATGACATAATGTTCATTTCTGGTTGACCTAACCCTTTAAGTAGTAACCACATGATGTGTGTGTGGAATAGCAGGTCAGTGTATGCCACAGAATGTGAGGAAAAATGTGTTATCCTCCATCTGTCTGAACACGACCTCATATCCTGTTCAGCGCAGGTGAGCTTCCCACTACCCTGCGAGCTAAAGTTCTTTTCCTGCTTGGACTCATAATTTTCTCTGCAATATCTGTTTCACTATTCTCAATTCAATCAGGAAGCATGTCTGAAGAGCAAAGAAAAAAGAAGAACTGTAGCCCTCTTCACTAACCATTAACAGTGATAAAAAAATGACAGGACATCTGAGGCAACAAACCAACCAAACGGTTCAGATTTTATTGCTTCCTCCTGTTGTAAAAGGCTGCCAACTGTTATCGACCTTGTTCTGAGACAGTAAGTGATTATTCGAGAGGAATTATAAAAACAGTGGAAAAAAGAAAGTAATTGGATTCCTGTGAGACTAGACATCTGTTTTTCCTTATCAATTTTTTTTTTTTTGACACAGAAAACCCCAGATTTACTTATTACTCACAGGGTGATTATTACATTACACTATTGCCACTGTTGTCATGACAACAATGTCTTTGTAGAGAGATAACACTTAATATTTCTGTCTAGGTATTTCTACTGAGATGATATTTTGGGGGAAAAAACTAAACAAAACTGACTTGTAAGGACATTTAAAGTGTCCTTGTCTGAAAGGCTTATTAATCAGCCAAATAATGTTTCATTGTAAATCTAATAATATCATCAACGACTTAATGTGGTTAAGTTCACACACAGCTAACATTCAAAATCACACCTGTGAATTTATACAATTTAAAACAGCATTATCGGCAAAGTTCTGTGTGTGAACGGAAACCGCGTTGGACAACTAGTTTTGTGACATCATACAATGTGACAGACACTCACTACGTGTGTAGATCGTGTTTCCATGAGTGGTTTCGTAAAAACTTAAAGAAATGGAGTTATTAGCTGTGTGTCATCTGAAGATTTTAGATCCAGCTCCCATAAGTTTTGTGTTCTTCGCTCTCCACTCAGGTATAAAAAATGGCTGTCAGTTGATTAGATTTGACATATAACTTTGCTCCTATATCGGTATCGTTCTTGTCACGTCAACTTTCCAGCATTATGGATGTTGCCATCACTAACTTTTATTTTACTTTCACTATGGTTGGTTACAGGTGATATTCATGCCTGAGTAACCAAAAATGGAGAGGGGGGAGGGGGGTTACTCATTTAGGCAGTAACAATAGGCTACTGCTTTCATTATAAATGAACAATACTGTATTCATTATAAATGATTTATGATTTATTATGTACCCTGGTAATCTTTAATCAAAATAATTTCCCCTCCCCCTTGCAGAGACAACTCTTGTCTTCTCTGATGATGTGAGGGCGGGACAACCTGTCACTCACATCAGATCACAGCAATAGCAAACTACAACAATCCAATCAAGTCCAGATGGACAAATTAAAGTCCTGTCCTACATTATTTCTTGTTCGAGAAGCCGTTTCACTCTGATATACTTTACAATAGGGAAGAAAAGACTATTGCAACTTTTGTTTCTTTAATATAGGGAAGTCTACCAAGAGGGAGAATAACTGTTACACAAGGTTGAAGGAAGAACAAGGAGATGATGATCAATAGTCTTTAATAATCTACTTCAAAGGCAATCCAAGCAGGCAGGCAAACAAAACACAACCTCTAATAGACATGACTGGACAACTGGGAACTGAAAAGACTGCAACTTAAAGCAAATGAGGGTAATGATGACTAACACCTTTACAGATTAAATGAATCTACATTACAACAAATGAGGGATGGGAAACTGAACAAAGGAACATGTGACTGCAAATAACAGACTAAAACCCCATTTACACTAGTGCGTTTTCGTTTTAAAATGAAAACGATCCTCGTCTACACTGACATTTCCACAGTGTTTCAGAAACGATCTCCATCTACACTACACGACCGAAAACGCATGTCACATGACCGTTCATGCACACTGGGCATGTGCGTACAAGTGTAAACAGTTGCCTCTTGCTCACGTAGGTAGCTGTAGTATTAAAAAAAAGCAATTTAACTGCACAATGGCTGCTAAAAACAACAACAAAGCCAGCAAAGATTGCAGTTCAGTCTCCACGTTATTGTTTACGCGGTCGTCAAGGATACGCAGAGCGGCAGGGGGCAGCCATGCCATCATTTTCAGAAACTAACTGAACATCACTGTGAAAAATATTGCTAATATTGTTTTCTAAATGTTTTCTGTTAGAGCATTTATAATTAGCTGTACATAAAATAGTATATAAAAACAGTATTAGTATTAGTATGTCCCCATTTAGATAAGTACGTTTTTTTTTTCAGTAGCATTTGTCTGGCCAGTGCACGAGTCAACTATTTGCTGATTAAGACAAAGAGCTTCCTGTTAACACAGCCCACTTCCTGTACGCAAGAGAGGGTGAAGTATTCAGCCATGCAGTGAGAACACAGAAACAGCATCTATTCTAGTTCATCAAGACTCTATTAGTGCTGCTAAGCTTGTGTATCAACAAAGCAAGCCTCAGGCTATATTTCAGGGTCTGAGGGCATGAGAAAAGACTGAAAGTCACAAAGATGGCATAAATATGTGAAAGAACAAAGTATCTCAGCAGAGAAATATTAAGGTTATGCAAAATGCAAGTTAATATTGAAAACATTAAATATACTTACAAATACGTATGCTGCAGAAAGACCATAAATATGTTTTTGCATCAGGAATTAAGTTCTCCTATTTTGCGTCATCGGTTATCTAACTCTTTCTCCCCGTTTAGCTCATAATCCTGCAGTGAATCATAGAGTAACAAAGAGTGAATCCATAATTTACTTTATTGTTTCCTGAAATATGTCAGATATATAATACAAACATCCTATTGTCAAACCCAGTTGAAGTCATTTGTACGGTCTGGTGGAAGAAGCCAAAAGAAACAAACAGAAATGTGTTTACTGTTTATGCCAGCTGACATGCTTTGTGAGTTTGTGTGATCAGTATCTACACCCCTGAGAAAGGGTGTGTTTCTCAAAGAGAGGTTAAAGGTGAGAATTAGCTAGACATCTCATAGACGTATTGCCTGTCACACAGAGGATCTGTTAAAAGAAGCTGTTGATTTATCAATTTTTTTTAATTTTCAAGGCTCACCCAACTGTCATCATTTAGTCACCCACATGCTGTTCCATCCTTCTTCCATAGATTAGAAAAGGAGTCATGTGGCTTTTTTTCTGTATAATGAATTTGAATGCTATGTCAAGCTCCCAAAAGGACATAAAGGTGCCATTACAGTGATGCATACAACTTGTGTACACTAAATCCCACAATTAAATTTTTTTATATAGAAACAGTTTTCACTCAGAAGTAAAGCTGGTCAATTTCACAAAAAAAGACAAAGAAACAGCAAGTAGCATTTCAATTAAAGAGTTATTTCACTCGTCTTTTTAAGCCATATGATAGTTTTGTGTGGAGATTGAAATCAGGTTGAAATTTAAGCTGCAATTTACAGAAAATCTTCTGTAGTTCTCAAATGTTATTCATATGATTTGAATACTTGCATTCATATTCACACAAAACTATCAAATGGCTCCAGAACACTTGGAATACAGTGCATCAGTCATATGGACAATACTTTTATGCTCGGTTTCACAGACAAGACTTAAATATATAGTTCCAAACTAAAATGCTTGTTTGAGCTGTCTTAACTGAAAGAAACTTGCTCTGACATACGCCATTTTTTTGTTTCAAGATGCAGACCAGTAATGTTATATATATATATATATATATATATATATATATATATATATATATATATATATATATATATAATAATATAGTCTTATATAAGTCTTATATATATATATATAAGACTTCATTATAAATATTAAGCCTCTGACGTTCAAAAGTCCATCTGGCGTTTTTCTTCAAAATCAACATTTTTGTCAGGCTCCTATGTGTAGGTTTTAGCACATATATAAAAGCTACTTAAATGTCCTAGTTTAACTATAAACCTATACTCTTGGCTTAATTTAAGCCCTGTCTGTGAAATCAGGCCATAAGGTTTTAAATTTTGGACCCTGACTACCCTTGGCACAACTTCTGTCCTGCATTTGCTTTCTTTATATGGGAAAAAAAGCAGCATCAAAATTCTGCTAAACTATGTGTAACACAAAAAAAAGGAAACCGTAAAAGGAAAAAAGGGGATAAAAAAAAAAAAAACAGCCTTTTTCATTTCTTGAGAGAAATGAAAGCTCTAGCGTAAGTTCTGCTGGGAAGACTCTAATGTTACGTCACTTATTAGTTTAGATCTAACCAATCATTATCGAACACTTGGAGTATAAAAGATCGGTACTTAGACACCTGAGTTCACAGATGCTGACACCAACCTCCACCTCCATCCTCCCCACCACCACCAGGATGGTCCCTATCCATACCTCCCAGGGGGTTGGCTACGCCCCTGTCTTCAGGGTTCCTACACATTTTCCATTTTAAAATTTCATACTTTTCCAGACTCAAATTTCCAGACCTCTTTCCAAATGATTTTCTGCCATTGGTAAGCCTCAGTCTCCTTTTCTATGTTTTCTCTGCTTCATGTTTGTAGGCCGCGTCTTACAGTCTTTTAGTGATTTTTAAATTAGTGTTTGATTGTTGAAATAAAATTTAGTATTTAGTATTCACATCTAGGCCTCTCTTCTCAAAACCATGTACCTGTGTGACTTTTGTTGGGGATTAATCTACAAGTACTAATATAGTTAACATGAACAAATAATGAACTCCACTTCTACAGCATTTACTAATCTTGTTAATGTTAATTTCAACATTTACTAATACATTATTAAAATTTTGTTAACATTAGTTAATGCACTGTGAACTAACATGAACAAACAATGAACAACTGTATTTTCATTAACTAACTTTAACAAAGATTAGTAAATACAGTAACAAATGTATTGCTCATGGTTAGTTCATGTTAGTTAATATATTATAATGTTTAACTAATGAACCTTATTGTAAAGTGTTACCGGAAGTTTTTATAAATTTTTAATGACAATAATTTTTTTGTTCAGGCCTAAACATTTAAATGGTGGCTGTCATAAAACAGATTTATACATTCAATATTGAAGCACATGTTCAGTACAAATACAATGAACATGCAATAGCCTATATAGTGCATATATTTAGCAAAATGCTCCTCTTGAAGTTCATTTTTGTAGCTGACTAATGAGTTTTAGGTAGGCTAAATGTGATATTTTTACAAGCTGTTTTATTGATGCCTTTCTGCGGTTGAAACACTGATTGATCGATTGCATGTGACATGATACGGATTTCGGTAAGTTGTACTGTATCTTTCAACATACCTTCAGATGTTCTTTCATGTTTATTTTGTGTTCTAACTAGTAAAGCGGATGAGATGGTCGGATCACGAGCGCTACAGTGATCTGTCACACCACAGAGCAGCAAGAAGGATCGCGACTCACTCCAGTCTATGGGAAAGTAGCCCATTTTCGATTCTTGTGAGAATCCTTTGACAAACACACACTCGCCCCGAAAAAAAAACTTCTTCGGATCTACGTGATTCACATAAATGACGTATTTTGATTCAAAAGGGATAATTTCGCCGTAAAGTGACTAGTTTGCAGGTATGATAAATTAGAAAACTGAATAGAGCCAATAGTCTGGAAACACAAATATTTTTCCATTCTCTGATTTCTTTTTTCCATACTTTTCCAGACCTGGAAATTACTCAAATCAAATTCCATACTTTTCCATACATTTCCAAACTGCGTAGGAACCCTGTGCCTTTATCTCCAGGCAGGAAATGCAAAGCCTACAACCCTCAGGATGTGTGCTACGGACGGGGCCTACACCAAAGAACTTTATCTCATATTTAGCTTACTGATTGTTAATAAATTACATTGTTACATTATCTTGCCTCCCAAGTTTTTCTGGTAGAACTAGTCATTTAAATTGATTTTACTTTAAAAACTTATTTAACTGATTTGATTTATTTTTTCACTTGCTATAAATTATCTACTTTTTTAAATCCCTGATTCATTAGCTGAATTCTTGTTTTTGAGGAGGAATAGTTTGATATAGTAATGGATATACAAAAATGGTTCCTACCATAGACTCTACACCACATTCAGCTCAATGTTTGACTGGCATATCTTTAAAATGTACCTTTTGGCATTAAAATCATGTTCAGCATTCATGACACATTTGATAATATAGCAACAGGTGCCTATTAGATCTTTCCCACTATAGTTTGCTAAAACACCAACGAAGCATGATTTAGTATAAGATTTGTTCACATTTAATATCTAATATACAACTAAGAGTTTAGTATATTTCCCTATATTAAATTCCTGTAAAGGTAAATGGATGTCCAGTAAGATTGATCAAGAATGGATCTGATTAACAGTGTGACACAGTCGTGGCATGTTTTAATGGGTAATAATGCAGGATTTATGTGTTTCTTTATAGTGATGTTGTAGAGTACCAGTGTTTGGTGTGAAAGGAAATGTTTTAGCAGCAGGCTAAACATGATGTGTACCTTCAGAGCTACAAAATGAGATGTTCTTTTCCTTTAAATGAGACTAAATTGAAAGATATGGTCCATTAGGGAGTTAATTCAAACCCCATTTCTTTCTCAGCACATAGGCACAAACACACACTTAATAGCCTCTCTCAACTGCATAAATATTAACAAGGAAGTGCAGGCAATTAATGGGTGCACATTCAGGAAACATCTTGATGGTTAAATATTAAACCTGCAATGTGTCCACTGCACTCTCTTGAATATTTTGTACTGACATTGTGTGTTGACATAAAGAGAATTCACATAGACATCAAAAATAAATTGTTGAAATCATTCTTAAACAGAAACTGTGGTCCAACTAAAACCTATACAAAAAGTACAAGTTTAATTCATGTATAAATATAATACAAGTTTAATCGACATATAGAAGTCAACATTCTGTTTCCTTGATTCTGTGTAGCCTAATATAGGTGTCAAGAAATGTAAAACCCACCTAGGGGAAAAGTTAAACCCACTCCACAAGTCTTAGTAAAAGCTTTTTAAGATGCTTTTCCTCAGATTAATTTTTATGGCACACATAAATTTAAGTAATTTTTTTTGGACATAGATCATTAAATGTGAATTCTCTCAAGTATCTCAAACCTTTAATGTGATGACAACAACATTAGGGGAAAAACTTCAATTGTAAATCTCAGTTGTATCTCAGTGTACATCAGTAGGAGTTCAGTGAAAGCACGATGTAGATTCATTTAAGATTTAAAGAGCTAATTATTTGAACTGTGCTAAAAGAAATATCATGAAAACACAAGGTTGGTGGAAGGCATGTATCATCTCCATAGTCATCACAGATGACCTGCATATTTTGAGTAATTCACAGTTTTATCTACACAAGATTAATTGGTGTTGTGTCTGATTTTCTACCTCATGGTCTCTTTTGAATCATTTTGTTCTGAACATATCAGTAATCAAAGCACCTATTTAAAATGACTTGGGAATCCATTTAATTGGCGTGTAAGATTAATAACGCTCTGAACAACTGCACAAAGTATGTGTTCTGAGTTCATGGAAAATACAACAAACAATGAATCTAACAAAATTAGTGGGAAGACAAACAGCATTCAGAGGTTAGACTCCCTCCATTGAATGGCCTGTGTGTATGGTATGTGTCCCAGACTAAGGGATTTTCAGAATTTACTTGTCATGTGCTTGGAAGCTGCGTTCACACTGAAGAAACCCTGGAGGTCTTTGATCCAAATGTGGGAGATGTCATAGGTCACAAATTACATAATTCTGCTAGTGTGGTCTTTCTTTGTATGACTTTGTACTTGTTTAAAGCCTTAAAGAAGCTTAAAATAATGCTTTGTTTGGAACAAGCAAATAATTCAGTCAAGGACGCATGTTCTTGACTGGAACTGTATTTTGAGCACTTGCATGTGAGTACAATATATTAACAGTAAATGTCAAAGTAATGCATTTGTTTTTGTTGGCTTCTCAGAATATGTTGGGACTAGAAAGGTAGCACATTTATACTCTCGACTATTTCAGAACTATGTTTGGACTAAATGGCAACTTTGATAGCAGTCCAACGCATTGGCGATGACCTGCCAGCCTTTGCCAGATATCCTGTCAACTGGGAATGTTGCTATTCTTACAAAGCTCTTTATCAATCACTGACATTTGGCCCAGGGAACAGATATGGAAAACAACTCACTGATGACCTGAACTTAGACCTCAGAAAATCATTCATCAGGAAGGACCTTTTGAAACATGCTAATGAGATTTCTCTCCTGAATGTTGTTTGAACTCCATATTTTAGAGATGCTGCTGATATAAAGATTCTCTGTTTATGATTACGTTTCTATTAGAGTTATTTTCTTAATGTCATTGTGTTTTAATTTATGAATTCATTAATATTTACAATGATCAAGATGAATAGAGCACATCTGCTTAAATGATCAGAGAGAGTGATGGAAAGAGAGGATAAAAAGAAGAAAAACTATGTGTCATCAGATGAAACATAAGTCATGTACACTAATGCCTGGTGTCACAGTCTAACTAGGGAAAAATGCACATTCTTCCATTTTAATGTCTATGTTTGTGTATTTTTGCTTTCACATTTCTCTTTTCTCTTCTCTTCTCTTCTGAAAAATAATATAGACACATGTTGTCTTTATCTTTATCTATATGTGCACATTAAATTTACATAATTTGATGTAATATGTGCAACAAATATAGTCAAAATTAATCTTGGAAATCTAAATTAAATTTAAAAAAAATATAGGCTATAAATGCTGATTTACACAATTATCAGCAGGTTTGAATTCATTCTTGTTCAAAGAAGCTCATTTGAAAGAAGCTGTCATTCTATTGTAAAATTCTCATTTAAATTCACTCTAATTATAATACAACTTGTGATTAAGTGTGCATGAGATTGAGACTTTTCTAAAATTCTTTCCACACCTTTTTTTGGATAAAGGATGAAAGGGTACTAGAAACAAATAGCCGTAATCTACAGCGACAGTGACAACTGTGAATGTCCATGTGTGCTATATATGTGTGCATGAAATGGCATACTTGCATCTGTTTATGTTTGTGTATAAAGAGGTATTTTTAAACTTAATAATGCAGCTCAGAGCATCTACAGGGCTTTAATGCATTTATACATTGTTCAATGAATGGCCAGTATGAATGTGATTACAAAATCCCTAAGTGCTACATTCTTAAACAACTAGTTATATAAAAAAATAGCAATGCATGTGACACATATATAAGAATGCCAAGGGTCATACTTTTCCTGATCTGCACTTCCTCCTTAACAAACTGTTACTTTATCTTAATACATCTATAATGTTGCTTTAGCCATCCAGGATGTTTGTGATTATAAATATGAATAAATCTAGAGTTATAAAATCTGATATACTATAATTGCATTTAAGATTTCAGATTTGGTATAATGTGATCCTGCTGTGCTAAATTATGCTTTTCTGTGAAAAAACCTCCACAGTCTGCTAACATATATTCCATGATCTTTCATCATTACACATCAAATTAATTGTTGGGAATGCAACAGTTTGTTGAGCCTTTCTATGGTAGTTCCTAACTAATCTGAATTAAACTAAAGTTGCTGCAGAGTTATCTGGATAAAGATTTTGTAGTTTTGTTGTATTTTGTGATAATTAATAGTTGGAACAAAATGAATCTGAGGCAGAACTTGCTGACAAAGATGCAGTAATGAGTAGGTTTGAGAAAGCAGGGAATGAGGGATGATTAAATGTAATTGGTGAGTGTCTGCAGATTTAAGCTAACAGTGAATGATGAATTGGTTAGAGAAAGAGAGTATAGATTTGGTTTAAACATTGATAAAGTTGCACCATAAACCATAAAGATGCATCATTTTTGAGTCTATTATAAAAATGTTACATTTAGAAAAGATTATATAAATATTTGTCCTCTTTTTATATTGCAAATAAATATGTACAAACAACACATTTTGATTTGATATTTTTTAAAAATCATGTATGGCTCATGTTTAGTTTATACAGGGCAAAAAAAAATGCATTCATAATATTACCTTAAATGTTAAGACTTAAAACATTAAAGCTCTATCTTTAGAGAGGCAGTGGCTGTTCAGTGTGTGTGTGTGTGTGTGTTTAAAACATGAAATGTTGTGTGGACAAAATTTCGGTCCCGATGAGGAAAACCATTTATAAATCTTACTAAAGTTTGTTTTTTTTTTAGTGAAAATGTAAAAATGCAGAATATTTTCTGTAAGGGTTAGGGATAGAATATAAAGTTTATGTTGGGGGTAGGGTGGTGTAAAAGGATAGAACAGAACTACATACAAGTGTGAGTGTGTGTGTGTGTGTGTGTGTGTGTGTGTGTGTGTGTGTGTGTGTGTGTGTGTGTGTGTGTGTGTGTGTGTGTGTGTGTGTGCATTTGTGTGTACACTTCCCAGTGCCATCTGCAGCGTTACACGTCAGAGCAAATGCGTCAACGAGCATAAACATAGACAGCGTCCCTGGTAAATCTAATTTATAAAAGGGAAATAAATATGCCCATGCATATTTTATGGATGGAAGCATGACTCAGAAACAGCTGATACTGATATTGCATTCAGTCACAAATGATATCGCTAGAAATATTGGTCGGGATTATTAAGAAGTCTCTAAACATTATTAAGGACATATCCAAACCATCGATACCTTAATATATAGATATGGGTCAGAGGCAGTCCTGCATTTTCAACCTCACTTAACCCTTTCATGCACGAATTATGAAAGGCTACTTCAGGATTTTTTTCAAAAGTGTTTTTATTACTCTTTAGGCATGAAAAAAAAAAATCACCTTCATTTTTTTCAAACATGCATTTTTCAAGGAGTTGGTGAAATGTCCACTAGAGTGGACAACGCGCATTTGAGGAACCAATGAAATATGTGTTTGAGAAAACAATTATTAAAAATAAATATTGTAAACTCTATAAAACATGTTTTTTTGCTCTTTAACATTGTGTTCATGTATTTTGAACATATTCCAGAACTTTTAACAATCTGTTTTTTTTTTTTTTTTGCACTTGCAAAAGTTGACCAGTTGGTGGCAGTGTATTGCATGACACATTAGGGTCCACTGCCACTGTATTGACTAAAAAACATGAGGACATCAAGGAGCAATATCATTTTTAAAATATCCAAGTATTGATTTTGTGATTTGAGGAAATTGATTAATCATGTGTGGACATCATGCATCACTGGCTATATTTAGACTACAATTAATAGTACAGTTTATAGAGTTTTTTTCAAGGATCATCACTCTCATGATAAAACTAATATGCACAAAATATTGCTATAATAAAAATTTAATTGATTTTCTGCCAAAACATTACTGCAGATGGCATATTTCAAAAAAAAAAAAAAAAAAAAAGCAATAATATATAAATTGTATTCTAAATATAGCCAGTGATGCATGATGTCCACTTGAGTGGACACATGATTAATCACAATTTCCTCAAATCACAAAATCAATACTTGGATATTTTAACAATTATATTGCTTCTTAGTTGTTGCTTGATGTCCTCATATTTTTTGTACCTGCAAGGGTCTGCTAGAATAGAAGGAATGGACAGACATTCCTCCCCTGCAAGGCACATATGCTATTCTGTCTGCCATCTTGTTTTAGAGAATTTTTTTTTTTTGCACTTGCAAAAGTTGACCAGTGGGTGGCAGTGTATTGCATGACAAATTAGCGTCCAATGTAGTGACTGATGTGCAAATCTGACATTCAGACTCATTTATATAGGAGAAAACAACTGTTGAATAGCTGTCCACTGTAGTGGCCTCTATGCATGAAAGGGTTAAGGCAGCAGTTTATGGAGTGAAGTCAAGCATTCTGGCTCAACAGCTGTCATACATCAAAACTTGAATGTGTGTTCATTATCTAAAGATACTGAATGAAACAATTTCATAGTGAAGAGGACAGGAAGGAAGTCTTTTAAATTTCTCTTTCCTTCATGTTTCATGAGGGAAACTTGAGCTGACCTTAGACTTTTTTTCTTTGTAATAAATTAACTGTTTTCCTAGCCATCATTATTTTGTGCAATTCTGAGACTTTCGTTTTTGTTAGTGAGTTTATCAGTGACTTGTGAAGTACTGATGTGGAGGAAAATTTTGAATGACTCAAAAAGTTAAAGGGGTGGTTCATTATGATTTCACTTTTTTAACTTTAGTTAGTGTGTAATGTTGCTGTTAGAGCACAAACAACATCTGCAAAGTTACAATGCTCAAAGTTCAAAGCAAAGGGAGATATTTTCTTTTTAAAAATTCTCTGTTTAAGGACTGCAAACTGGTAGCGACTACAACGAGCTTCTTACCGGGTTGGTGACATCACTACAAGAACACGGAACAAAAGGGTGAGGCCATGTTATTGCAACACAGTACATAACACAAATGCAATAGCATGTCATAAAAGCAAGATGCCAACATAAGTTATAACCATAATTAAACTAAACTATACCTGTTCTATCTTCATGCAGCATATATTCTCTGGCTCTGTAGGCATCTTACAACAGCTCCCACACGAGCGATTTATTGATTATCATGACAGAATATGCTAATCAATGACTTTAAGGTAGTTAACTCCACATCAGCCACATAAATTCATTAACTAACCATTGAGAAACGTCCTGTTGCATTCTTCTTCTTGAGTTTCTCCATCATTGTCTGACTTTGGTTTGAACATAAAGGCTGAACAGTTTCTGACAGATGATCGGCGCTGATGATAGTACTGTGTGCTAAAGCAAGCTCTTGAAACCCCACCCTCTGCTTAGGAGCAGCAGCTCATTTGCATTTAAAGGGACACACACAAAAACTGAGCGTTTTTGCTCACCCCCCAAAAGTGACAAATTTAACATGCTATACAAATTATCTGTGGGGTATTTTGAGTTAAAACTTCACACTCTGGGGACAACAGAGACTTATTTTACATCTTGTAAAAATGGCATTATACCACCCCTTTAAGTTTAACTCCAATCAAAGCAATCTGGAACAACCCGTTTCAGACAGGAACTATATATATATACCAGAAGAACTGTGGCAACGTCTCCAAGAGTGAACTTGGCCTATAGATTACATATGGTTTATACAAGGTGTCATTACACATTTGGTACCTTTTGACCAGCAGGTGCTGTAAGAATGCAATATTTTGAGGGCTTCATTTCACAAAACAATTGATTTATTTTATTTGTTTCTAAAAGTTTCTAAAAAGCTCAGATCTATTTTAAAGCAACCAAATAATGTGCAGGACTGACCGAATCTTTGTTTAACCAATTAGAAGGCTTTTGAGGAGCTTTCTGTTTGTCAATCTTTTTGAGTGTTCACTGCAGCAGTGAATGCACGTCCGGAAGCTGAGAGGACCTTGGCGTGTTTTCAAATGTTGCATTACGGTTACACCATAGCGGCAAAGTTGTAAAAAGATGAGGGTGTGTCTAATTATTTGGCGGAAGTTCAAACTTTAAAAAAAACTCATCTTGAGTCCACTTCTTTGCCATTATGTTGCAGTGGGTCTGCAAGCAGAACAGCCTTACAGCGCCTTTAATGTGAACAGAATAATTTGTTGCACTTTAGTTGGGTGAGGGACAACACTAACCCACTCTACAGATTAATAAAAAATCCAATCTGAGATTTGATTAGAGTTGCAGTGTTACTGTTACTGCAGTGTGGGAAAAGTCAATATTTAGAGTATGAAACTTTTTACACTGAAGGAAAATGAGACGAGTTTAGTACGATGAAATAATCAATGAGAGCAGAGAACATGGAGGAAATGCATATTTCTGGAAGTAATACAAGTGATTACATTTGCATGTTTGGCAAAAAATCAGATGCAGTTTGCTTAGAGAAAGAGTTAGGAACCCTACAGTGTGGTATTTTGACCCCTGAGACCCTTGGTAGTGTTCCCAAGCGTTCCTGGCAGAGTGACTGTCCCATGTTGGCCTTCTTGTTGAACAAATACTGTCCAAAAATGCTGTGGTTTCAATGAGCACGCCAGTGAAACTGATCTGTCTTGGCATTTCCACTGGCAAACAGAAGGGCATTTTCAAGGTATTTATTAGCCAGACACCAGTCTCAATTCCAAATAATCTGAGACTCTAGCAAGCCACCTGTCACAGCTACTGGTGCCATTTATCATGCCAATATACTAGCTTTTTAAAATGTTTTTATGATGTGGAAATCACTTACAAGTCTTTTAATGGCATTGTGCAACAACCCTGTGCTTTGTTTACCAGATATTTGCTATAGTTTGTGGGTCATAGAGAGGTTTAACATTTTTGAGGGAAAATAAAGCCATCTCAGGATTTACTGATTATCAGAACATTTAAATTGGTTCTGTTGTTGATTTAAACAAGAATAAAAAATATTGGATTGGGATACAAAAGTAGGACTACCAACAACCCAAAAATGTGTACATGTAGAGTGTTTCTGAGAAAACAGTGTTTCTGGGTCCCAGTGTTTTTTCAAACTGGCCCTGAACAAAGCTCTGCCATACTTTTCATACTATCATCAATAGGTGTCAATGATCTCATTACAATTGTACTTTGGCAAGGAATTTTGAACGATTCCCGCTCATCCAAACATTTCTCCACACTGGAGGCCACCCACAACCAAATCCGCATGTAATGTCTCGGTTCACAGCTAACTTTTAAGGAATGTGTGCTTTTGCAAATGGCAAATGTTCTCAGATGTTGGTACCGGTCAGTCTCGCCAGATTTCCTGATTAAAAGCCTTTGACTGAGATGTGAGTTGAATGTGCAGATGGGTGTATCTGCGTACACATGGTTTATTTATCTAAGTAGGCCATGTGTTCTTAGGTGCCATAGTTGGAGACACAATGCTAGCCAATAGACCCCTTAATCGCCTACGTCACTGTGACGTCACCGCTCTAGCTGGAGGCAAAACATACATAAGAACTCATAGCAGGCGCGCTAAAAGTTTGAGGTTTTGACTTTAAAATGTCGTCTTGTTGTGTTTTTGGCTGCCAGAATAGAAGGAACAGGACTTTTGGTTCAAAAGTAATGTTTTACCAGATCCCGACAGACATTCCTTCACAGAAATCAAAAAGATAATTGTGGTTGAATGCAATACGGCGTACAGACTGGACGAAGACGATCATAAATAATACTTGTGTTTGCAGTGCACACTTCATATCAGGTAAAATAATCGATGCATATGTAATGGTGTGTTGGTTTTATCTAGTACAAATCAGCAAGTTTCTGTTTTATAGGTGAAAAGTCGCCAACTTTCAGCGCACTAGCTAGCTTAAATGTTAAACAAACATACAGCGATAGATATGTGTGCCATCCTTTGAATGGTCTCTTAAAATAATCCACATTGCTAGCCATAATCATAGTTAGCCCAGCGTTAGGTTACATTAGACAATAAGCCTTGACAAAATTCCCCGAACCACCCAAAAGTAATTCATATGTTGTCTAGGAAGTATCCAAAACTTAAGTTAATTTACAAAAATAGCTGTCACGGTCCCGCAGAGTCAGTGACTGTACATATTCGGACAGTTCTGAACCTTCTTCTGCATCTATGTTTAATAAATCCCTCCTAAAACATGCTAGCTTACGCTTGTCAACATTGCGTCCAGCGTCTCTTTTTGCCTCCAGCTAAGCCCCGCCCAACAGGAAACGTTGCAATGTTTACAACCTTTTAAGGGGTCTATATGCTCAGTTCAAAATAGAGCATATGCTAGTGTTCTAAGTGGCACAGCAGTGGTGGTCAACCACAGTGTCAAACATGATAAATAGCAAGTATTGTGTATCATTACTGTCATCTGTTTTTTTGTTTTGTTTTGTGTGTTTTTCTCTTCTTCCTGAGATGCCATATTGGAAAACTGGTTAGTTAGTAAAGAGAGGTGCATCTGCCTAGTGGCAGCAGGTTGTATCTTAGCTTTTCAGTTTAGACTAATTCTAGCTCTTTAGGGCAGCCAATAATAAATAATAGCTCATTAAAAGACAAACATTGTTGAGTTGAAGGGATGTTTGTGGTAGATTATACTGAAAATGTGTTCATATTGCTGATGTGTTTCTCTCTCCAGCACATGAAGTTTTTAGGTAGGTGTTCAGTATGTTCTGCACAAGCATTCTATTCAAAATGCTTAACAAAACCTAGAAAGTATTGTAATGAGATGATAGAGTTTAAAAAACGTTTTGTATGGTTTTTCATGTCATAAAAAGCATGCGTTATTTTACTTTGACAAACCAGTGATAAGATTTGAAGTCCATTATAAATAAAGCCAGCAGAAAAACATTTTACAACCAGTCTCATGTTGCTTGTTTCTACTAATAACTATCTTATGGATAGTCTGTTCTATGTATTATGAGTGGGTACTTTATCACAGTCATAATTATTCCCATTTGTGAGTAACATCGACTTTCTATTGATGGTGATAAAGTTGAAATGTGCAAGGTACTAAATCATGACTGTATGGTTTCTTTTTTTTAAATGTCCGTAAACGATACTGAATGTCGGCCAAACGTATAATATATTGGAAGTCTTTCAAAAATAACAGAGGGTCAAAAAATGTTTTTAAACTTTGTAAATATTTTGTATGAATGTCTCACACATCATAGTGATTTATGGCTTAGTTGCTGATATTTGGAACAGGGGCTGCATCTCAAATTTCTGTTTTATGGCTTGTTGACTTACGTGAATTACAATCATGATTATGATGTGAACTGGTTTCAGAAAAATCCTATATTGTACAGGCATGCCAAAATGATAAAAAGATAATTAACCACACTGGACTCTGAAGTGTCCTGCAAGTCTTGTTTGATGGATGGATATAAATATGAATTGCAGTCTTCCCATAGTTCCTGTTGTGATGCAATCAGCCATATCAGCAGTTCTAAGAATATGAGCATTGGTCATTGTACAAATAAAATTGCACAATTTCTTTTGCCGATCAGAGGCATTGCATTGAATTAACTGGTATATTTAAGTATATAAACTCTCTACTATCTCCATTCAAGTTTCATTGCTGAATAGAGACCAAATTGAGACCAAATGAATATATAAAAATATTTGTACAAAAGGTAATACTAAAAGTTACAGTATTCTGAGCTACAGGCAACAAGTCTGCCGTGGCATTTGCTGAGATCAAGTGTTAAAATGCTAGTTCCTCTATGACATTGTCACCATTCCTTCTCTTCTGTAAGTACTTAGAAAATCTTCAGGGACTTATACTTGCTGTTAGTACTGCAGTAGAAAAACATCTGCCTGCTGTTATCATGTAGGTACCACAGAGTCAGCTGGAAGTGGAAGTGGTCAAAGTTGCTTGTTATTTTAGGTTTGTAAACATAAGTAATCTCTTGCCAATTTTAAAATATGTTTTTTCCTCATTGAATGGATAATTCACCCATTGCAACAGAGCTGAGGGCTTGTACTTACAAGAATATGTGGGGGTTCTGGTGAAATTACGGATCAACTGAGACAAAATCACAGCACTTACTGTAAGAAATTACAATAGGTGCAATTTAAAATCAAACCTTATAAGTTCTATTTCAGTCAGACTAATTTAATAATTAGTTTTTCTAATTCTAATTTAATTCTCTAATTTAATATTCAAATTAGAGTTAGAGCAATTTAATTAGCAATTTAAATAACTAAGCAATTTAATTACTTTTCCCTCGAAAAAGTGAAGGATTGCTCCTAATTTTTCTGTAATTCAGTAACAGTTACTTCTGATGTTCTGATTGCATTACAGACTATAGAACAATTCTATATATATTAAAAAAAAAAAATAGTGGATTTTGCATCAAAATGTAACATCTAATGTTAAAATATTTTTAATGTAACCATCTCCCTTTAAATACTTTGGTCATTTCAAGAATAATTTATGCAATTGTATATTATTTATTTGAAGGTATTAAAAGAGCAGTTTCATGTCTATCCTTGTATTGTTTAACTGGTCAAGGACAGGTTAAAGGGTTAGTTCACCCAGAAATTAAAATAATGTCATTAATCACTCACCCTCATGTCGTTCTACACCCATAAGACCTTCATTCATCTTCGGAACACAAATTAAGATATTTTTGAATAAATCCGAAGGCTCAGTGAGCCCTGCATTCAAAGCAATGACATTTCCTCTCTCAAGATCCATAAAGGTACTAAAAACATATTTAAAACAGTTCATGTGAGTTCAGTAGTTCTACCTTAATATTTTAAAGCGACGAGAATATTTTTGTGCGCCAAAAAAATAAATAAATAAATAACGACTTTTCAACAATATAGTGATGGGCCGATTTCAAAACAGTGGTTCGGAGCTTTACGAATCGAATCAGTAATTCGGATCTCCTATCAAACGGCTAAACTGCTGAAATCACGTGACTTTGGCGCTCCGAGTCACTGATTCGATTCGTAAAGCTCCGAACCAGTGTTTTGAAATCGGCCCATATTGTTGAAAAGTCATTATTTTGTTTGGGGGTTTTTTGGCGCACAAAAATATTCTCGTTGCTTTATGATATTAAGGTAGAACTACTGAACTCGTATGAACTGTTTTATATCAGTGTGTTTGACTTATGAGAGGTTGAGAGAGTAAGTTGAGAGAGAAGGCATCTTTATCGCGAGTGGGCGTGGTTTCAACTGATACAGCGGACACGCCCCCAGCGTTTGAGAGCAGAGAATAGGCTACTGCTTATTTTTAACTTAGTTCATTTAAGCCTACTTGGCGTTTTTAATAATTCAAATTTGGTTGTATGGTTAATAATAACAACACATTTTTCTGTGCTGTGACAAACTCAGAACACATATTTTAATATTGCTCTACACGGACTTTAATGCTGAATTCTGACATCGTCCTATTGTTTACATACAGTTTTTCGCCTAAGTATGCATATTCGAATGCAGTAAATAGTGCCTGGCGTTCATGAGTAACATAATTTACCAAATTTACCTCATGGATTGCAAACTGTTTTACACTCTACATGTGGAGTCTGAAAGTATTTTGTCACTTCTACATTGCGATAAAAAAAAAAAAAAACTTTTTTCAACATTTGGCTCTACGCCATGTGATAGCCTATGAATATGCCACATGTCACTTACATTCCCTTTTGACATGATGCCATTACAAATCAAAAGATTTAACTTCGTGGTATTTAAAACCGTACATTGGTGGTTTTTGTGCTTTATACTCTTCCATAAATCTAAAATACCGACTGAAGAGGTGCGTCCTTATCCTTAGTAAAAAGCTCTTTTAAAAGAGCCATAAACTATGACTGGATAAAACATGACTCATGATGACACACCCCCTTTATACAAACACAGGACGTTCAGACATGTAGTTAGAGGCACTGTCTACTAGCAAAGAGAAACTGTTTCAGTAGTCTGATTTGGCGAAGGCTTACCATAAATTACTACTATGTGGAGTGAATCGGTATGCGTTTGAATAAGAACTCATAAAGAGGAGAATGTGTAAAACAGTATGATAACGACACCTAGTGGCGTTAAGAAAATGTTGCAGAATTCAAGTGAGTTTTTTAGATCAGGATATTAGTTAAGCCTTTCAAGGTAATATTTTGCAGACAATAGTAGCATGATCAATAAATAATAATCTGAGGCCTCTTTTAACTACAGAGACAAGTAGGAGATTTTCGAGCACCAATGTACATTTATGAGAAACTGTTGTATTTTAAAATTGTAGACAAAAATATGCACCCTGAATTATTTTAAATAAGTAAAATCCAGTAAGTACTTTAAGGGCCAAACTTTTTTAATTATATAGATGCTCTGAAAAGTAACTTAACAAACAAGGTTATACATTGTGTGATACCTCATCAGAACACTAGGGGGAAGCACAATACTGAAACTTTCTGAAACTTTCTGATCCTGTCAGATTATGTTGAGAGGCCCAGGATACTCTCGTCTTTTGCTGTGTTTTGAAAAGAGCATAATAGAAAGCTTCTTTCTACTTGTTTTGTAATGTTTCCTCATGAGGTTACATCTAAATTAACTGGTTTTATACAAATCCAAAATATTGCTTATGACAGAATCAGCCCAACTAAGGCCTGGTTTCACAGACAGGGCTTAGTCTAAACCAGGAGTAGGCCTTAGTTAAATTAGGACATTTAAGTAGCTTTTGTAAATATGCCTTAGAAAAGACATTACTGGTGTGAAACCAGGCATATACTGTATATGTATGTATAAAAGACATTTAAGGATAAAAGTTGAAATGGATCCTTTAGGTAACTGCATGAACTGCATGTCTTGTCTCTCTATCTGGCCAACGCCTTTGGATCAGTCCCTCATTCCTTCATTTGGATGGTTTTTGAGTTCTTTCAGTTACCTATAATAATAACAAATCTGGTAAAACATTCCAAGATTTTCAGCTTTGCCTCACTACACCTAAGTTCACTACAGCATGACAACCATTGGAAGTAGGCATCATGGCAGGGTGCACCATCTCCCCTTTGGCCTTTACTATGGCAGAGGAGCTCATAATCAGAGCCTCGAAACAGGTTGCAGGTGGAGAACGACCACAGTCAGTGGTTACCACTTATACGACTGGATATGGATGATATAACAACCCTTACGACAACTGTCCCCTGCACCAAAAGACTTTTAGAAAAGCTTTATCAAAACATCACATGGGCGAGGATGAAAATCAAGCCCAGTAAATGCAGGAGCATCTCCATTGTCAAAGGTCATGTCACAGATAAAAGATTTCATATTGAACGGCCAGTGAAAAGTTTGGGCAGATGGTATGATGCAAAGCTCAAAGACACTAGGCAGTTTGAACAAATAAAAAAGGATACCATCATGTACATAAATCATATTAACAAGACATTCCTGCCAGAAAAAGCTGTGGTGCTTACATTTTGGCATGCTCCCAAGACTCACATGGTCTTTAACTGTGTACGAGATCCCCTCTCAGCAAAGTGGAAAAGCTGGAAAAAGTGATAAGCACAGGTGAAACAGTGGCCTGGACTATACTGGGGCTATAGTGTTGTGGGACTATACGAGAATGGTAAACTAGAATTATCAATTACAACAAGTCTAGTGGAAGAATTCAAATGAACCAAAGCAAGGTTGGCCATGACCCTCACTGACTCTGAAGATATTGCTATTTGAACAGCGGCCCCTTGGGTGGCAGTGAGGAGAAACATTGGACTCCATCTGAAGCCGTGTACAATGCAAAGTCAGCATTTCATTTCAGGGACGTGGTTGGTCAAGTCCAACATGGGAGAGCAGGCCTTGGGCTCATCCCAAAAGCTCCTCAATGGCATAAGGCAACATCAGGGTAAAGAGATGGCTCATGGTGGAAGAGATGAAGAAGCAGGAGGATGCAAAGTGGAAAGCTAAGGCCATCTCACTGGGCTCATGGAATAAATGGGTGAATCTAGAAAAGAGAAAATGTCTCGGGTTACGACTGTGCCCCTGTTCCCTGAGAAGGGAACGAGATGCTGCGTCATATGACGACACTTTGGGAAACGCCTCCAGCGTGACTGAAGCACGTGTGCAACTAGTCAAATCCTGATTGGTGCTGAGTCACCTCGAAGCTACAAAATGAAGCTGGCAACACAGCTTCAGCTTTTGATAGGCTGAAGCAAGGCTCTCCCAGGCATGCAAGTACAGCAAAAGGGATGCAGCATCTCGTTCCCTTCTCAGGGAACAGAGGTAACAGCCATAACATTTGTTCAGTCTGTGTCTCTTCCACTCGAGGCATCATCGCATAGCTGTTCTCCTTCAAGCCCAGAATCAAAGAAACTTTAAATTCTAGGTGAAAAATGGCCATTTCCACGATCTCAATAACTCGTTATGGAGATCGGTAAAGAAAAGACAGACTGTGCTCTGCTTTGCAGGAAGCACTAACTTAACCTAAGCCTACTCCTTGTGCACCTCCTGCTTTACAGCTAGCCATATGATATTTAATCCGGCTACTGCAAGAACACAACCCCCAGGAGCCCTATAAGCGAGGTATGGGGGAACAAGTCCTTGACAAGAAAATCCAACTCCTTAGAGCTTACGGCAAATAATATTCCATATGGCTTTCTTTCCTTGACAAGAAAGTCAACAGGTGCGAGACAGCTGTACGCTTTGAGATATTTCTTAGTGAACACAGCCAGCACCCTCAGGAGATGACTGTGCATACCCCGCACACAAACAGTATCACACACAGATTGCGTGTGTCACCTCCTGAAGTTTTAATGTGGCCAGGAAGACACACACTTTCAGCTGTGCTTATACTAACATTTTAAGTTCCTACACTGTAAAAAAAAATCCTGTTGTTTCTACGGAAAAATACCGGCAGCTGTGGTTACCAGAACAATACTGTAAAAATGACATCAAACCGTAAACATACTTACGGAGTTACATGTGAATTTTACATTTTAAATCTGTTAAATTTACGGTAAAATAACATATTTCATTAACTGATATAATGTTAATTTACCAACCTAATGAAGTACTAATATCTGTTTTGTACCTTTATAATACACTGACAGTCACCAAACACAGTGGTGATGAGAGTCACATGATGAATCAAAGTTCATCACAAGCAGCTTTTCCACAAGCTGAGAAGTACAATACGAATATATAGAAGGTGCACACAGTGTCATTCACACACACACTAAACACCATCATGGTAACATGCATGAAATTTTAAAAATGCAATAAACATTAATTTAACAACATTAGATGTAACATAAAACCCTAATGTACATAACTGATTAGAAAAAAATGAGAAAAACTAAGAAGAAACAGAGTTATTTCAACGAAAATATATCAAATGTGAAGTATCACGCAGGGAATTGTGGGAATGTCAATATACGGTTTTTCACTGTAAATTTTACAATGAATTGTTATTTTTCACTTCCAAAAACTGTGAATTTAACAGTATTTTACCGTAAAATTACATTAAATGTACCATTAGATCTATTACAGTTATTCACCGTATATAGTACGGAAACTTTCTGTAAACCAATCAACAGTTTTTCACCGCAGCATTTTTACAGTCTTTTACTGTTAAAATCACGGTAATTTTTTACAGTGTACAGGGCAAACAACACCAAATAGGTCAGACAGTTTGACACAGAGTGCTTGCTGAAGTGCAAAAGCTGTGTTGCAGGCTTCCCTTTGTAGATTCTGCGTTACACCATCACGTCACTAGGTAACGCAGCACCAATCAGAACTGAACTAGTTGCACACGTGCATCAGACACAGTTACACTGGAGGTGTCATACGACGCAGAGCGAGTTCCCTCAAAAGGGAACTCAGCAGGCATGACATCTAGGAAATGGAGGGACCTCGGCTAAGCTTTCTCATCAGAGCCACCTATGATCTCCTACCCACACCTCAGAACTTGAACCAGTGGTTGGTAGAAGATCCCTGTGTCAAGCATCTGCATCACTGAAACACATACAATCCTGCACTACAAGCCTCACTCAAGGCCATTATACTTGCCGGCATAATCAAGTTATAAAGCAGCTAACATCAATCTTAGAACAGAGACAAACCACCACAAATACTTTTCCATAAACATCAGCATGAATCTCCCACTTTACACATTTCTTACCAACAGGCCAACCTCCAGGAAATCACGACAACAAAAGATGCAAGCATTCTGCGTGCTGCTCGAGACTGGAGGATGGATGTGGGTTAGGAGAAAAAAACTGGTGTTCCCCCCAATATTGTGGCTACAACCCTCCAGCCAGACATTTGTCCTTCGGTCCAGAACAGCCAACATTCTAAAAAATAATGTGTTGGCTCAACAACAAAAAAATAACAGAACAATTTGCATCATTTTTTTTTTTAATTTAGGTTCAACCAACAAGCTACATTGAGTTAGAGGAACTTAATAATTTGTAGCATAAACATAATTTTTTAAGTTCATTACTCAAAAAAATTAAGTCGCTCCAACTACCTAAGTTGTAGCCCTGGAACCAATTGATGTTCTCTGTTTGAGTTCAAATCAACAGCTATCATAGCACAAGGTAACATAACTTATTTAACATGTATATTTAATTAACAAGTAAGATATTGTCACTGGCATTAGCCATTGCTTATAGAGTCAATGTATTAACCTTCAGCACCTGCACCTTCATTTCTACTCTTCAGCACAATGGTAACCATAAAAACTTCAACATTACAGAAACTCTTTTAAATGTCAAACATAACAGCATTAAACACTAACTGGTCATTCCTTTCACTAAAAACAAATTAATTAACACTTAACTTCAACATTTATTCTCCTTATCCAGTCATATGCAAAACATGGGAACTAGAAATCCACTGCCTAATTTCTGAAGTTATCAAGACAATTTAATTAAGTTACTACAACCTAATTTTTTTTTTTTTTTTTTTTTTTTTTTAAGCAAATTAACACAAAAAGTTGAAGTAATGATCAACATTATTACACTACTGAAAAGTTTGGAAACATTACTTTTTTTATTTTTTTTAAGTCTCTTATGCTCATTAAGGCTGCATTTATTTCATAATAAATACAGAAAAAACAATAATATTGTGAAATAATATTACAATTTAAAATTATGGTTTTCTATTTTAATAAACTTTAAAATATAATTTATTTCTGTGATGCAAAGCTGAATTGTCAGCATCATTACTCCAGTCTTCAGTGTCACATGATCCTTCAGAAATCATTGTAATATGCTGATTTATTATCAATGTTGGAAACAGTTGTGCTGCTTAATATTATTTTATAACCTGTAGTACTTTTTCAGGATTCTTTGATGAATAAAAAGTTAAAAAATATCAGCATTTATTTAAAATAAAAATCTTTTGTAACAATATGCACTACTGTTCATATAAGTTACAAAAAGTTTGGGTACAGTCATTTTTTTTCTTTATTTGTTTTTGAAAGAAATTAATACTTTTATTCAGCACAGATGTGTTAAATTGATAAAAAGTGATAGTAAAGATTTATATTGTTAGAAAAGATTTATATTTTGAATAAATGCTGTTCTTTTTAACCTTTTATTCATCAATGAATCCTGAAAAAAGTATCACAGGTTCCAAAAAAATATTAAGCAACACAACTGTTTTTAACATTGATAATAACTGAATATCAAATCAGCATATTAGATTGATTGCTGAAGGATCATGTGACACTGAAGACTGGAGTAATGATGCTGAAAATTCAGCTTTGCATCACAGAAATAAATTATATTTTAAAGTATATTATAATAGAAAACAATCATTTTAAATGGTAATATTATTTCACAATATTGTTGTTTTTCTGTATTTATTATTAAATAAATGCAGCCTTAATGAGCATAAGGGACTTTGTTCAAAAACAAATTTTTAACTTGCAACCATGCATTTATTTAAAGGATTAGTCCACTTTTAAATAAACTTTTCCTGACAGTTTACTCACCCCCATGTCATCCAAGATGTTCATGTCTTTCTTTCGTCAGTCGAAAAGAAATTAAGGTTTTTGAGGAAAACATTCCAGGATTTTTCTCCATATAGTGGATTTCAACGGCTACCAACAGGTTGAAGGTCCAAATTGCAGTTTCAGTGCAGCTTCAAAGGGCTTTAAATGATACCAGACAAGGAATAAGGGTCTTATCTAGTGAAACGATTGGTCATTTTCGAAAAAAAAATACAACCATTTATGCTTTATAAACACAAAATATCGCCTTGAACGTACTTCCCGTTTCCGCATTCTTCATAACGCTTACGCTGAATGTTCTACGCCTTCCCTATTCTACTTAACCCTTTCATGCACGAATTATGAAAGGCTACTTCAGGATTTTTTTCAAAAGTGTTTTTATTACTCTTTAGGCATGAAAAAAAAAAAAATCAAAAAAGGAGTTGGTGAAATGTCCACTAGAGTGGACAACGCGCATTTGAGGAACCAATGAAATATGTGTTTGAGAAAACAATTATTAAAAATAAATATTGTAAACACTATAAAACATGTTTTTTTGCTCTTTAACATTGTGTTCATGTATTTTGAACATATTCCAGAACTTTTAACAATCTGTTTTTTGTTTTTTTGCACTTGCAAAAGTTGACCAGTTGGTGGCAGTGTATTGCATGACACATTAGGGACCACTGCCACTGTATTGACTAAAAAACATGAGGACATCAAGGAGCAATATCATTTTTAAAATATCCAAGTATTGATTTTGTGATTTGAGGAAATTGATTAATCATGTGTGGACATCATGCATCACTGGCTATATTTAGACTACAATTAATAGTACAGTTTATAGAGTTTTTTTTCAAGGATCATCACTCTCATGATAAAACTAATATGCACAAAATATTGCTATAATAAAAATTAAATTGATTTTCTGCCAAAACATTACTGCAGATGGCATATTTAAAAAAAAAAAAAAAAAAAAGCAATACTTATAAATTGTATTCTAAATATAGCCAGCAATGCATGATGTCCACTTGAGTGGACACATGATTAATCACAATTTCCTCAAATCACAAAATCAATACTTGGATATTTTAACAATTATATTGCTTCTTAGTTGTTGCTTGATGTCCTCATATTTTTTGTACCTGCAAGGGTCTGCTAGAATAGAAGGAATGGACAGACATTCCTCCCCTGCAAGACACATGTGCTATTCTGTCTGCCATCTTGTTTTAGAGAATTTTTTTTTGCACTTGCAAAAGTTGACCAGTGGGTGGCAGTGTATTGCATGACAAATTAGCGTCCAATGTAGTGACTGATGTGCAAATCTGACATTCAGACTCATTTATATAGGAGAAAACAACTATTGAATAGCTGTCCACTGTAGTGGCCTCTATGCATGAAAGGGTTAAGGAACGAACGCGGCGCTAGTTTCGTTTTTTTTTTCCGTAAGTAGAATAGGGAAGGCGTAGGATATTCAGTGTTAAGCGTTTTGAAGAATGCGGAAACAGGAAGTACGTTCAAGGCGATATTTTTTCGCTAGATAAGACCCTTATTCCTCATCTGGTATCGTTTAAAGCCCTTTGAAGCTGGACTGAAACTGCAATTTGGACCTTCAACCTGTTGGTAGCTGTTGAAATCCACTATATGGAGAAAAATCCTGGAATGTTTTCCTCAAAAACCTTCATTTCTTTTCGACTGACGAAAGAAAGACATGAACATCTTGGATGACATGGGGGTGAGTAAATTATCAGGAAAAGTTTATTTAAAAGTGGACGAATCCTTTAAGTTGTGGGAACAGGTTCCTTGAATTACTTTTTAAAGTGAAGCTGTGTTACTTTTAGAGTGATATGGAGCTTACAGCACCATGAGAGGATGGAGTGGAGAAAGCATTTGAGAGAAAATGTTTGAAGTACTCTAAACTGGCAACCGAAGTTGTGCAAAATGGCTGCAAGGTTTTGTCACCACATGCACAACCAGTCTACTGACGAAAATAGGAGTTAGGGGTCGCTCTCTCCAACAAGCAATCAAGTCCCTGTCGAATGCAGCGGAAAGAAGCAGCAATTGGCTGTGGATTGAATGGAAGGACATCAACTGGGCGGTGAGATAAAGACAGGTGGATATGGAGGTGTATCTGAGATGCCAGGTGTCCCCGTTGAAACATCAAGTCCTATTAGCTCTATACTTTCTCTTACCTTATTTGACCCATTTAGTGTTTGTTAATGTGACAGGCAGACAGTGTGTACCACTGTGTAGATGGCAGACTCAGACAGAGCAAGGTACTCTGTGGAGACAGATCAGTGGGAGGTCCTTCTGACTCATCAAAACAGCAGACACTTATTCAGTCCAAAAACTGTCAAGCTGCTAGTGTTTTCCTGCTTGCCCTGCAGAAGAAAACAGACTTTCCTGTAATTTTCTGGTTTTCTCAGGCTGACATAATGTCATGTTTATCACAATAATTACACTGACATCATTTTATTTTCAGGTGCATTTGCTCACATTGTTGCCCCATGATGACTGCTTAGATAAATTGGTATGTGTGACTTCCACAGAACCTGGACTGTAATGGTAGCATGTGGGCATTAGCTTATGTGCTTATACACTCACGCTTCGAAATCGAATACTATATAATATGCAAAAAACAGTACGTCAAAAGAGTAGTATGTCCAAATACATAGTAGTCAAAAAACAGAGGCGAAAAGTTCCCGGATGACCTATTGCTTCCACCAAGATTCTGAAGTGTGCATGGACACTTTACTTTACTACTTATGAATGGAGGTGAAGCAACGCAAATGATGCTGGTTGGTCACATGACAGTAACAACATGGATGTAGTAAGTCCGAATTTCATTCATACTACCCATATTCATACTGTATTGAGTGTACTTTTTTAACGGTCATAAATTCAAATTTAAATGTAGTACCTACTCAGACAATACAGGATTTCAGACGCAGCGTCAGACTGCCTCCCAGTGAGTTAGTGTAGTACACAGCAATATTTGCCAAAATAAGACGAGTCATGCTCTTCATTCTTTTTTTAATTCCAAATTAAAAGTTGTTTTAAATAAGGAAAAATCTCTGCCTGGGAGCAAACAATAATATTATTTGGCATGTGTTCCAAAAATAGTCTGATTATAAATGTAAATGTTTTGTGTTTTCTTAATTTATTATAATTATCAGCGAGGATGACCTGGAATTATATTTTAAATAAATAATTTTTTGATCAAAATATCGATCAAAATATAAGACAATGCATTTTTAAGCACATCTGTGTATTTTTTAGTTAAAGAAAATGTTATAAAAACTGATCAAACTTAAGCATAACAGATCTTGTCACTCTTCACTACTCATATGCCAGACTGGGCATCTCCTCAGCGATGATGATTGCTGTTGTGAAACAGAAGTTGTGATAGTCTTTTCTTCCCATTTGTGACATGCAGTATATCTGAGTGAAACTGCTTCTCGAACAAGAAAAAGATGTAGACTTGATTTTGCCCATCAGCAATTGATTGTTTTGGTTTGCTATTGGCTGAGTGACAGGTTGTCTCGCCCTTACACCAGTAAACACGCCATCAGAGAAGACAAGAGATGTTGATGCAAGTGGGAGGGGAAGTTATTTTTATTAAAGATTACATGGGGACACAAATTAAATAGTAATAATAATAATAATAATAATGATGTTCATTGATAAATAATTTCAAATAAATACTGCTACAGTATATTCGATAAAAAGGAGGAAAATTTGTTGATTTCAGGGTGACTTTAATCTGGTACCCCATGCAGCCATGGGCTGACTGTGGTCCCAGTGGTGCAGCTACCATAGCAACAAATGTTGTTGTCATGACAGACAATGACACAACATAATTGTTGATGAAATAATTGAATTCTCTTCCTTTGCTCTATTCTGATTTCATTCATATATTGACTCAACTCAATCTCTAATTCTGGTTTAAATTTGAATGCTCTCTCAAATACAGCCACATATACTGAAATACACGATCACATACACACACTTTTAATATTAACATTTTCCACTTCTTCTAACATATTCCATTCTATCGCTTTACATCATGCACCCTTGATAAGACTTTAATATCACACTACATTTAACAAAAATATATCTCCTTGGCTCACATGTGATCTTATAATATATTTATAACAGGCTTGCACTTTTCCAGATGTACTGTACTGAATGTTTGATATGCTGAATCATGCCCCACTTCCAATAGGCTCATGCCCAACATTGCAGTGACTGACAAACTGACTTATCTTCCTGAAATATTTACACATGCACACAGATAACAGGTTCATTTGAAACAGCTGCAGGAAGTGAAAAACTAAAATTCATAATACTAGACTGTGACTTGACAAAACAACTTTTTCATTACTAATCAAGAATGAAAATAACACAGAATACACACAAACTGTACCTTTTTCTATGAAATACTCAAATTTGTGTGTGTTCATTATTAATCATTACTATAGTAATGATGCGAATGAGTGCTAATAACAAATACACACTGAACATGGCTCCAGGTGAACCCCAATGACACAGCTGTATAACAGCGTAATGGGACAGTAAAATATGTGCCATGACTCTGCCTAAAATGACATCATCAAGATGGGACAAGACGGAACACCCTCTACTCCATCAGTATAAGGGCTTCTGCATTAAAAAGAGCAGAGCAAAATAAAAACAAAATTTATTTGCATTTCTTAAAAGTCTTTCTAAATTCTTGTCTTTCAGAAGCTCATGAAAACACAAAACAGAGCAGGAAATATATTATTGAATTTTTGTAGATTATTCGTGTGTAACTGGAAAGTTTTGCTGTAAAAAAACACTGAGGTTTGCAGTCAAAATATGAAGTCTATAGGCCTAAATAGGCTAGATTATATGGGTGAATCTCACATAAAAGAACATGCCCAGGTCAAATTTCACCTCAAAATCAAAGGGAAAAAGAGAATACATTATCTGTACCTCGGTATTGAAGTCATGGTTCGGTACAGCAGGGGGGAAAAAACTAAACATAAAATTGCTTCTTTTTTTATTAAACAGTGGTTTATTGAACAAATTGTGTCTCAATTTGTAAATTCAATTATAATTAACATTTTCTTAAGGATAAAATATCTATCTTTGCTAATGCTGTAAACTATAGGGAGTCCTTTCTTGCACATTACTATCATATTAAAGGTTACAATTAACAACAGAGCCCAAACTATTCAGTTGCTATATAATAATCAACACTGAAATAAAATTAAAAAACAAACAAACATGTAAATTGCACATAAGCCAGGTTTTTTATTTTTCAAATATAATCATTTTCACAGTCACTGTCATAACTTTTCACAACAAATTTAAACATATTAAATAATTAAGATATTACTAACAGTTAAGTAAATAAAATGAATATATAAGCTAATATAGTGCATATATTTAGTGAAATGCTACCCTCTAGAGTTAATTTCTCTAGTGAACTAACATGCTTTGTACACTAAATGACTTGCCTGAGGTAGGCCTAAATGTAATGATTTATACATATATATATATATGCCTATGTATAAATATTTAAATAATATAAAATGTTCTCCATTGCATGAATGAATTATAGGGGATTAGTTGTTATGAAAATAACAAATGTCACAAGGCAAAAACCATCCTGAACCAGTTTTGTTTTATTTCTGCAAAATATAATTTCTCTTTTTGTTTAATTTCTCAAATGTTAACTGGACATGTTATAAATTCTGTGAGATACAAACATACACCGACAAACCTTTATTCAAAATGAGATGAATATTAATAAAATTAAGTTATGTTATTGAGATAATTTAGCAATACTAGACTCATTAATGGCTTGTTTTAAATTATTCAGTTTCCAGTAGCTTCATTGGTATGACGTTTTGTATATGCAATATTATCAACTCAACAGATTTTTTTTTTTTTTTTTTTTTTTTTTTTATAAAGGTGTCGGTACACCTTTTAATAAAAAAGTAGGCTACAGCAATCGTTCAAGAGTAAACTTTTATGGATATTGATGCCCAATCCACATGTCAACAAGTTAATCCAGTGTTAACGATAAATTCTGGACATCCTTTAATTATGTAAGGTTTTTCAAGGTTCCAACTGGTCTCGCGCTGTTTTATGATTTGCTGCATGACATCAGCTGAATGAGAGGAGAGGCAGCGGCGGTTCCTCATCACTATGACACAGAGTCTGAGGATATAAAAGCCTGGGCCACTCCTTCTGCGCCCGCTGCACGGCTTCAGATAGCAGCTCACTTCAGGTTACCGGACAGAGTGCGTGAGAGTGTGTGAGTGTCTGAGAGAATGGCGACGCTAGTTGAACCTGTAGATACTCCAGCACCCTTCGGAGGTGTCAGTAGCACCAGGAACACGGCATCGCCCACGGCCTCGACACATCACTTCGACGAGGGCAAATATTACCTGCTGGTGGTCATTGGGGAGCTGGTCACTGACGAGCGTCTGAAGTGTGCCATTGCGGACATTGAGAAAGGTAGCTCAGCTGACAAAAATGATGAACAAATGTTGTGCAGTGCCATTCATTTATGCCATGAATATATTTAGATAATGTTTGGACCCGTGTATCTTATGCAGTTGTCTTTTCGAGTTCAGTAGACTAACCTTGAACTCACTTTGGGGGTGAAAGGGTGATTTAATGTGTGACTCTAGCCACAAATTTCTGCTGACTGCAAGTAACTTTCCATGCATCATGTTATTGGATTTCTTTGTTGTGTGACTATGTGGATGGAAACTGTATCGCAGCCCCTCCCTGTTAGTAACTGGCGAGTGCACTGCGTGTCTTATCAAAGCGATCGCATCGCGCCACCCAGTTTCCCAAAGACATCATCATCATCACCATCATCAGCACCATGTCTGTTTTCGCAGGGCGTGCATCTCTATCTGATGAGCCAGATGTGTTGTTTTTGGCAATTTGAGGAACTTCAGTGTCTGACTTCTGTCGTGGGCTAGGATGATTCAGCATGCATATTTATAGCGTGTCGATCGATAAGACTAATCGCTTTGTTTTGCCGGGGTGGAGGGACTTTCTATGGAGCATCGATCAGCTCTGCAGTCAGGATGTGCACCATCACCTTGCATCTGCATGGTTGTGATGTGGTGCGCCAGTTCTTTGTTTCCTAAGCTCGTGTTTTTCTTATTATATCCTATACTGAATCCGACTCTTGTGGCAATCATCGTAAATAACCATGTACAAGAGAGATTTCAGGAAATTATTTATTCAGTTTAACACTACTACAATTAAATGCTATCATAAAAAAGAATCATATTTAATTGCTAGCTGTACCCTACTTCATAGCTAGCAAAAGCCATAACTTCTGCCCACTTGACCAGACCTGGAGACATTGTTGCTGCGCATCCTGATTTAATTCCATCCTCCTCTATTCTACTCACTCCTTTCTAATCACCGGCTTGTAGGCGTGGCGCGGTCCGCACTGCAGTCCCTACGGAAAGTCAGAAGGGCCCCACGTTCTTGCCAAAAAGGGCGTTTCAGTAGTGATGGGACGCGCATACCTGTCCTTTTCAACTGTTCATTCAAATAACAGATCGGTTGTTCTTTACGTCAAGACGTAACTACGTAGTCACGTAATCCTGCATCCATATTTTCCAATGAAGCAATATGTAGAGACTGTGTTTTTTAAATGAGATTTTATTAATTAGTGTGTTTACGGTAATTTTATGAGTCCCTTTCCCATCTGAGTTTGTAGCAATACATCCATGATCTCATACATAAGTCATTTAGAATATAATTATATTAATTAATTATTTTTTTTTATCCATTCATTGTCATGTTGTTGACTCGGGAACACCTTTCTGGCCAATTCAGTCCTGTTAAATAATAAATCATTCAGGGGTGCGTTTCCCGAAAGCATTGTTAGCCAACTATGGTCGTAAGTCCCATTGAACTCTATTGGTAACGATGGAACTTGCGACCATAGTTCGCTTTGGGACTGATTTGTTAACTGGTTCAGTTGATTCACCAAGAAGATCAATTCGTAAACCAATCGGATAGTTTTAATTGTAGGATAGTTAGGTCTAGTTAGATCCCTGTGAGCATGACGTGTGCAAGATAAAAAGAACAGAGAATTATCACTCTTTTCATCTGTTCTATCACTTTGGTGAGGCCTGCTTCAAAGCTAAATAAAAAATGATTTTATAGGTTTAATTTCCCTTTACTGGAAGTTTCACAGCTGTTTTTTTATTGTGATAAACAAAACACATTACTTTTGTATTGAATTAATAACTGAAATTACATCAGGCATAGGCCTACTTGTGCTCTTGTTTTGTGGAGCTTGTGAGTAAATGAGGTTTGGCATCTGCTAAATTCTAACCATTTTAACCATAAATTCAGCAGTAATAGCAGTATATTACTATATTTGCCTTGAAGGCACGAGTTGTGGTTGTGCATGTGCGGTAGTGGAAATATAGGAGTAATATTCTTCTGTGATCCCATGAGGAGAGCAAGTATGACATTCAGATCATTCATCTGATATCGAGAAATGTTCTCTCTAAAGCATAATCTCTGTTCTGGCTAACCATTGACCGTGAAGGTTCATAGATATTTCCATACATTGATTAGCTTTTGCATGTATAGCAACAGAGCCCAGCATTTAGTTATGTGAATTTAAGAGATATTGGGCTTCAGTTCAATATGCAGGAAAGATCTGAAACATAATCTGATTATTTGATTACTTCCCTCTTTAGACTGATCCAATGTAAGTGTTATTTTTCCCAATTGAGTTTCAGATCTCTCCCTGGCATAACGCAACATACTTCATACTCAATAAATAAACATTTGAAATGAGGTAGTTTTTGTTGCAAGCGGTAGCCTGTATTGCCAATGCATAAAGAACTGTTCTCTTTGTGACTGATTAAAAGTACAACACATTTCATATTTTCACCCTTTCTCCTCTGACTTGCAGGAATTCGTTCATGGGACACAAATCTGATAGATTGTAACTTGGACCAGGAGCTGAAGCTTTTTGTTTCTCGACACTCTGCCAGGTTTTCAGCCGATGTGAGAGGTAGGCTGAACATGATCTGCTCACTTCATATCCTTTTGCCAGCTCAAAACTCTTATGTAGCCATTTATGATAACTTAATATTAAATATTTAAAACACTAGTGACCCCAAAGCTCAATAGTGATAAAGAGCTTTTGTAGAGATTGCGTATTGTGTATTGTGTAGAGATGCAAAACAACAATTGCTGAAAGTTTTTTCTATGGGTCTTTATTGTGAAAAAGGAATATAAATAGTTAATATTAATAATGATATTATAACGTATAACTATCATTATAATTTAATTATTAATATTAACTATTTATTTTTCCCTTTTCACAATAAAGACCAAGAGAAAATTACCATTACCATGACTTAGCAAAATCTCCCATGTCACAAGGTCATTAAAACGGCTTCAAACCGAGCTGAATTTGTCATAGAAAATCTGCCTCAAAAAATCTGTCTATAAATATAGACAGGAAATGTTCCAGTGACATAATTTCTCTGCCAATTAAATCATCTTTTAGGGAACGAAAGATGTGGCAGTCACTTCAGCGGTTCAGTGCCTGAATCTATATCTGTGTTACATTTCTTCCATCATGCTTTGCTCTGTCTGTGACTGTTCTGATCTTCCCCATGACGGCACCAATGTTACATTGCCTCGTGTAAAATCGATTCTTATCAGTTTATCTTTATATTAGCACTTAGCATGCAAATGTTGTAGAGATGACCGCGATGTTCAGAACTTTATTTACTTCCCTATTTCTTTCTGCTATATCTACAGTATAATGCTCTTCTATATTTAGAGTAAGCTTGCAATTTATTTTGCATTGTGATTTTTTTTGTGCGAGTTCTTGATGGATTCTTTTGATGGAGATAAAAGAGGTGGGTTTAGACGGTCTGCCTGGAGCTCTGTCTGGATCAAACCCTGTCCCTGGTGTCCCCTCCTCTGTCCTCCCTGACTGTCTGCCTCTGTAGCTTTTGCTTTCTCTACATTTTTCTCTCTCATGCTGAATTACTGCAAGGGATGAAATGCTATATGTGAGATAATTAGCTGAAAAATTAATGACAGTGGTTTTATCTGCTTTTGAACTAAACGCTGCACACATAGTCGTACACAGGGGCTTCAAATGCAGTCAAACCCCAAGAGTGATATAGATTTTTTTTCACAAAATATCTGAAAATTATAGGAGTTTAACCATAATGGAAATATCTCTTTCAGAGAGACAGTGAGTCTGCTAATGTAAGCAAATGATGAGCCAACACTGACCTTGAATGATTGAAATATAATCTGTGTTAGCTTGAACACACACACAAATAACACCATAGCTTAATAGCACAATAACTTACACTTACGACTTTTTCTTGGTTATATATGGTAGTATGAGGCACTTGAGACAGTTCTGGCTTTGGCATTAGGTAGCAAGCTCATTACTTTGTTGAAATCATCAGAATTCATGCTGGAAGTCTTATTTACTCATCTAAATGATTGTCAGAAGAGGACAAAACAAGAATATATCATTGGCTACTAATCCTCCCTTTAGGATAAACATGACACATGTAGGTGTTTGTTCATTTCCATAATCAGATTTATTGCTCGATGGGTGGCTTTATACAAAGCTTTTTAGAAAATTAACAGAGGAATTTGCATTATGCCGCTTTTGGCCATTAAGCCTTTTAAATACAAAGCCATTAGCTGTCCACCACAGACAAATACCTAGTGGATGTCTTGATAATTGCTTTATCCCACCAGTCTCACCCTCCCCCACCCCCCTTTTTTTACAGCAATTCCAATTTTATAACACTTCTTGTTACTTTCAAAGCATTATAAATTAATTTAGTCTTAATACTTTTCAGCGCAGAGTATAAGAGAATTGTAGGATAATTATCTGTCAAACTCTCCTACAGGGGTTTTGTAGGAGGGTAAGACAGATTATATATGGGGGCAGGGGAGAAGATGGGCTATTCCTAGTCAGCATGGAGGAGGGTGAGATATAAATCATTAAATATCTGAGGCCTGTGGAGAGTACAGGGAGACTTGAGACTCAAATACACACATATATACATTTATTTATTTATTTAGCAGATGCTTTAATCTAAAGCAACAAATAAATGAGGAACATAAAAAACACATGGCTATTCACATTAATTCACATAAAAAAAATAGAAAATATATCTATATTGGATTAACTTCTTTGTACAAAATACCAACCAAATGCCTTTGAAATATGTGGAACCCCTGCCAGAACCACTAACAGAAGATGAATCACAGTGTGAAACTCAGAAAAGAGATTACAGTAAAAAAAGATGAGGGAGCACTTGAAAGAATACTTGAGAAAGAATTATGAGAGAGGCAATGATGTGTCTGTGAGGCTCAGAAGATAAAAAGAGCGTGGAGGATCCCTTTGCTTCTGAGATACTTCAGGACCTTTAGAGGATGAGCATATGGTACCTGGCACTTTGACTTTGTCATTGCTTTGAGTCAAGACTGAAGCTTAAAAATGTGCCTGGAGGTTTAATATTAGATCAGCTATCATAGTCCAGCATCAGACAGTGCCGTAATCAATAGTAATGAATCAGCTTCTGTAATGTAATCAATGAGCACTTAACAAATGATTGCAATGTCTACCGTGCAATTACATGCTGCCTGATCATCCAGAATTGTGATATTATTAATATTAAAAGTATGACATGAACTGACATATATTAAAATGCTATATTACAATCTAAAGGAACAGTTCATCCAATAATTATGTCATTCACTTAGCCTCATGTTGTTCCAGACCTGTATAACTTACTTTCTTCTGTAGAAAAAAAAAATAAAATGTAATAAATAAATGTGTTGGAAAAAAAATAAAATGTAATGAATATCCAGTCATTTTACAGTAAGATTTCCAGTAAAAGTCATGGTGGCTGATATTGCTGTCCTGGGCGTGTTAACGAATTATAGATTTTTGTACACTTACATAATATGAAACTCTTTGTTTGATTAATTTTGCTTCTCTGTAGTTCTATTTTATATTCGAGGCACTTGGCAAATGCTTTTATCCATATTGATTTCCAAAAGTACTCAAGTTTTTGCATATGAGCCTGCCATGGTTGATAGATGGCAAGCTTGCAATTCTAAATGTGCAGTGAGTATTAGAACACAAGCTGTAATACAAGTACAGGACAAATAAAGGCAAACAGCATCTTTATGTTATGATAATACTCTTGTAATACATAGTCTTTAAACTGAGCCTGAAATCAGGTCTTCTATGCTTTGCTTTGATGTAGGGGCTAGAAGGTTATTAATATGCAACGTGCCATTTTGTGAGAGGGAATTTTGAATAATAAGACTTTGGGACTGAATGTTTTACGATGAACTCCGGTATAAATGGTATTGATATTTCTAAGTATTTGTATGTGTGTTTGAAAGGTCTCTTCTATACCCTTTTCAAAATCCCATTTTGGCATTGACAGAGTTGACAGAACAGAACAGAGTTGGAGAGAGACAAAGTGAGGGAGAAAGTCAAATTCATGTTGTTGGCATTGCATTTGTATGGATGCTTGCTTTGTTTGTGCGTTGTGGTGAGTGTCATTAGATGAGGCTGCCTGCCCAAAGGGTGTTCAGTCTGTATTAGTATCAGAGACAGTGTGAGTTGAGATCAGGACAAGAGGGGTGAGGATGGGGTTGGGTGAGTGTGGCAGTGCAAAGCTAGTGTAAGTTAAACAATACTGCAGCTGACACATCTGCACCCAGAATCAAACACGAATGGAAATAGCCCAGCTTCTAAGTGACAATCAAATATGCCTGCTTTAGCTTACTAAGTTTGTAGTTATGTTAGATATCTACAACATAATATAGTTATTTAAAGGTGCTTTTACAATCAATTTCAGGTGTTTTGCTGACTTTTGCCATTTTTCTACTTCTGCCAACTTCAAAAAAGTCCCCCCCCCCCCTAAAAAAAGGAAACAAAACAAAAACTCATAACAAGGACATATAACATATAACCAAATCCACACATGCTAATTATTCACAGAAAAAGACTATTTTGGATTTGCCATTTTCTAATGGGTTAAAAAGGGTGGTATACCCCAGGTGAAACAGAGATATATTTGATTCTTCATGACACTTTTCATTGTTATCTGTAAGGTGGTGGAGACATTTTATATGTTATATTTCCAAAAAATAGCTTACGACACCTTTACCATCTATTTGACACTGTATTAAAGGGATCAAAAATTAAAATTCACTCATTTATACACCCTTGCTGTTCTGAACCAGTATGGACTGTATGGACAGAATAAAAAAAGAAGATGTTTTGAAGAATATTTCAACTGTATTAGCCCATACAATGAAAGTCGATGCGGTCCAAAAAAAAAAAAAACAGAGGAAAACATTTCAATGTCAGATTTGGAAAATTAAGGTATGATAAGGAATTCATCATAAAAGCCCCATTTTACTCACCCATGTGGATAATAGTCGATGGCAGCAGTTACATTTTCCAAGGGCAGAGGAAAATTGCTATCGACCGTAGTATAATTTGACCAAAATTTTGTTCGCACCACTGATTCTAATCAAAATTTTTTCTCTTCATCTCTTTGGAGTTCCCGACAGCAGCTGTTTTTGTCACCTAAATGGTCTTCCCCCTGGTGTGAGGTTGGCCCTGTAATGATGCCACTTTTCTGCTTGTGTGAGTCTGGGTGTGTGCTGGGCAGCAGAAATAGCATTCATGTCAGGTTACTTACACATCAACTGTCTTAACGGACCTGCCTAGATTCAGAGGAACAAGGAGAAAAGAAATGAGGTTAGAAGAGAATCATTCATTACCAATACACAGATGTCTGTGCTCTGAAGAATATATGCAGCTAAACTAGAGCAAAGAGTACTGCAGTGAGATGACTGCAACATCTCAGGAACACACCTGTAGAAGTTACAGTGTGTTCTACATCAAGTACACTCCACTTGCTATATGCAGATGTCGATTTCAAGTCGAATCATATGCATTCCATTTAATTAATTCTTCTGTCCCTTAGCTCCTCCCTCTCATCCTCCTACTGATCTTGATAAAGCATGTTCTCCCAAAGGAACTCCTGCTCCAATTGCTAATGATTAAAGAGAGAGTGGCCCGTATTGAAGTCATTACCAGCAGCCATATCACCCTGTAGCCCAAGACTGGTTGCCCACTGAAGCTAAGCAGGGTTGTGCCTGGTCAGTACCTGGATGGGAGACCTCCTGGGAAAAAGGTTGCTGCTGGAAGAGGTGTTAGTGAGGTCAGCAGGGGATGCTCAACCTGTGGTCTATGTGGGTTCTAATGCCCCAGTATAGTGACTGGGTCACAAAAAAGCTCCATCCCTCAGATGAGACATTGAACCAAGGTGACTCTCTGTGGTCATTAAAAACCCCAGGATGTCCATCGAAAAAAGAGTAGGGGTATAACCCCGGAATCCAGGCCAGATTTGCCCATTGGCCTGTGTCCATCATCATGACCTCCTAATCATCCCTGTATATACTGAATGGCTTCATCACTCCTCTTCACCAATAAGCTGGTGTGTGGTGAGCGTTCTGGCGCAATATGGCTGCCATCGCACATTGGTGGTGGTTGAAGAGATTCCCCCCTTCCCCCACTTTGAGTGCAGAGAAAAGCACTATATAGATGTAACAAATTATTATTATTAATCACTACACTTAGGAAAAGTCTAACTCACGCATTCGATGGTTGTTGTGCTGGTTGGTCTACATTACTTCTCTGAAATAGTATTAAACATACTATCTGTTGAGAGCTGATGTCAGTCTGTGTAATGCTAGTTATTTCTTAAAAAGGTTAAATAAATATTTTGTGGAGAGCAGTAGAAAACAAAAACAAAAATACAGGGGAAATAACAGAAGAAGAAACAGATATGAAGTACACAGTGAATATGTTTAGATGAGGGGGACATGCAAAGGAACAAATTCACAGTGTTGATGATAACTCAGCAGGTGGGAAACACACTGTAATTACCTACACTGCATGAGAGAGCCACCTGGATTTATGCACACACACACATACAGATAGATACAAACAAACATTCTGCATATGTCCTAAGGTGAACAGTCTTTGAGACCCACACACATCCTGCAAATATATAAGCTGATGAGAGAAAAATAATGTCTGAAGTTTAGGTAAGACATTGGGTCAATTTCACTGATTATGTTGTTGACAATGTATGCTTTTTCCTGCGAGCTTTTTGTTTTTGCATTTTTTTCCATAGTAAAATAAAACCTGCAGCTGTAGTTTGCCTTTTTTGCCAAATAATTTTGTCATATTTAAAATATTTAAAATATATAAAATATTTTCCTCCTATTTGATGGTTTAATCGAACTTGGTCATTAAAAACAAATATCCCTGCCAGACATCACTTTTGGCCACTACTGTACATTTCTTGTCAATGAATCGGGATTATGAACTGGTAAATGAAGGGAGCTTGTGCCTGCAGTTAATAATTAGTATAATACAGGGCCAAATCCAGGAAAGTGATTTATACATACATGTGATTTGTGCTTTCTAAGTTTAAGGGCAAACTTATTTATGCATTATGATTTCTGTGTGAGAATGTCTCTGCTGTACAAAAAGCATGTAATTCATCCACAACATACAGTTTTGGAGGCTTTTTTAACAACTACTTTTGGCTGTGGTGTGACCATGCATGCAAGAGGTTGTGCACTGTTAAGTGCAAATGGAAAATATTGTGTGTGCCCTCTTGAAATTTTAGGTACTAAGGCCTTATTATTCAAGCCATTTTCAGCACTCATGGATCACATGGTCACTGAACCTAAAAAAGCAACCTCAGAGGGGGAATTATGAGACTATGAACAACAATTGCTTTGATACTGCATGAGTGATGAAGCTGATGTTACAGAAGGGGCTCAAAGTCCTCTGCAGTAATAGCAAACACTCTACTACTGACAGTGACAGAGTTGACTGTTTCCTGCAATCTTACAGCCTCACCGCTTCTGGACAGCTTGATGAAATTATAATAGGATTGATTCACCCAGAGAGAGACTGGAAAATTCTCACTTGAATTTATAATGAGCCATATTGGGATGGGAAAAAAAAATAAGATATTGAACAATCAGAGGCATATTATATTGTCAGTATAGCCATACTGTCAGAGGACATGTATGGACAGAAAGTACAGAGAAAATGGTCAGTTAGCCAAAAAGGAATACCTTTTTCACAGTGGAATACTAGAAGCTTTTTTCGTGTTCCACCCATGTGATGATTGAAAGAGAAAGGATGACAAGTTGCTGAAGGAGGGGCAGATATTAATTAGATATGTGTCAATAGAGCATATATAGAGAAATGAGAATGAGAATATTTGCATGAGTACACACAAGGCAATTAAGTGAGACAGATGTCACATTAAAAAACCCAGACCATAACCATTTTGACTGCAAATTTAACTTAAAACTCAATCATTCATATATACATGACTGAAGGAATGGTAATGAAATAAAAAGGATTAATGGTCTTCAGTAAAATTACAGACCAAATAAACTCACCAAATCTAGTTCTTGGCTTGTCTTTGTGGTTCCTTAAGCAGCAGCATTTGTGTTGTACTAAAGACCTGGTCTTAAGAAGCTAATTTCGACAAAGACAATCCTTAAAATATTTATGCATATTCATAATTTAATTTAGTATATAACACAAACTAAAGCATTTTCAAGATCCACATGTGTATTGTGTGTACATCACAGAATGCATTAATAACATGTCATTTTATTTTCAGGACAAAAGATTCTGCACCACAAAAGTAATGTGTTGGAGACAGTAGTGCTCATCAACCCTTCAGATGAAGCTGTTAGCACTGAGGTAAAAACCCTTTCTCTGTCTCTCTATATTTCTATAAATGTATCTATGTCTGCCACTAAAACATATTTTAAAACTGTTTTAGGTGTCTGGTTCACATAAAAACAAATACCTTAATGGGGATAAGAATAAACACAGAACTAGTGTCCTATAGGACAAGAACATCATGGTTATATAGAATTATAAAATAAATTAATTAATAAAAAAAAAAAACAGCCTTTGGGGAAGGTGAGGTCATGGGGGTAGGGGGTTGTGCTTCTGTAGCTAACCTTATTAATTAATTAATTAATTATTTTTTTCTAATTTTTATTTTATTGGATTAAAGCTGTTAGCGGCCAGTGGCTTGAGTGCTTATGTCGAACAATTAGCGGTACAGTCTTTGTTAGCTGTGGCTTAAATGGATGGTTTCTACAGATTTAAACACACAAAGCCTTTCTTGCACACTGTGACTGCAGTTTGACTCTGCATTAATAATATGGTAAAGCACTGCAGGTCTGAACCTGGCAGACCGCCCAGAACAGTCAATGGCAGCAAACTGGAAAATGCTGGCCTAGACAGAGAACAAGAAAGAGAGAGGAAATGACACAGAAAGCCAAAAGCCAAAGTAATACAATTTGTATTTGTTGAAATTAACCCTTTGACGCGTACGATCACCGTGATCAGTCTTGGCTGGTCCCAGGAGCGTACGATCACACCGGTGTAATTAGAACGTTCAGTGCATCACGTGATCAACTGCCAAATTCAAATGTGCGTGCGCGCTATGGCTGGCGCTAAAACAGAGACGGACACGCGCATATATGCAATGTTTTCAACCAAATAATGTTCATTTTAGGTTTCAGACATTTAAATACACATGAGTACTAACAAAACAATATATTTAGAGTTTGTAAAATACACAATCATGTCTATAGAAGTGGAAATAACAACCCTTTCCATTATAATTAGACGACACGTTTCATATCAGATACACATTGTGAAAGTGACTTTAAAGCTTACTCTATTCTTCCACAGTTCACTGGCTCACTTACTTTGATGTATTTCGGGAGAAGTGGATAAATTAACGTGTTGTAAATCCAACAGATCCGATTCTCTGTGCGGCGCAAACTAACATGACGGCGCCCATCGCGCATATAGCTCATCTAACATGATCGTTATAAAGGTGTTTAAACAACAAAACACATCCACTTGCACATATTTGGCAATCGGAATATTAGATATTTCATGCTATAGTTAACAAATTTGTGAATATTTTGAATAAAAAAGGAAAAATTAAATGAAAGCAGATCATCATTCATACAGTGCTGCGGTGTGTCACGTAACAAGCAATGTACGTAACGCGTCACCATGGAAACCATAAAGTGATACATTCTAAATAACGGTCGCCTTAAAAAACTCACGCTGGGTGGTCAGCCAGAATATTCTAAATTTACGTGCGAAAGGGTTAATGATATTTCTTTCTGTTAAAATCACAAAAAATGCAAAAAAGTTTAGATGAGCTTATAGCAACAAGTTTACTTCTGTTAGGTGGGTCCTTTACGACATGATATGAAATTTTATATTGTAAACTCTCACTTAATTAAGGTAACAGTTTTTTTGTAGATATGGCATTTAAATTAAATTAAGGATAACCTTCACATGCTATGTTGTTTTTGTTGCATCTAATGCAAGCCATTATCAGTCCAAACCAAGTCCATGTTTAATGAAGATTATAATATTTTATAAACTTTGTTTACACGTAGGTACGTCTGATGGTATCAGATACAGCCCACCATAAGCTGCTTGTCCTGGCAGGACAGTGTTTTGAAAATACAGGCGAGCTGATTCTCCAATCAGGCTCCTTTTCTCTTTCCAATTTCATTGACATTTTTACAGATCAAGAGGTGAGTGATTGATAGCTTTTTGCTTCAGTTTGCTACAGTATATGTACCAGTTTTGTGACTGCATTTGAGAAAAAATTCTCGAACAGTCAACAAATACTAAAATTCAGCAAGCACATTACAGTTTAACATTAAAGCCAATGAAGCTGTCTTTAGTGAAATATTTCAATTCATTTTACTCACAGATTGGAGAACTTCTAAGCACCATACATCCAGCTAACAAAGCCAGTTTAACCCTTTTTTGTCCTGAGCATGGTGACTGGAAAAATTCAAATCTGGACAAACACAACTTGCAGGACTTCATCCATATGAAGCTAAACTCCCCAACCATCCTTCCAGAAATGGAAGGTCTTTCTGAATTCACAGAGTACCTGTCAGAATCTGTAGAAATCCCATCTCCATTTGATATGCTGGAACCCCCAACCTCAGGAGGATTCCTAAAATTATCCAAACCATGCTGCTATATTTTCCCTGGTGGACGAGGTGATTCAGCACTGTTTGCGGTTAACGGTTTTAACATGCTGATTAATGGTGGATCTGATAGAAAGTCATGTTTTTGGAAGCTGGTACGCCATCTGGACAGAGTGGATTCTGTTCTCCTCACACACATTGGAGATGACAACCTCCCTGGTATAAATAGCATGCTGCAGCGCAAAATAGCTGAACTTGAGGAGGAGCAGTCACAGGGATCCACAGCTAACAGTGACTGGACAAAGAATATGATCTCACCTGATATTGGTGTTATGTTTGTGAACATGCCCCAGAACCTGGAAAACCTTGAGCCCAACTACAGGATTAGAAGAAATGCTGAAGAGGCATCTCTCACACTGCAGTACCTAAACAAGCTGTCTTTAAAACCTGAACCTCTGCATAGGAATATTGGGAATACAGTAGACCCAATAATACTTTTCCAGAAAATGGGGGTTGGAAAGCTTGAAATGTATGTTCTTAACCCTGCTAAGAACAGCAAGGAGTTGCAATACTTACTGAAAGAATGGACTGGTAGTGATAAAGACAAAGCCCCTGTCTTGTTGCCAAATGGAAAAGAATCAGAGCTCCCAATCTCATATTTGTCTTCCATCTCATCACTGATTGTGTGGCATCCTGCTAACCCATCAGAAAAAATCATCCGTGTTCTGTTTCCAGGCAATTCCACTCAGAATAATATTCTCGAAGGCCTAGAGAAACTTAAACACTTGGACTTCCTCAAACATCCTGTGATCACACAAAAAGAGCTTAATTCAAACTTAGCCCCTACACTGAAACAAGCAAAGATGAAACATAAGACAGACAGTAAAGAGAGTCTAAAGTCCACATCAAAACCATCCCCAAGCAAAAATCTCCACAAAGAGTCCAAAGAAGAAGCCCCCGAAAAACTAAAAATCTTTAGTAAAACTGACTCTGTGGAAACTCAGGAACCAACTCAAAAAACAGAGAAGAAAGAAAAAGCACTTGTGAAAAAAGTGAAAGCAGGAGACAAGGACATTAAAGGCAAGATTGAGCAAACACCCAAAATTGACACTCCAGAGAAAAAGAAAGCTGACATTAAACCAAAAACAATAAAGAAAGAAACAAAGAAATCAGTGGAAAAGAGTGAGGCTGATAAAAAGGCTGAAAAACCCACACCCAAAAAAGAAGAAAAGGCCATAAAAGAAGAGAAAGTGAAGAAAGAAGAGGTGAAGAAGGAAATTAAAAGACGGGACATTAGGAAAGATTCCCTGTTAAAGGAAAGCAGAAAGGATGAAAAGAAAGAAATGCAGAAAGATGAAAAAGAACCTAAGAAAGATTTGAGGAAAGCTGGTATCTTGAAAAAGATTGCCCCTAGCACACCAGAGGCAAAAAAACCCGCCCCTAAACCAAAGGTTGCAGCACGAGGAAAGGCTCCTGGAAGTCCTGCAAAACCCAAAGAGAAGGCTAAGGCTAAACCCACAAAAAAAGATGCAGGAGAATTAGTAGCAGCACCTTCTGTCTCAGATGCTACTGCTGAAGAACCTGCCATTGAAGCTAGTGTAACAGATGTTCTTGAGGCAGAGAGATCATTGATGTCTTCTCCAGAGGACCTCACTAAAGACTTTGAGGCTCTGAAAGCAGAGGAGATCGTTGAAGATGACGAAATCGTATCTCAGACCAAAATAGACGATGATGATCAAGGAGAGATGATCAAGCATGAAGAAATAACTCCTTGCAAAGAGTCTCCAGAAACAGCAGAGTCACTGGATGAAGGAATAGCAACCACAGAAGCTGAGGAGGAATGTGGTGGCACTCCAGGAGAGCTAGAACCCAATCAAAAAAGCAATGGTACCAGTGAAAAATTTGAAGATGAGGGAACAGGGTTGGAAGAGTCATCTGAGATAGGGGACTATGAAGAAAAGGGAGATACAGAGGAAGTGGATGAGCAGGACAGAGCAATATCTACATTAAAAGATGATGGAGAGCAAGGAGAGCAGGAAACAAAGGAAGGATCAGATTATGATGCAGAAGTACCACAATGTAAAAATGACAAAGAAACTGAGTTGCAGAGTTTTGATGTAACCACACCACCAAGGCTCTCTGCACCTGTATCTCCTGCTGTTTCTATTCATGATGAAACCCTACCAGCAGGTCCAGAAAGTGAGGTCGCCTCTGATGAAGAAAATCGAGATGAGCCTCCAGAAGAATACACAACATCTGGACACACTCAGTCTACAATTGAGATCTCAAGTGTTCCAACACCTATGGATGAAATGTCAACTCCAAGAGATGTATTGAGTGACGAGACAACTAATGATGAAAGTGATTCTCCTTCCCAAGATTTTGTCAGGTACGGCATGGCTACAGATTATGAACAAAAGAAACTCTCACCTCTCCAAGATCTTCCTGAATTAGATCACTCCAAGAGCGATGCCACAGAGGGGCATGACTATCATGCATCAGCTTCCACCATTTCACCTCCATCTTCACTGGAGGAAGACAAATCTGCCAAGGAGTTTTTAACTAAAGACAGATTCTCTTTTGATTCAGACAGGCTCACTGCTACCACTGCAACTTTGCCTCTTGTCAGGTCACCTTCTGGTGACCAAAACGTGAATATTGACCATGTTCATACAGGTGTATCTTCACCAATTGAACTGGGAACTACACTAACGGGGATGTCAAAAGGAATGGAATCATACAGTCCAGATGAGAAAACCTTAGAGGGTCCTTTATCTCCACAGTCCTCAGGTCACACACCTTACTACCAATCCCCAGTGGAGGAGAAAGCTGGCAGTCTACCATCTGAGAAATCATCTGAGACCCAGGGTCCTATTATTGTTGACATAACAAGTGACAAGGAATACTCTCCCAGAGAGGCTAGTCCTATTGATGAAGCAGTGCCTATGTCACAAATGGGAAAGAAGCAATCACCAAGTTATGAAGCACATTTATCAACCAATTTTGAGCTTGACCACAAGACCCAAAGCCAGACTGACAATAATGATAAGAAGTTAGCAACTGATGACAGTTCTTCAATTTCATCTGCTATACCATTGCTGCCGGCTAAAGTAGAGAGCCTGTCTGATACAAATCCTTTCACAACATTTAAAGAGGACAGCAAAATGTCCATATCTGAGGGGACCACATCTGATAAGTCTGGCACACCAGTTGATGAGGTTGTTGCAGAGGACACATTTTCTCACATTGCCTCTGCCTCAACAGCGTCACTTGCAACAAGTTCTTTACCAGAACCTACAACAGATGAGGTCTCCCCATCACTTCATGCTGAAGTGGGCTCCCCGCATTCCACGGAAGTGGATGACTCTCTTTCTGTCTCTGTTGTTCAGACTCCAACCACAATGCAAGAAGCAGAAGTCTCCCCATCTAAGGACAGTCCCCGGCCTATGTCAATCTCCCCTGATGTTTCTCCAAAAACAGCCAAATTGAGAATGCCACAACAAGAAACAAAATCCCCTGAGCAGTCTTTGTCAGCTGAGGGTGGACAAGAATCCCCAGAACACTCATTTGCATTGGATTTTAGCAAGCAGTCACCAGATTATCTATCTGCAGGAGGAATACAGCATACAGCCACTGAAAATGGTCCTACAGAAGTTGATTACAGCCCCTCAGATGGAGCTGGTCTCATGGGAGAACAGCACAGACCGGGGGAAGCTGGAGAGAAGGCAATGCTTTTCAAAGAGTCTGAAATTACCCAGGTTGCATCTGCTTCCCCATCAGATGCCTCTCAGTCCACCCCATCAGTTACAACACCCTGCCAAATTGGGGAGCCAAGAGAAGTTTCCCCAAATGCAAGTCATTTCTCAGAGTCTGTTACTCCAAAACAGTCACCCTGCAATCAGTCCCCTTTATCTCCTGACTCTTCTCTTGTTCTAGGAAGACCAAGTACTTCGTATGAAGGTACAGATAAAGATAAACCTAGTCCCAGCTCATTTTACGAAGTGACTGGTATGGATAAAACAGAGGACACACAAAATCTTGAGAAGACTCCTCCGAAGGCCCAGTCACCCTCATCGCCTACGGTGTCATCTTGTTTTTCTCAGAAGACAGAAGAGCTTAAACTTGGCTTAGGGACAAATCCCTTCACAGACTTGAAATCCCCCACTAGCCCCAAAATGTCATCTCCAGCCCAACTTTCTCCATCTTCCAATCAGAGAGACACTCAAGAGAAGTTTTCCAGCAGCTCCTACAGCTGTCAATATGGAGAATCTACTCAAATTTGTGATGGTGGGTCCATAGGGCCAGATACATCAAAAACAATCCTTTCTCAGTCACGAGCAGATGTGGACTTGTGTTTAGTGACCTCCTGTGAATACAGACATCCAAAAACAGAGCTTTCTCCATCCTTTATAAACCCCAGTCCTCTTGAGTACTTCATGAATGAGGAACAACCTCTGGAGGAGGAAAAGCCACTTGCTAAGTCTGGAGGAGGACCACCACCACCACTTGGAGGGAAACAGCAGAACAAGCAATGTGAAGAAACTCCACCAACCTCTGTAAGTGAATCAGCACCCTCTCAAACAGACTCTGATGTTCCTCCTGGCACAGAGGAGTGCCCATCAATAACTGCAGATGCAAATATTGACTCTGAGGATGACTCAGAAACACTACCAACAGATAGGACTATTACTTATCGTCATGCAGACCCACCTCCAGTCACGCCCAGAGACCCTGCTCCTGCTCCTCCACATCCTGATGCCTGCATGGTAGATCCTGAGGCCCTTAAGGCTCAGGAGGCATCCCAAAAAGATGAAAGAGGGAAGCCAAAAAAGAACATCAGCAGCAAGACCAAGTCATCTGCAACAAAGAGCTTGTCAAAAACAAGTGCCATCAAAGAGTCGAAAGTATCTTCTCCAAAAAAGGCTACAGAAGATAAAGATACCAAAAATGCTACTAATACCTCTGCATCAAGGGGAGTGAAAAGCAGCACTTCAGGTAACTGTAGTTTCATACTCACAATTTAAAAATATGAAAAATACATGTTTACTATTACACCTCACATAATAGACAGTTATCTGTCTATAGAGCTCCGGAGGTTGACGTCATTTTGGCAGGCCTCATTTGGATATTTTCATGTCTGGGAAAAATTGGGATTAAACGGGTTAAGATTTCATGACATTTATGATGTCTACTGTACTTACGGTGATATAGCTATGCTGGCTACCTACAAACAAGGACAGCTAGGGTCGATTATACCCCCCCCCCCCCCCCCAGGTTTTTGTAGGCTTTTAAAGAGTCTTCGGAGTAGGACGAGGGAAAGTTGATGAGGTAGTTGTACATATCAGGATACTGCAGGTCAGAAAAGCTATTCGTTCCTTTATTGATACACGCACCCCAGGGGCATTATAGGGATCTGTTATGTTTAATCTATTATGTTTTGCTATGTACATGTCTATGTTTTTTGAATTAAAGTACACCGTGAACTCTGTTGCCTTGAAACTGATGTTGGCGCCATACATTTGCAGCTGTCCCGGCCTGCCAGTATGGTGGTGTAAACTGAATGAGTCACGTGACTAACGGAGCTCTATAGTCTATAGTTTTTAAAGCATTGTTTATCTTTGCTTTTAATATCAGAGGTTTACTGTATATGTTTATATATATATATGATTTATATCTTTTTATTGTTGTTAAGGAAGCACCAAGTCCAGCAGTGGAACATCAGTACCTAACTGTCCTCCAATGTATATGGACCTAGTTTACATACCAAATCACTGCAATGCCAAGAATGTTGATGCGGAGTTCTTTAAACGGATCCGATCCTCCTACTTTGTAGTCAGTGGTAATGATCCTACAGCACAGGAGCCCAGTAAGGCAGTTCTGGATGCTCTGTTGGAAGGAAAGAGCCAATGGGGAAATAATATGCAGGTACTGTTATTCTTCCAATGGTCTGAGTCATAATTTAAATATTTAATTATGAATACTTTCCTTGAAATTAATGCCGCAGATGATATTGGTATGGATATTCTTACCCCTCTAGGTCACACTGATTCCAACCCATGATACAGAAGTTATGAGGGAGTGGTACCAGGAAACCCATGAGAAGCAGCAAGACTTAAACATCATGGTTTTGGCAAGCAGCAGCACTGTGGTCATGCAAGATGAGTCTTTCCCTGCATGTAAGATTGAGCTGTGATTGTCCTGATCAAGATGTGGTAGAGGTTGGATGTTGGAGAGCAAACAAGTGGAAAATTTACTACACACATTCACAAAAGCAAATGTTTAGGATCTCTTTCCATATACTCAATAGAGGAACCAGCAAAAATGTTTCTCAGTATAATTATCTAGTACTTTTTGAGGTCTCAGGTTGTGAAAATATTTGGTTAGACATTGTTGACAACACAAAGAGCAGTTTTGCTGCGTATCAGACCTCCTCAAACACACAAACACCCAGCTGAAGCTACTTAGAGCAAACTGAACAACTGACTAAATACATACTGTAGATGGTGGATAAACACACTGCACTGAGCAACTACAAATTTACTCATTTAAAAACAGATTATAAACAGATCAATGGATCGCTGAAAAAGAACTCCATAAATGATAATGTTTACACCAAAGGTTGAGGGATTGATTAAATGCCTTAGAAAGTTAAACTGAATGTACAACAAACATGATGCACTTAATATGAGGATAATTAAATGGTATGTATGATCCACAATTACATATATATCATTGGATGCAAAAGCTACATTTAACATCATATTCCAGCCACAATGAGTTGCATAAAATATGAATGTGAAGCTTGCTAATTTTGTGATTGAATGCAAAATAGAATAATGGTCTAACTAATTTCAAAGACTCCCTGAAAAAAATGCCTGAGAAAACATGAGATACCATAAGTCATACATAAAAACCTTAATTCCTGGACTTGCAAAGAATTCATTAATTATATTGTCACCATTGTAATAGATATGAATTTTTACAGGTAGGAGATATTTCTTTAAATCATTAGCTTGAAATCACATGAATTTCACACCAGCCTTTTTTTAATAGGGTAAAATATTAAATGTGTGAACTCCAAAAATTGTTACTCATCAATTTGTACTGCTTATTATTTGCACACTTTATTTATGTTAAATTTTTATCCTATTAACTGAGTAATAGAGTTGCAATATTTATTTGCCTTATTTAATTCTTGAATAATTTATAACTTTGAAATTTGCTTTTTTGGCATTCCTATGAAGTTAAAAGGAGATCTCTAACATGTGAAACTCTTGTCGATTCAGAGTTGTGTCAAAGTTCAACAATTGTTTTTGTTTTTCTTCGATAACTATTGTTTTCTTCTCTAACTCCAAATGGAGTTGATTATCCTTTTAACTGAACATTTCACTCAATGTTGAGAGCTCTTCTGTATGCACTGTTCATCCAAATCTTATCCATCTTTTTATTTTCTTAGCTTAGTCAATGTTGCCAAGAAGAGCCGTCAAATTGCGGTACATTGAAAGCTGAGAAACTGAAAACTTTCCTTTCCTTAGGAATCTTTTATAAAATTGCACTGTACTATAATTATAAATAGTTTAGTGATGGAGTGAGTGGTCGGATGATATGTGCATGTGTAATGTATTATCCTTGACATTTTTCTGTGCTTTCTTTCACTATGAGGGGAAACTCACTTTTTACTGCCATCAAATCACTGCAAGGATATGACTGAAATATTGGAAAATCATGAACTTGGATCAGGTTTGTTGTATCTAAATGTCACTTTTAATCAATAACCATACAGTCATGGAGGTTTTCCGATCGCATTGAAGATTGTCAATGAGATTTAAATTCATCAATTACTATGACGCTTCCACAGTATATGGATTTTACAGTTTCTACCAGTATTTAAATTGCGCGATATCTACACGAAAATACAGGATTATGCCACAGGATGTTAAAATATTTCAAAGCCATAACTGTTTGAAACATTTTACCACAATATTTAGAACCAATATCACGTCAACAAAAAATTACCGGGGAACTTGGTGCCATTGTGGCCCAACCCTTTCCAACAACAACAACAACAAAGATAACAATGAACTTGACATGACGATGATCTCAAAACTCACGGTTCAGAACTGGACACTACTTTATTCTATACTAACAGCAGCAACGGTCAACAGACTCTTCTAGCCACATGCTTCAGCAAAATGCATTGTTGTCTATCCGCAAGACATCTACAAGAGTAAATACAACACATACATCCAGTCTATCACTCCCCTCTTTCCTCTGACCCACAGTAACACTTCACTTTCTCTCAAAACTTCACAATCCCTCTGGTTTTCCTCGCTGACCTTCGGGTGCTAGTAAGAATATGTCTGCAGTTGTGTATGAACTATATATATATATATATATATACCTTGTGAACTTGCATCTTTCCCTTTTTTCATTCCCTAATCCCATATCTAGAGGATAGTCTCAAGTGAAAGTATTACCTTGTGCTTTTTCTTGATGTTTGTGTGCGATGTATCTTCTCAACTACGGGGTGTTTGATGTAAAGGGAACTACAATTAAAAAGAAGGTAAATCAGTCCACAATAAATAATTTCATGGAAAATATTTTGTGTTTTTATTTGTAGAGTATGCTAGTTCATGTATTCCACAAAGTTATGTTGTTGATGGGGAATTGTGTTCTTGTGCTTGCTCAAAGGCATTTCTGAGAGGTTAATTGGCTACAAAACAGGCCTAAGCCCCAGGGATCATATGTCTGATTCTGGCTCCAACCAAATTTACCCAAATTGAACAGGATTTAGGCAAGTAATTTCTGCATTTAAAGTTTTAGCCTCAAGAAGACAAAGTAAAAACATATTTTATATTGCTCTACATGCTTTTAAAACAACAACAACAAAATATACTAGTAAAAATGTACTCTTAAAAAATAAGCTGTTGTGGTAAATCAAGACTGGTTTGCATTAACATCTATTTGATTGAGGGAAAATAGACTGGTCACTACCCTGGCAGTCTACCATGCCATCACTGCCCTTATGCCACAGAGGACATTAACTAATGATGACTTGGGCACTGCAGGCATTTTTCAAACCCAGACAGAACCATAGCATTAAATCAAAATGGAAATGTCTAGCGGCAAAAGTACCAGAGAAATAACATTGACTGAAGTTCAATGTGAGAAGTCTGGGTCACAGCATGCTATTACTTTTATGTATCTGAGCATGATGTCAGCAGATCAATGCAGGTCAGAGGAGTCATGCAACCTAAAGTGACTTTAGATCAACTCTGTTTGCTTTGATGTGAAAGGAGTAAAGGAAGTATAATTACTTTATTTCCATTGTTTTTACTGATTTTTTTAAAACATTGATTGTGCATTGTATTCTCAAAACTGATACACTTTTTTCAACATGCACTAAAACCACATAAACACTTCATACATCATGTAGCAAACATTCTCACCAATAAAAATGGTCACTTACAACTCAATTATTGTAAAACACTTAATACTAGTAACATAACTGGAAAACAACATATTTTTTAATTAGCCTGGTCTTTCAAGCACTGTAGTATGTCAGTGTAAATCACAAATTATCCATTTTAGTATCTTTTAATAAAAAAAAACCTCTTTGATATAGAAGATAGAAGGAAGCAGAAAAACAGTGATGTTGAACATTTGTTTTCAATGGAAAAGTGAGCAAAATTGGCTTTTATTAAAGTTCTCATTGACTGTGAGTGAGAAAAGATATCGTGGGTTAAAAGATATGGTCACTAAATGCATTTTGTAACAAGGCAAAGAAAAATTATTCACCATTTAATTAAAGGGTATTCAAAACATGCACTCTGAACTAAAAAATGAACACAACCAACTTATGTAAAAATGGTAATATTAGCAGTTTACAACAACTCTTTACCATGCACATTTGCTAAACAACAAATTAGATACACTGGGTAATGCTAAATAAAGCACTAGATATAAACCTGTAATTTGGCCATGCACAGATGCACTTCTTCAAAACAAAACATACAGAGTCACAAGAATGAACAAGAAATACACTGGTAAAGCTGCAAAGCTCTTTGTTTTGAATGTTGTGTAATTTCTCAAATATAAGTGAACACAAGTACACAATCTATGGCAGGAAAAATCAGCGATGTGCTGAATTTACATTATTAGTCATGTTATGCTGCTTACAGCATCATGTGAACAACTCCATCTTGGATCTCATCAATAATCCAGCACACTTGGGAGTCAGCCTCCAATTGGGCAAAAGACAGTCTCAGCTGAATGGGGTGAGGTGCTGTTGCTAAGGAAACAAACAGCAGGGTCCCACCAGGACCACGGAAGGAGTCTAAATATAATATAATTACTTGTTCTGTTGCTGTCTATCTTTAACATGTTACATATACCACACACACTTTTTATATATAAATGAGTACATGTTTCTATAATTTTATATAAAGCTCATTAAAAATACTACTAGATAATGATTACGTTCTCTTCTGGGGACAAAACTGTCCCTATAGTATAGCTACACTTATGTGTGCTTGCAGATTTTTCCCTTCATCTTGAAAGAAATGAATTACCCATGTGTTTGCACTGTCAGCACTGAACACAGGTATGTGAACTGTGGGTAATCAAATCTCAATTTCCATCTAATATCCAATCAGCACAAGTCTTTTGAAACATAACCCAATAAAATAATTATCTCCACCTACTCTGCATTTATGATCATGCCATCCTGTCAGCTTTATATACTTATCTTGATTTTTCCCCTCTATATCATAAATCCAGAAAACATATTAATATCCACTCATCACAATGAGTTATCATGCAAGAACACTATGTCCAGATTAACAGGGAAGATGCCCTTGGCTGCTACAGCCTCAAATACAATGTCTGACAATCCTGAACAGTCATCAATCACAATTCCAATGACTGACACCCATTTAAAATGCTAATCTAAAGGGTTTATCTACATATTCTCTAAAGTAGAAACAACAAAATTCTACAGGGTCACACCAAGGATTTTGTGGATACTCAAAAGATATTATTTTTTCTACATTGCTTTCTTGCATGTTGCATTTAAATCTAGCTAATAATTGTATATTTCAACTCTCAATATGACATGCTATGACAGTCAACACACTCTAGACATGCAATAATCTATATCAAAATTCCTAACTGAAAATTTTGTCTCATGATGTATTATTGTGACATATGCAGTAGAACAACTCTCTCTCTCTCTCTCTCTCTCTCTCTCTCTCTCTCTCTCTCACACACACACACACACACACACACACACACACACACAGCCATTAATAATGACCTTTCAATGCAGAGAAAAGCTGGGCAATTATCCAGCTGTTAATTGATTATCTACTGCTGTGTGGTTAGAACAGATGAGCAAGGGAAGCAAAGGCACACATTTAGTTTTTTTTTTTTTTTGCTCTCCACTAATAGCTCCTTTTTTAAATAATACCATACAACATCACTACAGAGTACAGACAGAAAGACGCTGTTAGTGTATCTAGGGAATCTATATATCTCTGTCTCAAACCAATGGATTATTACAACGTAGCAGTGCTCATAAAGCAACCATTGAAACATTTTAAATCAGGGAGAGTCAAAATAGGCTACTTTGTCTGTCATTTAACTTGCAATTGAACAAAGTAATAAAGAACAGTCTAGAAACTCTGCTGAAGAAGGTTTAAACCAGTCTACAATACTAGTTTTAGCCAGTCACACTCACAGCTTAGTGAAGCTGGTCTGTTGGGTGGTTTTAGAGGTGTACTTTTCAGGGAGACCTGCTAAGGCTGTTTTTAGCAGGGAAGACACAAGACATTGTATTATTTTTGTATTTCTTCGTCAAACTTGCTATTGGATTCGTTTATTTAATTCAAAAACAAAAGTATTCATTTATTATTATCCCAAAGGAGTGTTTAGTTTGTGATCAACAGCGCCATCTGCTGATTCAAACTATATGATAAGAGGTAAATATGGCTTGCAGATCTAGCTGTGTATATAGCGTGTAGTTTACGGTTAGTTTAAGGTAATCCCAAGAGTTTTAAACCACTAGTTTAAGAAGTGCCTTCACATTCACAATCGCAGTATTTTCTGAATTAATATTTCAATGCCTATTTTATGAGAAATAATGTTATAGTCACATTGTAAACATACCGGTTAACAGGAGAACGCCACATTGGAATGTTCCATTTTGGCCTACAACGGGGGTGTCTAGTAAAAAGTTATTATTGTTATTATTAATTGTATCGTTAATATTATATAATGTTATTGGAGTCATTTAAATATTTTATTTTAATGAGTGCTGTTCAACGAATAAATCTAAATAATTCTACCTGCTGAAATATTCATTTTCATTGACAGTGCACAATGTGACTGCGTGAGTTCAGGCAGACATGGCGTTGAGAGGACTGAGCGCCTGTGCTCGTATTATACTGACCGATGCGTCCAGAGCAGCAGTAGGAGCCCTGCAGTCAGACTGTTTAAGATGTCGACATGGAGGTAATATGCGTTTAACACTGTATTTAGTCTAGCTTTAGACAATGAACTGAGAACGTACCATAGAAAGTGACGCTAAAAGTCAAGGACAAAGTAGTTGAGCTATTCGAGCTCACTCACACCGCAGCGAAGAGAATATAACGTTACATATTTACGTGATTGTTAATACAACACTGTTGTCTCCACATATGAACATTTTTGTGGATTGAATAATTTGTCATAGCGTCCCCTCTTTTTTCATGTTCACCTGGACTGTCGTTTCTTTATTTACATTTTTTCTGTCCTTGTGATAGAAAACCAGGTGAAAAGTGCCCAAAAAACCCCTCTAAAAAGTAAACCAGCTGGATTAAATGTTTTGATCAGCAGGGTTTAAATGTGATGGTGGTCAAAAAAAAAAAAAAAAGATGGTTATTCTGACACAGTTTAATATTTGGGTTTTCAGACATTTGTGAGAAACTAACTTGTTTACAAACACTATTTTCAGCCAAACGTCATCTCTTGTCTGAAGATGTGGTGAAGCTGCAGGATTTTCAGCAGAAGAAAATTGCTGTTGCCCACAGAGTCTCCGGATCAAAAGGCATGCATTATGCTTGATTTAAATAACTTGGTACCACTTTCTGGTGTTTGAATCTCATTACTTCAAAGGTGCACTTAGTCATATTTGTCTCATTAAAAAGTTCTACACTTAAAGGAATTAAAAGAACCTGAGAAAAATGTTTAAAAACATTTAAACCCACATGAGGTCCCCAAACAAAAGCTGTTTTATTTTACATGAAAGTGGATGGCCTCATGGGGTCCGACATGAGATTGCATGACCAGCTGAGTCTTTTCATCTCAGTATCTCTGTTATCAGACAATCAAGACAATTCTTGAATGATGGCAGGTGGTGAGTAGTGAATTTCTGCAATGGCATTGATAACTGAAAATTGTTCTGCTTGATGCTATTACAATATTCATGCGTCACGTGTCCCCAACTGTTGTATTGGCCAGCACAACATAAACAAAAATCACTGAGTGCACCTTTAACACTCAGAACTGAAACGTAATTTTCTCCCTTGTGCTGAACATCACTTGTTTATTTGTTTGTTTGTTTGAATTTTACAGATTATTATTTTGATACAATACATCAGAAAATAGAGAAAAATGAGCTAATTTTAAAGGAGGAATTGAAAATACTTCTGCATTTATGCCAGTCTGCTGAAGATGTTATTATGGCAAGAGATGCCATTTACAGGTAAAATTTCCTCAGTTATTCATTAAATAGATAAATGTTTATATTACAAGGATGTTTACACTACCGTGTTTGGGGATGGTAAGACTCTTTAATTTTTTATTAAAAAGTCTCTGATGCTCACAAAGGCTGCATATATTTGATCATAAATACAGTAAAACACTGATTAGGTAAAATATTATTGTTATCATCTATTAATGTTTCCTATTTTAATATAAATTAAAATGTAGTTTATTCATGTGATGTCAAAACTGAATTTTCAAGAAACATTTGTAATTATTATCAATGTTGAAAACAGTTGTGCTGCTTTATATTTTTTTGTGGAAAGGATTTTTTGATGAATAGGAAGTTATTTATAAATGTCTTTCCTGTCACTTTTGATCAATTAAATGCATCATTGCTTTGATTTCTTTGAAAAAATACAAATCTTACTGACCCAAACATTTAAAAGGTAGTGTATATTTACCCAAGAAGCAAATTTATAGTGATTTTGTTGCATTCAGCATAATATTCATCTTAATGTTTTTCTAATATTTAATATTTTTCTGATGTATTTGATATTCTCCAGATATCTGTGTAATTTCTGCATATGGATATGTTTGTGTATATATGTTAACACTGTGCTCTTTCCATTTCTGTCCATTCCAGGTACCATAAAGAGAATCGTAACATGGCATTTGGGGAATTCAAGTTTGGCCCTCTTTTCATGAGGTTATGCTATGAGCTGGGTTTAGAGGAGTTGGCAACCACAACTCTGACAGATCCAGTACGTGAAAATGAACACCCATTGTGCAAAAACAATGCTTTTTACTGGATGACCATGTAGTGGATGGATTGTAGTGAGATTTTCTTTTTCTTGCATAGGCTCTCAAAGGATTTTTTCCAGACTCGACATCCTTTAATATTGCCATTGACATGCTTTTCACTAAACAATGCTATGAAAGTAAGTTTCTTCAGCATGTCTCTCTATTCTCACATGCACATTACGATCAATCATAGAATTTTATTGTGCTTCGGTTACATTTCCTGTTGGCTTAAAAATGTGTTGGATGAAATAATGAACTGAAATGCCTCGTATTAGAAAAGCCAGTGAGACAAAAGCTAATCTGAGATTTTTGAGGGAATTAATCATCGCAAACAACTCCTTTATTGGTGCAGCTTCCTACCTGCTAAAATGCAAAAAAGTCTGTTGTTGCCATGGTTTCAGTGGATGTGATGTGGGTCACTGATCGTGTTCACACAGGTTGCCTGGACGTGGTGGGAGAAATGAAAAAACAAGGAGTGCCGTTCAACAAGGACACCTTCATACTAGCCTTTGCTACTTGTTATAAACTGGTAAAGTCAGTGTAGATGCAAGTATTGTATGCATTGTATTAAAGGTGCCCTAGATTCAAAATTTGAATTTACCTTGGCATAGTTGAATAACAAGAGTTCAGTACATGGAAAAGACATACATTGAGTTTCAAACTCCATTGCTTTCTCTTTCTTATGTAAATCTCATTTGTTTAAAAGACTTCCAGAAAACATGCGGATCTCAACATAACACCGACTGTTATGTAACAGTCGGGGTGTACGCCCCAATATTTGCATATGCCAGCCCATGTTCCCAACATTATGAAAGGCATTAGACAAGGGCAGCCAGTAACGTCTGGATCTGCACAGGTGAATCAACAGACTAGGTAAGCAAGAACAACAGCGAAAATGGCAGATGGAACAATAATAACTGACATGATCAATGATAGCATGATATTTTTAGTGATATTTGTAAATTGTCTATCTAAATGTTTCGTTAGCATGTTGCTAATGTACTGTTAAATGAGGTTAAAGTTACCATCGTTTCTTACTGTATTCACGGAGACAAGACTGTCGCTATTTTCATTTTTAAACACTTGCAGTCTGTATAATTCATAAACACAACTTCATTCTTTATAAATCTCTCCAACAGTGTAGCATTAGCTGTTAGCCACGGAGCACAGCCTCAAACTCAAACTCATAGAGAATCAAATATAAACATCAAAATAAATACTTTACTCACATAATTCGAAGCATGCATACAGCATGCATGACGAACATCTTGTAAAGATCCATTTGAGGGTTATATTAGCTGTGTGAACTTTGTAAATGTGCTGTAATATAATCGAGAGCTCGTGTGGCAGGGAGCAAGCGAATTAAAGGGGCGGTGCGCTGAAAAAATCAGTGCATAGTTAATGGTGCACCAAAATAGGCAGTTAAAAAAATTAATTAAAAAAAGTCTATGGTGTATTTTGAGCTGAAACTTCACAGACACATTCAGGGGACATCTTAGACTTATATTACATCTTGTGAAAAAGCATTCTTGGGCACCTTTAAAGACATTAAGAATCACCAATGAGTTACTTTAATCTCAGAAAAGACAAACAGTATTTTCAACACATACAGAACAATAACAGGTACAATAGGTAACCATCTTGTACCTGTTATTACTCATCAAAATCTGTTATACTTGCATAACTTTAATTTTAAAGGTGCCCAAGAACCAGTTTTTACAAGATATAATATAAGTCTAAGGTGTCCCCTGAATGTGTCTGTGAAGTTTCAGCTCAAAATACCACATAGATTTTTTTTTAATAAATTTTTTTAACTGCCTATTTTGGGGCATCATTAACTATGCACCGATTCAGCACACAGCCCCTTTAAATCGCTTGAACATGAGCTGGCATATGCAAATATTGGGGTCATACATATTAATGATCCCGACTGTTACGTAACAGTCGGTGTTATGTTGAGATTCGCCTGTTTTTCTGAGGTCTTTTAAACAAATGAGATTTATATAAGAAGGAGGAAGCAATAGAGTTTGAAACTCAATGTATGTCGTTTCCATGTACTGAACTCTTGTTATTCAACTATGCCAAGGTAAATTCAATTTTTGATTCTAGGGCACCTTTAAGTTATGCAAGTACAACAGATTTTGATGAGTATCATTTATAAACTGTGTATACATTGTTTTTGCACGCTGGGCTTGGCAGAACACCTCAAAGTCATATCATATCTGTTTGACCTTGTTGGAAGAAGGTCAGACAAAAGGCAATCTCATCCCTCGACATGCCTATTGCTTTGCAACTGCTCTTGCTCTCAAACAGGTAAGATGATTAAAATGTCAATATCCAATTTCAAATTAAATGATAACACTTTCTTGTATGCTATGTAATGCCATTTAAATTAACTTGGTGGGTATAACATATTTTAGTAGTTAAATGGCATTCAGATGTTGTGAAATTGTCATTGAACCACAGATGATGTTGCATCTTTTGATATATTAACAGTAAATCTTTTGATCAACTGGTGAAGTGTTTATTTTTCATTTTACCTGATGTATGTTGTAGAATGATATAGAGAGAGCCCAGATATTCTACTCACAGATCATGAGCACGGACAGTCGGCTATGTCTGAACCTGAGAGTAAGTGTGTGTTTAAATCAGTCTTTGAAATAGAGCTTGCATATGTGTAAATGCATATGTGTCTCTAGGTTCTCATATTGGCAATGAAAGGGTCCATGAAAGAGGCAATCTCTGCCCTCACAACAGCCCAAGTGTCAAAGACTCCAGTGTTTGTGAAGAAAACAGAGTTCTCTCAGGAAGTGGTGAGATATCAACTACACACCCACAATACTTATTCTTTTTTATTATTACTCATTCATCATTACTATTACATTTAAGAGTAAAAGTAAAGTCATCAAAACTATGAAATAACAACTGGAATTATGCAGTCACCAATAAATTAGATTAAATTGTATTATTAAACAGTATGTGAAATTTCTTTCAAAAACCTAAAAGTATCTTACAGATCCCAAACTTTTGAACAGTACTATATATTTGTCTACAAAGCTAAATTAAAGCATATAAAAAAAATAAGAGCATGAGAAACATTCAAATTCAGTCGAGGGCGGTGTTGGGGAAAGTTACTTTTAAAAGTAATGAATAACAATATTGTGGTAATCCCTAAAAAAGTAACTTAATCATGTTTGTTACTTTTTATGAAAAGTAATGTTACGTTATTTTTGCGTTACTTTTTCTCACCTGGGCTGGGCTTGCTTGTTTGTTTTTTGATAACAACAAAAAAAGTTCTATTTTTGGAAAATGTTACGGCCCTTTCACACCAAAAGTGAAATGAATAAGCCTCAGGCTGTAGGAAATGCATATTTACTCCTGTACAGTAGAGGGCACAGCTCAAACAAACCTTTCAGCTGTGCCGCCATTCTGGATTAAATAAGAATAGGATACTGAAGGAAGTTCAACACTCTTATTTCTAAATCTAATCTAAAGTAATTTTTGATCATTAGTATGGTTGAATTAGATAATTAAGGGTCAGCATCAAATCCATTGGTTAATAAAGTGAGATTAAATACATAGTGTTTTTGTGTGTAAAAAAGAAAAAAAAAGTGAGATTAAATACATAAAGTATTTTTGTGTAATTTAATACAGTTAATCATTACAGGTTTGCATAAAATTAATTTCTCTGTTTTTATTCATTTTGAGGAATACTGAATGTTTTTGTGCAAGTGAGATGAGTAAATGCATGTTCACATTTAGTCTAGAACTACAATAACCTTCATGTTTACACAGCGCACACACTGCACTTTATTTCTCTCAACAAGGGGACCGAAGAGCTGTCAGGCAATAAATGTGAAAAAGTAACTTGCGTTACTTATTTGAAAAAATAACAGATATTTTGTTGTAAATTGAAAAAGTAATGCGTTACTTTACTAGTTACTTGAAAAAGTAATCTGATTACGCAGCTCAAGGTAATTTAGATAATTTATATAAAAACAAACATGGAACCTCTGGGTCCGGGTTCAATGAAAACCCTTAAAGGAACACTCCACTTTTTTTGAAAATAGGCTCATTTTCCAACTCCCCTAGAGTTAAAGAACGGCCTAGAAAATCGCAACTTTTCATTTTCCTTCTGTCTTAGTACACAATGTAACTACAGAAGAGTCAAGTTTTAAATGGGAAAAATATCAAAACTCTTTGGTCATTTTTGAGCGAGATGCTATCGGTCTCATTAGATTCAATGAACTATGCTAAGCTATGCTAAAAGTGGTACCACCAGACCTGGAGATCGGTTGAATGGATTCAAAAACGGTAAAACTCAACTGTTTAACTCTAGGGGAGTTGGGAAATTAGCCTATTTTTAAAAAAAAGTGGAGTGTTCCTTTAACTAAAGGCCCCGATATACTTCACACGAAGTTCTTTTTCGTTCTTCGTTTAGGGGTAAAACGAAGTTCGAAATACGTGTGCAGCAATATACTGTAATCGAACATCTGACGCCATCCACACTGCTGAGAGCGACGTTTAGATGAATATGTAAATATGTGCTGTGCACTTTCTTCTCAGTAACAAAATAAACACAACAAAAATGAGAAAAGAGCAAGCATTTTTTTTATAGAAAGCATAAGAATACTTATGCTTACTTATAAGAATACTTAAGTGCACACCTCCTATTACGTTATCGTCACAGGCCAGTGGTAGTACGAAGGTGTTTTGCAGCTGGAACAAACTTTTCCTGAGAGTTCGCTTTGGCAAGCCATTTCAGACTCCCAAAACAAACACAAAACAGACTTCATTTTGGCCTGATTTTGTTCGAAATGACGTCACATCAGTTCGTTCTTCGATTTCGTTTGAAGTATATCTGGGCCTTAAGGGTATCCCTAAGGGGGGGAAATCCTTGAGGCAAGAGATTTCTTCAAAAGTGTGTTAAGTGTTAATACTAAACATTTCACAATATTTTCTGGCAAAACACAGCAATGGAAAAGCAGTTGCTATAGTTACGAAGTGTCCCGTAAACAGAACATAACAGACCGCTGACATTTAACCTTTGTACAGTTGTACAGCTGTATTACGATATTTGAGTTAGGTAGATTACTAAAGGCATAAAGTGTCCTGAAAAAACAAATTTCCTCAAATCCAAACACATTGCTTTCTGAGTGTACACACACCGGCGGTGCACATCTCACATAATTTTACATTAAAGTCCCCCTGTGGTGAAAATCAAGTTTTTAATGTTTTTATATGTCTCTATGGTGTTTTTAATTTTAAACCATGTACAAATTCATAAGTCAGCACCATTGCTGAGTATTTCCTGTTTAAAACTGCAGTGAAAAAAAGACAGTCTCAAACCCGCGGTTTGAAATCGCTGGTGTTTCTGACATCACAAACTACCTTGTAACCAATCAGTCAACATGCCGGCGGGCTTTAGCATATCATTAATCTTGACCTCTCTGAAGCAGGAGAGTCTGATATATTCTGGTATATTTTTCTGTTGATATAAAAAATTGCGTAGATTTGGCGATAGAGCGGGTGTAAGATGTATATAAGTATATGCCTTTCTCCACTGACGTTAAGGTGTTCAAAGCATAAAAGCATACACATTTAATGTGTAGCAACACATTATTAGCTGTTTGATAATGTAGTCAAGCAAAAGGCTAATCATATTAATAATACCGTATGTGTCTGGCGTTGTAAACGGCGATACCATTGTGCAGCGTTTCCCTCAGTAAGTTCACCAAATGGATCTCTTGAGCTTGTGCGAATGAGTGGAGGTGGGGTTAATAAACATATTCATATCTGCGTATAATAAATGAGGCAAGGGTGTAGAGTTATATTCAGGCTATTTTAAGGCATGAAGATTTTATTTTTTATTTTTTCACAGGAAAATGTTTAAATGTGTCATTTTGGTGATCAAAGATGAGTTTTAAGGGATCAAATTATTGACTACAGGGGGACTTCAAATTACATTATATTTTTCCTGAATCTTTTTAAAGGTGCTCTAAGCGAAGTCACGCGTTTTTAGGCCAAAACATTTTTTGTCACATACAAGCAAACATCAACTCCCTATCCGCTAGCTGCCTGTCCCCTGAACACACTGTAAAAAAACGCGGTCTCTGTAGTCGCCACAAGCTCCGAAAACTGTAATAAACACAAACTGGTGCAGCCTGGACCACGAATCATATTAAACATGCTCCAGCCAATAACCGACAAGCAGCGGCAATACGCAAGCTACTTACATTTTAAATGCGAGTTCATGATTGTTTCAGGAAGCACGGAGGGGAGGGGCAGGAGGAGGAGGAGGAGGGAGGGTCTAGCTAGCCTCTGTTTTGTTTGACAACACTTCGAACGTCAACAGGAAATTACTCCACCCAGGATCACTTAGAGAACCTTTAATGTACTCCCTGACTTCACCCTCAGCTGCAGGATACATTGTGTGTAGCCTTTTTTCAGTAACAAGTTTTATTTATTATGTTGTTTGACAGCTTGAAAAAGTATGGCACATATAAGGAAGCTGCATAATATCCATCTCCCTTTCTATCTGTTTGTGCTGTTGCACAACTCATTGATGATGCCACTTTGTTCATTCTTGAAGTGAATTTACCTGTATGGTGATTAGATTCACTGTTTTGGACTGCTGCCTTGAAATTGAGCATGAAAAAAATAAAAAAATAAATTAAAAATAATAAGAAATGCTTTAATCAAGCACACAGTGGAGGTGATAAACGAAGCTGCTCATATTTCATTTTTAAAGTGTTTTTCACAACATTGTTTCAAAGCATATCATACTTTTAATATTTATAATATTTCGATTGCTAAAATGCGCCTCGGCACATCCCTCCTCAATTAAAATGAAATCAGCCATTGAGGGGGAAATGGTCACTAAGGACTTTGTTGCAAAACATAAAAGAACTTAAGGGAACACTTAACCAATTAATGGGAAATACTCAATGACGACCTTAAGGTACCTTAAGTGGACCCTTAGGTTTTTTCTCGCAACCCATGTTTCACTTATAAATAAGGGTTTTCTTAACTTAAACGCTTTGTTGCAACTGGGCCCAGATCATCAATAAAGAAGCCAAACACCTCTTGTATTAAAAGCATTTCATTAAATTAAACCAGAACAGGTTGTAAAACATGTTTTCATGTGTTTGCTCTCCCATTCTCGTCTCTCTCGATCCTTTTCTTCTGTTCCTTTCCGCTCTAGGTTAATGAATTGAGGAAGAAGAGTGCTGATGGGCTGTGGGAGGGACATGTGGAGCAGGTGCTGAGACAGTTAGAGGAGGCCGGTCAGATCACCAAAAAGACCCTTGATGATTTCTTGTGTCAAACTCCCTCTAGGAAGAGGAGGCCTCTGGGAATATTGGAGCAAGAAAGAAACAGCCGAAGGACTTTTAAACATCTGCAGTCTGCACTACTGTTAGAGTGAATCCAGCGAGAGTTCAAGACTCTCAGCTTTGTCGTATTATATTACAAGAGTAAAGGTGTATCCTTGATCTGCACACACCGAAGACACAGCCCATTCATGCTCAGGCTTTGGCATCATATACCTCCTGCTGTTTTAAGCCAGTTACTGTTGTTTTGAGTTGTTGAAATCAAGTAAGGAATTGAATCACTTTAATAAAGTCATGTTCCTCTAATTTGGGATCTTTGCATTTTTGTATGGAAATGGAAGAAATGTGAATAGAGCTGCGACCAGGTGATAACTGTGAACCCTCCTAATTTCCTTAAGGGTCTTTATTTGTCAACCCTTTTAATCAGAAACATACAATACTTTAAAATGTTGATAAACACTATATAGTGCCGAATTATAGTGCATGTAGCGCTATCTGGGCTCCTATGAACTCACAAACACACCTCCTCTTGCATTCTCTCCTCTTATAATTGCATTTTAACTGAATCAACACACACAGCAACATGACTGTTTTAGGAACGTGATTTTAACATGTTCTGTAAATGTGATGCACAAGCTTCAAGGGTGTTGATCACGATATATTGTCACACACTTAATTAACACGATATCGATTTTTCATGTTTGAATATCACGGTTATTGTCAATACCGGTATATCGCGACACCCCTAATGTAAAATATGATATTGTTTATACACCAGTCTATGTATTTCCATTTTTAAATGAATAGGAGGTGATCACAAATGTATGATCATTAATTTTCTTTTTATTTGATTAAAATTTTGGTTAAGGCCCGGTTTCACAGACAGGGCTTATAAGCCAGGATTAGGCCTTAGTTCAATTAGGACATTTAAGTAACTTTTATAAACATACCCTAGAAAGAAAAAAAAACATTACTGGTGTGCATCTTGAGACAAAACGGTAGCACTGATATATTTTAAGATACAAGTTGCTTTCAGTTCAGTTAAAACAGCTCAAACATCCAGTCTAGGACTAGCTTAAGCCTTGTCTGTGAAACTGGGGGTATAATCATTCGCTTACCTTAAAACCATCTGTCCACAGACCATAACTCAATACTTCACATAGAGTAATCCCTATTCTAAATTTAAGAAAAACAGCATTATAAATAATTATGTTTTAAAGGATCACTACTTTGTCATGACAGAAATATGTAGTTAAAACTAAAAAGATTTGGTTTTAGGGTATCACAGTGTCCCTTCTGTGTCGGGTATTGGTGAAAAAATCTAAAATCAGGACATTTCAATGTTACCTCTCTGTTGAATAATCCATCCAAAATAATAAATAAACATTTAACACTTCAGTTTTGTATTTGTGCAGATATTTTGACATCAAAAATGTCTTAAGAACATTTAGAGAAAAGCTTATCCCAGGAAATAAACACAAAATTGCACTATAAATAAGATTGTTTAGCACATAAACAAGATTGTCACTTATATCAGGTGAGCCTATTGTGCGCCGTATCAAGCAATAGGCCTACGTGAAAACTGCAAACTTTATGGACCAGATGTATTTGCATTCACTTGGATTCCCCCAATAATGTGGAACGACTTCTTATTCCAATAATCTCTGTTTTCTTGTTGTGTCTAAAGGAAACACAAGTAGACACTGTTTAAAAAAATGTTACATTTGTTATATATATATAGCCTATATATTTATATATTCATTTTCATGTTCATTAAACTAGGCCATTACACTGTCATTACACTCAAATTGTGTCATCTACTCACCCTCAAGTTGTTCCAAACCATTATGAATTTCTTTCTTCTACTGAACACAAAATAAGATATTTTGAAGAATGTCTGTAAACAAACAGTTGATGGACCCCACTGACTTCCATAGTATGGGGGAAAAATACTATGGAAGTCAATGGGGCCCATGAACTGTTTGGTTACAGACATTCTTCAAAATATCTTATTTTGTGTTCAGCAAAAGAATTCGAATTTAACTGAATAAACGTGTTTATGTAGTTAGCCTACTGTTTATCTGCGCTGACCATCGTGTTGATCAATGATTTCTCAGGACTTACATCAGCGATTAAGTGAGAATGGAAACCGAAAGTGACTGAGCAAGTTTTTGGAAACGAAACATTACTTTGAGGCGGGGCTTGAGTTGATGCTTTATAAACATGCATGCCTCGGCTCAGTGTGACCAGAGACACATTGATTTCGCTGTGACTCACAAGACTTTTTCAAGAAAACAATTCAACAAAATAGCAGCCTATTTGCACAACCCAGCTCGGTAAGTCGCACATAGCCTATAAAATATTGAACATTAATATTAACTCTAATCTCCAGTTTTAAATAGTAGCCATATATGATGTTGTATTAGTTCTAATGATTTTATATTTTTTCCTCATGTTGGCAGGAAATGGAACTGGCAATAAAACTCTTAAACGGAGACGTGAAGCGGCTGGTGGTGAGAGTTGATGCCACAGTTGGCGAACTCAAGCAGCTCATTTCTCAGCACTTCAGTCAGCCTCCTTACAAACAGAAGCTTTCCAGCGACAACGGTCAACGGATCAGCCTTGAGGATGATTCCCGAAGCCTCAGCAGTTACGGTTTGCACTCAGGCTCAGTGGTGATGCTGCTCATCACGAACCCACCTTTCCAAGTGTTCGTCAAGAACGAAAAGGGACAGACCAAAACCTATGAGGTTGATGTCAATGAGACCGTAGATCAGCTCCAGACCAAGATCTTACGCAAAGACGGTGTCCCCAAGGATCAGCAGCGACTGATTTACAACGGCAGACAGCTGGAGGCTGGCATGAAGCTGCAAGACTACGACATCACATCTGGAAGCACCATTCACATGACTCTCCGCCTCCGAGGAGGTTAATCGCTTAATGTGTACAAAAAAAAAAAAGCAGTTGTCGTTATGTGTTAAATAATGTAAATGCTGTAAATATGATAGGCCTTGAATGTGTTATATGTCACTATGTCTTAATAACTCAAGTAATTCCAGAGTAGGCTATTTATCTGCATTTATCTTATAAGTATGAATGATGTTTCTCTGTAATTTGCGTCGTAAGTAAAATAATAAATGCTCTAAACATTCCCAAGCAGAGTTTCATTGACTTATTGTCTAGACCAGTTGTTCTCAAACTTTTTGACTCCAAAGGCTTCCCATTGTCCAAATCATTATCTAAAGTTCCTCATCCTCAATAAATGCATGATTTGTAATTCAATTGTTTGTGGTTTACTGAATAAGTTTTTTTTTTTTTTTTTAAATACACACACATAGCCTACACACACACACACTTGTATATGTGATTTACGGGGACTCTCCATAGACGTAATGGTTTTTATACTGTACAAGCTGTATATTCTATCCCCATACACTAAACCTACCCATCACAGAAAATTGTCTGCAGTTTCTGAATTTCAAAAACAAAAAACAAAACAAAAAAAACACTGTTTAGTAGGGGAGAGCGGGGTAAGTTGTCACACTCTTCATAACTACAAAACTAGAGGCTCTAGGCCTATCTCAAAAATCAAATAGCCACTTTGTGCGACTTCTTCTTCTATAGTCAACTTCCTGTTCACATGTGGTCAAGATTGCTCTAATCTGAGGTTAGCACAATTTTCTTATTTTTTGGCTTAAAAAGTAAAACATTTGCACTTTAAATTTTATGCAATGCAACTTTGTTAGGTATGAATGTTAAAAATTATTATTTTGCACAACATAGAGGAGACAATAACGTGTCTTTTGATACTTTAGCTGACGTGCTATGTTGAGCTCACCTTGAGATATAGACGACATTAGCACACATGTCAGTTTGGGGCAAGTCGTCATATGTGACAACTTGCCCCAGTACAAATAAACACATAAAAGAGGTTCAACATGTTAAGTCAGTTATGTTCAGAGATTAAACAGGTTAAGTTAAGCGAGTTATTTGCAATATTCCATTCAGTTATCATGAATCTATGTGCAAGCCAGAGAAAGTTTAAGTTTAAAGTTCAAAATAAAGTGGTCTTGCCACTTAATGTGTTTTGATTGAAATGTGTATTGTTTGGATTGAAATAATTGTTTTTCCAAATTCTCTAGGCATGATTGTTTATATTTCCAGTTCTGGTTTGAATTTAAAAATTAAAATCAATAATAACAATTAAGTAGTTGTGTTCTTATTTTTAGATAATCTAGTGTGACAACTTACCCGCCGATGGGGCAAATTGTCACAAGTGCACATTCTCTATTCAACAGTCTACAACTCCGTAATGAGATAAGATATGAAAATGTAATGAATACAACATATGTGCCCAAGACTTCCTTCTTTCATTTGGTATGACATTTACCATTGTGATGTATGGTGCTCAATAAATGTTAGACAGTGTGAAAAGTGTGAAAACTTACCCCGCTCTCCCCTATGTTTTTTTTAAGGCTTAATAGCATATATATATATATATATATATATATATATATATATATATATATATATATATATATATATATATATAAAATATCTCAAAGTTTGTTTTACTGGCACAGCTAGAAAAATAGCCTATTCTTTATAAAAAATACCCACACAATGCCACATACACACTAAGGTGTTTATGCTCTGGCCCAGGATAGAATACATTCTTGGAATTACATTAAATATTACTGGTTGGAATTTTTTCCTGTTGTCATTCTAATGTCCAGAAATAAAAAGCAGAAATAAACTTCTAAACAAAGCTATTTTTCATTGTCATATCGTCTTTCCTTTTAAGTCATACAAATGGATGACACGTACATAACAATTATAAAACAGAAGATGATAAATAGAAAGTGATCAAGATTGACGTTGCACCAGGTTGTGCCAACATTGTACTGGGCGGGGTTGCTTTTTATGGCATGTTTATGTTTCGGCTTACCTGGGTTTCCCTCGTGCCTCGTCACATGATCATGGGAAATACCCATTCATCATGAGCAGAATGGAAAATGAAGGTTGTGTAAATACCTGTCAACGAAATACCTTTCGTGATCTTGAATATCTATAAATAAACTGCACTGCATTTAATAGCACTTTGTGACAACAAATGAAGTCGACATGTGCATAATTTGATCAAGTGAATTACATCGTATAATTGCATATTTAATGCATGCTACACAAACATTAAATAATAATAAAAGCATTAAAAAAAAAAGAACAGGTCATATACTGTACACCATAAAATTCCACTATGACGTAAATCTTGTGCATGTCTATTAAAGCTCTGAACACGCCCAAATGATTGTGTCCTACGTTATGTTTATGGCCTGTCATGCTCACACCTCTTCTGAAGTATAGAAACAGAAAGTCGCTGAATAATCCCTGAAAAGGGAACTCAGTGGGGGTGAGATTCAAAACAATCATGAATATTCAGATCTGATTTTGTATTTGTGAGAGAGGCAACTTTCTTTTTACAATTAAAAAAAATAATAAATATATCTTATTTGTTCACTATACAGCCACTATAAATGCTATGTAAAATGAGCCTCATATTTTTCTAAACACAACAATATAACCCACCTTTTTCAAAACACTGTCATACAGTATTGAACCTTTACATTATAATATTGAGTGAATTAAAATATTTGTGTGTGTGCGTGTATGTAATTATTTTAAACCAATGTGATTTAAAAAATAAAAAAAAGAACATAACGTTGTCTGCAATGTTATCAGGGCTATACAATATACAAAATATATTAGCAAGGTCATTGCTGTTTATGTATATCTTAGAATAAACAATAAACTCTTAAAATGCTAAAATCAATTTGTAATCAATGTTTTGTTTTGTTTTTTAATTAATCAAATACAATAATCATTGTCAGTGCCTCCACAAGCAGTAGAAAGACACTCAGTATGAGCATAATGAATCTCGGGGCAGATTTTTTTCTAAAATGTTTCAAATCAGAGCAATAATTCAGTAACAGTCAGTGGAAGTAGCAGTACAATCTGAATACTGATCTACATCACAGTTATTTTACAGAAACTGACCAATATTCCCTTTCAGTTTTCCTGGAAGACATTTAAAACATCTCTGATACACATCAGTCCTTTAAAGGCACAAACTGGATTCATCTTAAACCAGCCGAGGCCCATTGTAGCTGGTTTTGTGGTTTCATTTCCTGACAGATGCTAGATAGGCATACCAGAATAAGGCAACCAGGTTGGCAAACAGCACTCGAAACTGTGTAAAGAGTAAAAGAAAGTAAGATAATGGATTAGAGATCCCTTATGCAATCTGAAAGAGAGGTGTCATGCTCTTATACTTGCCTGTACAGGTACATAGTTGATGTTGATGAACTGAAACGGGGTCCAAACCTTCCAGTTCATCTTCATCGCAGGCCAGTAACTTGTTTTAAGTTTGTATTGAACATCGGTGATTGTCTTGCCCTGCAAAGATCTCATTTTCATTATTTTCAGGATCGTAAGGCCAGTGTGCCACCATATACTGGCAGAATATTTCATGAATTAGAAATATAAGATAAAATTAGTTTAGTGCACATCATAGCTGTAAAATGGAAGCTTGTTTTCACCACGGAACTGACCTTTTTTCTCACATTTCCAGGATAATATCTAACAATTTAGACTTTTTTTTCCCGCACAATTCCAAGCTTGGATATAAACTCAGAGTGGCGAGATGTAAACAGAATTGTAAGAAATAACATCAGAACTGCGAGATATAAACTTGCAGTTACAGGAAAAACCTTTATTATCTTGCAATTCTTACTTTTTTCTTAGAATTCTGAGATATAAACTTGGAACTGAGAGATATAAAGTCAGAAGTGTAAGATATAAACTCGCAATTGTGAGAAAAAAAGTCAGAAATGCAAGATAAAAAGTTGCAATTATCTATTTTACTTTTTATTCTGTGGCAGAGAAACAAGCTTCCATAGTAAACATAATCACCCTAACCTTAACTTTTAGATTTATTTTAACTTGTGTTTATCTGCATATGTTTTAAATAATCTCTCTGTGTTCTCTTCCTTGTGTTTGTACGTGTGTGTGCACGTTTTTGTGATTTATGAGGACACAAATTTGTATAATGACATGGGTATTACACTGGTATTACGACGTAAACATGAAATGAGAGGACATTTCATAAGTCCTCATATTTATAAATAGCTTTAAAAACATACTAAACAATGTTTTATTAAAAATGTAAATTGCACAGAATGTTTTCTGTGATGGGTAGGTTTAGGAGTAGGGGTAGTGTAGGGTAACAGAATGTACAGTTTGTACAGAATAAAAACCATTACGTCTATGGAATGTCCTCACTTTGATAGCAAAACAAACCTGTGTGTGTGTGTGTGTGTGTGTGTGTGTGTGTGTGTGTGTGTGTGTGTGTGTGTGTGTGTGTGTGTGTGTGTTAATTGTACAAGATAAGATTCAGAGCTCTGTAACCTTGAAGGCCAGTCAGATATAAATATGAATGGACATTAATACCTGTTGAGCCATGAAAAGCTACTTTGTTTCAAGGAAGAAACAAGTTTCCAAAATGCATAAGAACATTCTGCTCTAATGTCTCTTCAGTGAGACACATTCATAAATTTTTTTTGTTGTTGTTTTTTTTGTACGTGAGAAAAATTCTCTATTAGCCTTTTATTTATTAAATGGTGTCTTAACCCAGTAAATCTTCCAGCAAAAGGTAAAACTACATATCCGGCAGACATATCAGGTAGTGCAACACTGGCAGCTCTTTCAAAAAAATGATAATTTCTTTTAATCTTAATAAAAAAAAAAATTTAAAAACTGAATCAATGTTGTACCATGTTGACCTTTGCCTTATGTAGATTCACAGAGAAATCAAAGCCTCTGTCAACAACACACTAATCAGAACCACCTCATGAGCTGAGACTGAAAACTGTAGATCAGCAAACAGATCAAGTTCATTGACCAGCAGCTGTACTCTATATTCTGGTCAAAGTTGAGCATCATGAAGGACAGCTCACATAAGATCTGCTTCTAATGAAAAGATTGTTGCCTTCATCAATGAGTGACAACCAGTCCTGTTGTTTTATGCTCCACCACATTATGAAAATCACATGCTTGCTTCATCCATACTCCACCCATCTTACCATAATTACTACCAACTTCTCAATACTTGACAATAAACGGTAAAACAATGTGTCAATGACAGTAATAACAACAAAGTTGCATATAGAGGTATGTCCAGAAAATTAAGTGTAAATAAATGCAGAAATGATGTCCTAAATCACATTGTTTCACTGTATTTAAAGTGCTCCTATTATGCTACAATAGTTTAACATGCATTTAAGGTCAAAAACACTTTATCGTTCTCATAATATATATTGCAGCATCATCTCTTTTCTAAAACTGTTTGATAAAGGATTCAGTCTCTCTAACCCAATTCCTTTGGAAGTGCATGCAAAGTGGATTTGCTTCCACAGCACAGAAAACAGCATCTTCTCGGCATGTCGACAACACAAACCAAACTGTTCCAGGCCTCAGCTACAACTTCAGTGTTGAGGGCAGGTCAGAGTAGATGTTGTTCGCAGACAGTCCATGAAGACCAAGCCTGGAATTTCTGACAACTAATTTCGGCAGTTCAGAATCGGTTCTTTCTTTTCAGAGACAATAACTCTATTTATCGTGCACTTTGATCCTTGCACTTTGCAGACCTTTTACATTCAAAACACAGCTATTTGCTTTTTAATATCTGAAAAAGCATAATAGGGGCACTTTAAAGGGTTACTTCACCCAAAAATGAAAATTCTGTCATTAATTACACACCTGTAATAATCGTTCCATACCCGTAAGACCTTTGTTTATTTTCAGAACACAAATTAAGATATTTTTGATGAAATCCAAGAGGTATATTTTTGTCCACAGACAGCAAAATTTAACTGACACTTTCAAGGTCCAGAAAGGTACTAAAAACATTGTTTAAAAAGTCTATGTGACTGCAGTGGTTCAACCTTAATTTTATGAAGCTGTCTTATGGCTTCGGAGGTCTTACGGGTGTGAAACAACGTTAGTAATGATGACTAATTAATGACAGAATTTTCATTTTTGGGTGCACTAACCCTTTAAGAAAACATTTTTTTTTGTCCAATAAAGTAGAAAATTTGATTAATGTTGCAAAGAAGTTCAGTTATGAAACATTACCTCCAAAGCATTCATAACCACATAGAAGAGCAAGAGGAAAGCAGGAGCGAATATGAGACGTTCCAGCAGAAGGCGCTTGATCAGGCAGTATGGGACAGTGGTTGGCAAAAGCACCTCCAGGAGATGGTAGAAGTAATGACTGACTGGACCTGTGATAAAAAGTCTGAAAAATCAAAGAGATTTTTGAAACATTTATAACTCATCATTTAACATGTAGACTGACTTAATGTGTACTGTGATGTATATGTAATTAAAATGCATTATTTGACACTGAAAAGATCACTCTACCCATAAACTGCAAAGTGTACAGGTCCCAGAACGCTGATTTTCTTTTTTGGGCTGTTTTCTCCCCTGTTCTTCCTGTACTCCAAAGCTTGAGACAGAAGATTTCCCAAAGCAGATAGAATACCACTGTAAGACAGAACAGAACAGCCATTGTATCATTGTACCCAAATGGCCTTGCATCTAATGGAGAAGACACTTGTCTTGTTGTGTTTGTTCCAAAAGAGAGTGTTACTTTTGACAGGACTTGATTGCCCCACCCTCCAAACAACCAATGGAAAAAGACTTGGTGCAAAGACCCTCATGGCTCAAGATTACAACAGAAACAGTAATGGATAAAGTAAATGGATATTGCTAAAGAACATTTTTAAGTATTTTTTGTGTGTTTAGTACCTCACTTTTTTTTACATAAAATTAAACTGACCTCATGTTTCCCTGTTGTTATTTTAATAATAATCATTATTAAGAAATGTATAAATTATAAAAATAATTATTCAGTATTAATATATGGTTAAGTTTTAAGTATCAGTATCATATAATTTGTACTCATCTGATATAATCTGATAAACAGAATTCGTCTGTTTTAGTGTTGTGTGAAGTTTGAGTGTATGATGATTTGTTAGTGGTTTAAACGAAGATAACGATACGATAACGCAAACATTGCTGTCAGCATGATAACATACATTACACGTAACTTGCCCCAAAACTACAGCTAGCCAACTAGCTTTAACAATGATATAAACTGACCTCGTAATCGATTTGGTGATGATTGGATATTTCTTTAACAAACTCAAGTATTGCTGCAGAGCCCGCGCCAGAAAAGAGGGATCTCGGACAAGTACACTTTGCGTTGGCATCGTCAGTTTACTTTACTAGTACAACGTCTGTGCACTTGGATCATGAGAAACCAATGTTTCCTTAACAAAGTGCAAACCCTAGGTGAGGAGGGTCGAACGCAGCGTGCGTCGTATGAACGTGTACGTCATAGAACGGTACGGCTCTGTGCAATCCTATTGGTTTACTTCTACATGACCACGCCCTAAAGTCCACGTGCTGTCTCTTAAAGAGACAAGCCAGATCAATTCTTATTAAAGGTATAGTGTACCCCAAAATGAAAATTATGTCATCATTTACTCGCTCTCAAGAACTATGTAAGGAAACGGGGCCCATCAACAGTTTGGTTATCGACATTATTCAAAATATCTTCTTCATACAGTTTTGGAACAGCTCGAGGGGTGAATAAATGATGACAGGATTTTCATTTTTTTTGGTGAGTTATCCCTTTAAAGGGATTGAACATTTGGTTAAAGCTGCACGTGCATGACTCGTTCTCACAAGTGGAAATATTAGGCAGAATATTGATTTAATTTTTAAATAACGAAAATGAATGATGACAGGGGCTGTTGAACAAAAAAAATAAAGAAAAACTTTTCTTTTAAATGATTCATGCACTACATTCCAAGTCATTCGTAGATGGCACTTTCAAGAGCAAAAAAACTTCAGAGGGTTTTAGTTATGTGATTTAAACCAAGCGAAGAAGTGGAAAAAGGTTAAACAAAATATATTACAGCTGCGGAATTTAATTTAATTTACATGTGAAAAAATGTTTACCCACACAATCATACACACTAATACCATAAAAATATACAATTGTGCAAATAGCATAATTTACAATCAACATATATTAAGGAATTTACATAACACTGGAAATGGACATAGACTGAAATATTTATGTAAGATGAAAATCTATGTGGTAAATACTCAGGATCTGGAATATGGGTTAGCATTCTCCTCATATTCCTCATAAATGTCCCTTCCAGGCATTCACTAAAGTTAAAATGATAGGATATGTCAATCATACAACAAAACAAAAAATAAAGAGGATTTATAGAAAAACTATCTACATAGACACTAAACACCTGCTGATACATTCCATGATTTTGTGTTCTTTTAGTCCAAAATGTGAAACAAACTACTTAGTGGTGTTTACATGTTACAGAAGACTGTTATATGTGAATTGCATTTAAAAAAAAAAAATAAAAAAAAAAAATACATGAGAAACCATGTAAAATTTACTTGTCTAACAAATCATTAGCTTAATGAGGAAGGCAACAATTCTGGGTCAATTTGCAACAAAACATTATCATGAAATGTAGTTTTCCTGACAAAACCCAAGTTCAAATCTCCATGTGAATCCCATATTAGTGGCAACTAGTAATCATGACTGGCATCATTCCTACACTCAGATAATGACTTAGGAGTTTTCTAAAACAACAACCGCCATAGACACTGAGCAAGATTAAGGTGGAAACTGGTGATTTACAGAACCTTCATCTTCCCTCTCTCTTTCTCACAAAGAGAGAGAGATCAGAAACAACATGCACACCAAACTGCATGCACAGGGATGCATGATTGCACTTGGACATAGTGGCATGGTCTGGAATGGAGAGAAACGAGGGTTAACACTCTAGCTTTAAACTAAGAACAAGTAACCCAGGTCAGCTGAGATGCTACTCTTCTACCCTCAGACCATGCCTTTGCACTCGTTCGTAAAAGAGCAGATATGCGCTGGAGGAGAGCACCTCCTGAAGACTAGCTTTCCTCACAGAATCATCAGAAACCCAGAGCCACTGGGAGCTAAAAGGAGAAGTTCCACGGGGAGCAGCAGGGCAGCGGCGGTAAGTGATAAAATGTCCTGAGTGCATGTCGCCATGGTGAACCAGCACAGCCGTTAAGCGGAAGAGGTACTCCGAGGCGCTGGAATCGAAAGAAAAAAGTTAAGGTAATATACATTTTTTTTTTTTAAATTCTTCAGAAGCAGCTTCAAACTAAACAAAGTGCATTTTTTCTGGTTCTCTTTATAATAGCGTGCATGCATCTACCTGTAGTTGTAAGTGAGGTTGAGTTGTGAGCTCAGTCCTGGTGAGTGTAGAAAGATAGACTGAAAGGTTCTATTGGATAGTGGCTTATTGTTGTTACAGTGTTCTGAATCTGCTAAAGAAATTAAAAGTAATTTTAAGACTCAAAAATAAAAAGGAGATTTGATTGGTTTCACATATTCCACCTTTATCTAGAGTAAACCCATATTTAAAGGTCTAAACGACAGCATCACATCAAAGAGTTCACATCTCTTACCAACACCATTGGCGATGCTTTTGTCTTTTGGTTCTCCAGCAGCTTTGGCAGATATGGGCTTGTTTGTTCTGCTGGTCCTCTGCAGGTTTTGACCAGCAGTGCAATGTTTGTATCGATCCAGAGACAAATATTCAGTAAACTGAACATGCTCTTGTCTCTTTATGGGAGTGCCCTCTTTAGACCATGTCAGTCTCTGCAAATGGATGCAGAGGCACTGAGGCAACTAAATGTGAAAAGAAACACACACAAACCAACAGGATATTATTTAGGAGCACTGTTAAGTGCACTGTTCACACCAAGGACGATAACTATAACAATAAAGATATGTTTTTATAATTGTTCTGAACTTAAAAGAATAGCAGAAACCACACCACAACTATAACGATAACAGCACAGAGAAACAACATTGAGTCACTTTCTCAGCAATTTTTTTCCAGCAGACGAATAATAACATTGACAGCCAATCAGAATCTATACATCGAGCATTTAAAGTGGAAGAAGTTTGTGTGTTGGTGTGGACATTAACCTTAAATCTCATTCATTTCAATAAATTATCTCATTAATCTTAAAGGGTTAGTTCACCCAAAAATGAAAATTATGTCATTAATGACTCACCCTCATGTCGTTCCAAACCCGTAAGACCTCCGTTCATCTTCGGAACACAGTTTAAAGGTCCCGTTCTTCGTGATCCCATGTTTCAAACTTTAGTTAGTGTGTAATGTTGTTGTTAGAGTATAAATAAAATCTGTAAAATTTTAAAGCTCAAAGTTCAATGCCAAGGGAGATATTTTATTTAACAGAAGTCGCCTACATCGAACGGCCAGTTTGGACTACATCCCTCTACTTCCTTCTTTAATGACGTCACTAAAACAGTTTTTTGACTAACCTCCGCCCACAGGAATACACAAGAGTTGCGTTTGTAGAGTGTGTTTGTCGCCATGTCGTCGAAACGCTGTTATTTTCATCCCGCAGTCCAATCATCGGGTCTGATTCTGGCTCAAATTGATAGGGTAAAATTAAAGACACGTTTACAATAACACTGAGCGCGTGCATCTCCACGTTATGGTAAGAGGCGTGACCTTTCCGGGCACGGTGCGCTCAGAGCTGCTGTCGAATCACAACACAGGAACCGCTGGCACAATCAGAACTCGTTACGTATTTCTGAAGGAGGGACTTCATAGAACAAGGAAGTCATCAGCCCGTTTTTACGACAGTGGAAACAGCTGTATACAGATAAGTAAATTATGTGAAAAATACTGTGTTTTTTTACACGCGAAACATGAACACATGTTATATTGCACACTATAAACACAATCAAAGCTTCAAAAAACCACGAAAAACGGGACCTTTAAGATATTTTAGATTTAGTCCGAAAGCTTTCTGTCCCTCCATTGAAAATGTAGGTACGGTAGACTGTCCATGTCGAGAAAGGTAATAAAAACATCATCAAAGAAGTCCATGTGACATCAGTGGGTTAGTTAGAAGTTTTTGAAGCATCGAAAATACATTTTGGTCCAAAAATAACAAAAACTACGACTTTATTCAGCATTGTCTTCTCTTCCGGAATCCTTTCCATTGAATTGATTCCATTGAATCCTTTCATATGTCGGCGTTGGTAATGCACTTTTACGTCGCCGTGGTTGTTTTTGGCGATTAGGACATCCGCGACATTTTGAAGCATCGAAAATACATTTTGGTCCAAAAATAACAAAAACTACGACTTTATTCAGCATTGTATTCTCTTCCGGGTATTTTCTTCTGTCAATCCGCGTTCACGACTCCTCTTCTTCTTCTTTCCTGTTTTACGGTGGTTGGCATCCAGCTTATTGGTGCATTACCGCCCCCTTCTGCTCCGGAGTGTGGTTCACGACTCCATAGTGACGCTGCTGATGTAAGACGCTGCTGACGTGTTATCCGGTGCGCCCAAGCTTCGTTTACAGTCTGAGGGAGACACACGCTGTATTCAAGCTTTTCTATATTGTTTGTATTTTGGTATTGCTTTATTTTTTAAAATGGTGCATAAGTGTGCATATCGCGGATGTCCTAATCGCCAAAAACAACCACGGCGACGTAAAAGTGCATTACCAACGCCGACAGATGAAAGGATTCAATGGAATCAATTCAATGGAAAGGATTCCGGAAGAGAAGACGATGCTGAATAAAGTCGTAGTTTTTGTTATTTTTGGACCAAAATGTATTTTCGATGCTACTAACTAACCCACTGATGTCAAATGGACTACTTTGATGATGTTTTTATTACCTTTCTGGACATGGACAGTATACCGTACATACATTTTCAATGGAGGGACAGAAAGCTCTCGGACTAAATCTAAAATATCTTAAACTGAGGTCTTACGGGTTTGTAACGACATGAGTGTGAGTCATTAATGACATAATTTTCATTTTTGGGTGAACTAACCCTTTAATAGTTATCGTTCTTGGTGTTAATTGGCCTTTACTCTGTTACAGGGCAACTGTCAGAGTTCAGGAAAGGCTGTTGGTCTAAATTTGAGAATTTCAAACATTTATACCTTCCCAAGTTTCAGCTGTTTGACAAACGTCGTCCTCTGACTCTCAAGGACTTCTCCATTTACAAGCTCTTCAGCCTGCTGCTACAAAGAAACAGAGAATCAGTTCAGCAAATAAATGATGAGGTACAACGGTACTAAAATTTTTATTAAAATTAAAATCTAACATGTAATGCTAAATTTTACATATATGATACCTTGGTACAGTTTTCACACTCCACTTCTTTGATGGTTTCAGAGGAGATGAAATGCTGCAGACACTGGTCCAAAGTAACCGGTCGGCCCTGAAAGAATGTTACACATGAATTCAAATGAAGCAAATCACTATACTATATGGAATTTTTGCGTCTGTAAGACGCTAGCTGGGTAATACAACTTTAGCTGTCATATTTGAATGTAGTGATGACAGAATAGTAAAAGGAAGCTGTTCTGCACATGTAATTGTGAATTACTGAACAAGTTTGCATTACCCACTGTACCGAGGGGATTGAAAGAGACAAGCTGTCGAAAGAATCATAGTGCACAGGACTCTGAAATCAAAAACATGTTATTAACAATTCTATTGTTTCAATAAGATGCTGTAGACAAACCTAAAAACTCTATTTAAAATTTAATTTGAAAACAAGGCTGAAAAAAGATCACCTGCTGCTCACAGCGCTTGCAAGCCATATAACTTGTTAACCGCCCATGAAAAGGATGCCGAGTCCTCCATAAACTCGGAATAGGATGTAATGGGCCTGGAGATGAAAAAGATAAATGATAATGATAAATCCTAAAAAATACTAAAAAACTAAATTTAGGCAAACAAAAATCTAAAAGTTTAAAGAAAAAAGTCTTCATTCACCTCCACTTCTGCAGCTTATGTTTTTTTCTTTGGACTCCACAGATTTCTGAAAGCATTAACAGTAGGGTGGCAAGAAATGTCATGTCTAATTAAGAACACTTTAGATTTACAAACTATCTTTTAAGAACTATTATTGCATTAATGATGGCTGCTCTTGATTACCTCCAGTGTTTGCATGTCGAACAGGTGAGCGACTCTGGGTTGGCGTTCCCGTTCCTCCTCTAACGATGACGTAAGAACATGAAAGAGCTCATGAGCATCCTGAGGAGATAAGGCAAGGAATGAAACTTATATTGTAATTTTTATGTTAAAGTCCCCCTGCAGTCAATAAAACTAATTTTTGATAATCAAAATGACATATTTAAACTTTTTGTCCTGTGAAAATGGCTTCTTCATGCCTTAAAATAGCTTGAATGTAACTCTACTCCCTTGCTTCATTTAGTAACGTGGAACCATGAATATGCAAATTGGTCCCTGCCTCCACTCAATCGCACCAGCTCAGACTCCCTGATCCACTCGGTCAACTGTAGTAAATGCTGCACAATGGCAAGTGGAAATATTGGTTTCATTCAGCCATATATATTTGAACCAGAAACTCATTCAAAAGAAGAAGAGCGAATTATACAGGCTTGTCTACAAGTCGACCTTTGGTTTGACTACATTACCAAACAGCTAATAATGTGTTGCTACTGTTACACAAACCATGTTCCATTTGACAGATCAAAGTCAGACATCTGCCATCTAAAAATTACTTTCTTTAAAAACGCTTTGAACATCATTGAAAGTCAGTGAAGAAAAGCCCCAACCGGCATGTTGATGTTGGTATTGCATACTTCCCTGCTATATCGTTAGCGAAAAATAGTATGTGATAAATAAAGTATGAATTCACAGTACTCATAAAAGAGTTGGTAGAAAGTACCCGGATGACCTACTACTTCCAGCGAGAATCTGAAGTGTGCTAATGATGGAATGTGTGATAATGAGAGAATGGCAAATGTAGTACATCCCAGATTACATTCATACTACACACACTCATACTATATAGAACATACTCTTTTTTTTTTTTAGCGGTCCTGAAGTAATTACTTATTCAAAATAAATACCTATTCTAGAGTGTATGCAATTTCAGGTGCAGCCGAAGTTTCATGTTTTCATGTTGACGGTAAGAAACAGGGGCAAACCGCATTTTTTGAGCCTGTCTTTGGTACACTGCAGTTTTAAGGAGAAAATACTCAGCAATGGTGTTGACTGATGAATTTTCACATGGTTTGTCTTAAAGCATATTAAAACACCACACAGACACATTAAAGACTTGATTTTCACCACAGGGGGTCTGTAATGAATTTTTAAAAAAATCCATTAATTGAGCTAAAGATGTAAAAACACAATTTGGATTAATTCCTCCATTTTCAGGAGAACTATTACTGTAAAATATGCAGCTGCACCGTCTTTGAGAACATCCTACCTGTTCTTCAAAGGAGCTGATGTGCCATCTGTAAAGTCTGAGAGCTTCTAAAAGGCCTCCCGCATCTAAAACGTCATCTTCTCCAGGATCATGACTTGATAGGGCTTTATAAAAGAAGGAAGAAGGAGAGATCACCCTTTCAGCGTGAATTAACATTTTGTGCATTTGTGCGAGCTGAAGTGACTGGGAAATAACCTTTAAGTAACTGCATCAGAGATCTGGACAGCTGAGTTTCTCTCTCTGTTCTCTCTGGATGGACACTGCTTTCACTTGCAAAATCTTCAAGCCATCTGATGAAGGAAGGACACGCTGCCAGGCCCTGGAGAAGGGAGTTCATAAAGCATGTGTTCCCCAGATTAAGCAGACCAGGAACCATACCTGTGAGAGAAATTATACATTTATTAATAAATTTAATAATAATACATCTTATTCTTATTTTAATTAAATAAGTCAAGAACCATACTTGTGAGAGACACGATACATTTAAGCAATGAATACAATCACAACACACAGTGTAGTGCCTGCAACCCCTCTAGCAGTTACTATATTCATAATAATACAGAGCCTACAGCCCCATTGCTTTCATAAAATAGTTACTACTTAATATTTTATATACTGTATCTAAATATTAAAGGCACGAGTTCACACGTACATAAAATCAGATATAGTAAAGTATGCTTATTTGGCGTGCTGTCCGGAGGGCTCCGAGCTCGAAATTTGGCCCAAACCCAGTGTAGTGAGGGTGGTGGAGGGATGCTGGGAAGCTGTCGCAGGAAAGAAGTGAGGGATGGCTATATATAAAAGCCTTTTCTTGTGCTGATTGGTTGGATTACTTGAACATGCTCCTCCTGAACTTTGTTAAATAAACAAATTCAAGAAGTGGCATCCTTATGCTACAAGATATTGTCCCTGACATGTACTAGTATGCCTTTATTTTGAAGAGCTGTATTGACCTCCACATCCAGCACCAGAACTATCTATTTTATAATAAAAGTTAAAGTCACCATGAAATCAATTCTTGTTTTTTATGGAATATTGCTGTATTTATTATAAATGATTTATGTGTGCACCTCATTTTTATTTAATTCATGTACCCTTGTAATGTTTAACCAAAATAACTTCCCCTCCCTCTTGCAGAGGCATCTCTTCTCTTCCCTGATGATGCATTTACTGGCATGATGGTAGGACAACCTGTAACTCACATGAGATCACAGCAATAGCAAACCACAACCATCCAATCACATCCCATTGGACAAAATCAAGTCCAGTCCTAAATGTTTTCTTGTTCAAGAAGCCGTTTCAGGCAGATATACGTCACAATAGCAAAGAAATTACCATTTGAAAGAGTTTCATGCACACTTTAAAGTCAGCATAATACAGAAGTTGCAATTGTCTTTTCTTCCCTATTGTGATGTATATACAAGTAAAAAAGCTACTTAAACCAGAAAAAAATTAGTACAGGACTTTTTTTTCCATCAGGAATTGATTGGATCATGTCTTTTTCTAATTATTGTGATCTCGAATGAGTGCACACATCATCAGTGAAGAGATTTAAGAGTTAATGTTTTTGATTATTTATTAATGCACATTAATTAAAAAAAATTGAGCATGGATAAATCATTTGTAACAAACAGAAATATTCCATTAAAAATGGTCAATTTTGATTTCATGGAGACTTTAACTTCCTCTAAGACTTTTAGTCACAAAGTAAACAAACCTTTTCTCTTCTTCTTCCTGTCTGAAATTGGCCCCCATAGTACATACACTCCAGCAGCCATGGCAGCAGCTATCCCACCAATTACACCCCAGTTTTTCATCATCTTGTTCCTGAAACATAAAGAAAAAAAAGTGTTTTCAAATTTGGTTGCATCCAGCACAGACAACTTGACTGAAATGACAAAGTTAAAGAGCACATTTACAGATCCTTCCATGTAGACAGATCACAAACAAACATGTCAGAGGGACACCTGTGGCAGACAGCAGACTACCTCTGACCTTGAGTGTTTGCGTTAAGTCTGGCTCTCTAGCAAAAACCCCATAAGCCATTCGTATGTATAACACACTTTTGGAGGGGAATAGTAAAACATTTAAAGCCATATTTAAACCTCAGAATCATGCTGCACACTGAATTAAAGCTTTCTGAATCATTAAATACCTATAAGTGTTAATTTCACATCTATTGTCAAGACAGATGGAGTAGTTTGAATAAGCTACTGCTGGCTATCAAGCTAGGAAGAGAACCAACGGAACACATTTACTACAGCACATACATGTTTACTGGGTCTAGAACAACTAAAAGCAAAAAAAGAGACAGATTCGCATGTTAATTCATCTGTGATGATCAATTAAATTCACAGTAATAAAAGCGAATGTCTGCTGGCCTCCAGTTCAACAGCTGGGACCATCTTTACTGCCCTTTCTTGCGTCTAGTTGAGCTATACAGATTCACTAATCAGCCGTCATGCCACACGTTTCTATACAAACTCCAACCTTGCGGCGGTTCCAGTGCGTAAAAACTCTCGAACAAGCTTGTCTGTAGCTCCTTGTTTGCACCAAGGCATATTTCACTGCGCTCGCATGTGCGGAACTAAACATTGCGCATTGTTGTTCGACGGACCTTCCGCGCAGTAGGACGAGCCTGCCGTAAACGGAAATAATGAGAGGCTGGGAAAGCTGTATTTATAATTTTATTTATGGGTTGTGTGTAAAGTACAAAAATGAATTGAAAAGAGCATTAAATTTTCAATATTCACCTTTACTGTTTGGGAAACTTGAATATGTGAACAAAACACTGAAGAAAAAAACACTCTTACTTTTACAATAAATATATAAAAAAATATTATAAAACATACATTTTTGATATTTTATCTAATATTGTAAAAGTGCACGTATTTTCCTGTTAAATACATTTTTATTTTCTTTTTTCAATGAAATATATTTTCATAATATTTTATTTTTATTGTAAATTACATAGCCTATGATTATACCTACATTTTGCTTCCAAAATCCATCTCTTTTTTTAGTTTACAGTATGCAGTAAAATGACATTTATTGTCTGTTAAAGTCTTAACAACTATCCCTTATTAAAATCACATCATCCTTTCAGCACGTGCATTTTTCAAGGGCAAGTAGTCACTTAAGTGAGTATTTAGTAGTATTTTGTTAGATTTGTCGGTAGTATATTCTAATCAATAATCAAATCTGTTACCTTGATGTTGTACTGCTGGAATTATGGAAAACTAGATATGTGAAGAAGAATAATCAGCTTTAATTTATCTTTCAAACATGACCTCGTGCTCTAGTAACAGGCATAGAATGTATATTAAAATGTATTTATTTTAGTTTAAAATGGTGCAATGCAATTTATGAACAATTACAGATTTTTATTTTTGTCTCGTTGAATATTTAAAATATGAATAGAATTTACTTCACATTTTGGAAACATAATCTATATATAAATAATATTTTTCAAAAAGTGAATGGGGAAAAAAACTCAATGAAATTCATGGATGGCAAAGAGTATTGTCTTGATTCCTCATCTCCATAACATATTCACAGTGCCCCACTGGTGCTTTGGTATGACACGGGCGTTCCAGCCTTTGCAGAGATCCAGCAAGCCGAGCGACGCCACCAGCGACACAACAGGCGCAGAAATCATGGCAGCTCCGCACACGCACAACACCGCCCCTCTCTGAGCTCTTCACTGTCCTCACGCCTGTGGTGCTGAAATCAGCCTCAACTCGACAGCAATGTAACGGCAATGAGACAAAGACTCCGGCAGCCCGACGAACAGACCGATAATGGACGATGATTTGTTTCAGTTAAGGCAGCTCCCGTGAGTGTTCTTTTCATTTCTTTTCTTTCATCCGCACGCGACCTGAGCCATCATGCAGACACTCTCCGTTCATTTAAGCCCTTTTAGTGATCTACTGCGACTAGAATGTGCCGTAAACAATGTGACATTGATATTTATGCAACTTAAAAAAAAATCAGTGCTTACATAATGGCTGTTTGATGTAGAATATGGATACGCACGTTTGGGGTGCATGAATTGGCAGAGGTGTATGTTCGGTAAACAGCTCAAGTAGATTAAACTAACAGCTTATTTATGTATGTTAAAGCACTAACGTTGTGTTGCACAGACTGTTTCCCTCGTCATTTGCACATTCACGTCACATTCCATTGAATAACTCAATGGTTATTTGTGTATTATTGTGTTATTATTGACATCTAATTTCTGCCAATATCTCTTTGAGAGCAATTTAGATAATTTGATTGGCCCATTAGAAAATATTAAATCCTGTCTGTGACTTTTCAGATTGTTCACATTTTAAATGATTTCTGGGGCAGGACTTATTAACCCAGGGTTAAATACAGCGCTAAACCCTTAACAAATGTTGCAGGATATAAATGTTAACCCAAGGTTAAGTATACACTGAAGAAAAAACCCTCTTAATTTACAAAAAAAAATATATATATATATATATATATATACAAAAACTATTATAAAATATACATTATTAATAACTATACTATAAAAGTACATGTATTGTCCTGCACTAGCGGATTTAGGCATGGGCGAGATGGGCAACCGCTCAGGGCGGCTCTTGTGAGGGGCTCAAGGGGAGCTCGCACAACAACAACAAAGAAAGGGTGGGGGGGGGGGGTTACCGGTTTTCACCGCTTTTGTGCACGTCACATCAATGATTTCATGTCACCGTGTGGGTCAGTTAACCTGGTCGGGACGTAAAGTGTGTGCCAACTATTCTCACTCAGAAATACGAGAAGAAGGGCCCCTTCTGAAGGGGCGGGGTTTGGTTTACGTCAACTTAGTGCTTCCAGTGGGGAGACCTGGGGTGACGTCAGGTGGGAGAGCGGGAGAGCTTCATTCTAAATCAACACAAACTGAAATGATGGTAAGAAAAAAAGTTCGAAGCCACCAGGAGCCCAATTTAGAGAAAAAAGAGTAAAAATAAGAGGTGAAACGTGAAAAACATAAAAGTATGTATGCAGCTCTCTCTCATCTTGTTATGAGTATAACATGCATATAGCAAAGTTATGTAGCCTATGGTATGTTGTTTGTTATGTTATTACACATTGGGCAATAATATTCCCTTTTCAACTACCTTACATAATCAGAGAGTAAAATGTGATTTTGTTACATAATAATGTAACATTTTTTAAACAAATGTTATGTCCCTCACTTTAGTGTTTTTACTATACAGTTGTGCAGTTTATATATATATATATATATATATATATATATATATATATATATATATATATTAAATAGCAACATTTTATGTAAAATTCACTTTAATAAAAAAAATCTACATTCCTCAGTTATATTTATGGTCATAACATGAAAAATGTTTCTTGGTTTAGTGGAAAATTGCTGCCATCTACTGGAAAACAAACAGTTTAAAAAAAATATTTTTTTAATTTTTAAAAAAATTTTTTTAACAACATCCACTAGATGACTGTAGTAGAGGATTACTCAATGGCTCATATACAATTCCCAAGTTTTTCATTTAGATTTATGATTAGACATTATAAAAAATCATTATTATAACAATAAAAAAGACTTTCTCAAAGTTTAGCAATTGTTTTGTACTGAAGTATAATTTTTATTTATTTATTTATTTATTTATTTTTGCAATGATGTCACAATATTAGTCAAACCTGAACATGCTGTTATGTGAGTTATATGTGTGTATATGTGTGAGTTTTCATATGTTCTCCATCGTGGATGTGTTAAGGTGTCACTCCTTCATTTCTGTGTGGGGGAGTGAGGGTGGCAGAAAGGGTGGTTCACCCAGGGCGCATACAAGCTAGAACCACCACTGTTGTCCTGTTAAATGTAATATTATTTTTATCATAATATTTTATTTTTTATTGTAAATTACAATGTTTTGCTTTTCATTTATTTTTTTACAGTATTTACAGAAAAATTACATGTATTGTCGGTTAAATCTAATATAATTTTAAACATTACACAATAAGATATTAGCTTTTTATTGTAACATTTTTCTGTTATATTTACAAACAAAAAAATATTTACTGTTATATTTATATTTTTCTGTTACAAACATTTTCACAGCATAGCATAATGTTTAAATAATACTGTTTTTAAATGAAATGAGGTCAATCCTGAACAGCAACACATCTTGGTCTTGATGATCATCCAATGCATAAGTGGCCTCTTAAGAAATAGAAACTTGTCCTTGTGTGTCATTGGGCTTCATCCTGTTTATGATCAACCTTCAGATGAGACGTTAAACCGAGGTCCTGACTCTTTGTGGTCATTAAAAATCCCATGGAACTTCTCATAAAGAGTAGAGGTGTAACCCTGGTGTGCTGGCCAAATTCCCTGATAATCCCCATCCACTGAATTGACCCAATTACTCTCTCTCCTCTCCACCTATAGCTGGTGTTTGGTGAGCTCACTGACACTGTTCTGTGGCTGCCGTCACGTCATCCAAGTGGATGTTGCACACTGGTGGTGGTTAGGAGAGAACCCTTATATAATTGTAAAGTGCTTTGGGTGTACAGAAGTACATAGTAAAAGTGTTATATAAATGCCTCATTCATTCATTCATACATTCATTCATCTGTGTTGCAGTAAAGGTCTTTCCACTGATGCAAGAGTTTTGAATAATCTGCCTGCTTATGCTGTTATTCCTGTGCTGCTGATGCTTGGCAGTAGGCCCAGTCGCCATCTGATGGTGTTCAGAAATCATGATGGCAGCGCTCTTAATTGTTGATGTAGAGCTTGTTTCAGCTAGGCTTTGGTCTTTTTCCACACTTTATGGAAATAATACAGAGTAAATCGTCTTCATTCTTACCATTTTCTTCATACGTGCAGTCAGTAATGGAGCTCAGGTCTGTTTTGTCAATGACGATTTATATCTTCATCCTGGTTTTGTCTTGTTTGAATGCTCTCGAAGTACCGTTTGTCTCTGGTGAGCATGGAGAGGTCATCTGTTTAATTACACTGCCTGTCTGCTCATGAAGGCTTTATTGCTCGTAGTGTCGCTGTGGGCACTGCAATTACAGTAATCAAACATGCTTCTCTTATTTACTGCTCCCTGATCCAATCTGTCTTCATAGCTGCAAAGATATTTGTAAAGTAAAATCCCCCCGACTACTGCTAGAGCATCTGTTATTGTTATCTTTAAACAGCAGTTTTCATTCAGTGAGAAAATGCCTGTCATCCAATTTCCCTATAAAGGCTGACGGTTGTGAGTCACAGTTTCAAACATCACTCCACTGTCTCTTCGCACATTCTCTCGTGGTTTCTTTCCAGAACACCAGAAGAGGGATTGCACAAACAGGAAGCTCTCTCGTTACTTTGGCAACAGCTTCTTGTTATATGCATCATTCTGTCCTACACATTGCATCCGTATTCCACATACAGATGCTTGTTCTGTCAAATTTTTAATTTTGCCCTGCCACATTACAATAAACAGCATATTGGTGTGTGTGGGCTTCTGTTATATTATGCATAGGCATTGCTAGACCTGTGATTAAGCTGTCAGGCATCATTATATGATCTTTCTTCATGTTTCTTCATGAAAACAGCCACTGCAAAAAAGTATGAATGATATTTAATTGTGAATCCTCCAATTACGGTTTTAGTCAATGGGTCAGAGCCATATGCAGAAATGTGTCAATCTGAATTACCTGGTTGATACTGTACCTGATTTTCTGCTTGCCCGTTTTTCTCTGACAGAGTGGTGAAATTTCGGCGTACAGGTGAAAGCACTCGCTCAGAGGATGAGTGTGGCAGCAGGGAAGAGGCTTTGGAGGTGGAGGGAGGACGGATGGATATGGAGTCTGTTTCCTTGGCCGATGGTGCTCCGGTGCCTCGGGAATTTGCCAACCCCACTGATGGTATGTTTAGCCAATTAATATAGCTTTTTGATCACTAGCTATGTTTTTTGTTACATATATATATATATATATATATATATATATATATATATAAATCATTTCTTTACTTTCTAATGTGTTTTTTCTTGGCCATTTTGATCCAGGGTTGTTATTAAAAATTGTTTTTGTCAATTAAATAAAGCTGAAATTAAATATAAATATTAGATGAAAAACTTTAATGTTGTAATGAGTCCTCACTCGACATGGGATCCATTTAGCAGGCTTTATTGAAGCAATCGTGGTCGCACAGGCAGGGGTCAGAACCAGCAAACACAGCAAAGGAGGACAGGCAGATCGTAGTCAAAGACAGGCAATAGGTCGGGGTCACAAGCAAGAATCACAGTCCAGGAAACAGGCAATGGGTCAATAGGTAGGCAGCAATGGGTCAATAAACGGTGAACAGACAGGAATGGCAACGGGAAAACAAACAGGGTATAAACGCTCAGAAATGACAGCCGAGGCAATGATCAAGACTTCTATAGGTCTGTGTGAAATGGCAGCTTAAATAGCAGTCCTAACAAGCTGCAGCTGGAGAGGGATCAGAGTCCAAGGAACGGGGCTTGTGGGAAATGTAGTGTGAGTCAGTGTAGATGAGTGAATGGATGCGTGAGTGTCAGTATTCCGGAGATGGGGCCCTCTGCTGGCCAGAGGGGGGAATCACGGGGTTCGTCTCTGTGACAGAGCCCCCTCCCTGTGAGCAACTCCTGGCGCGAGGTGGTGCAAGACGTCGGGGTCTACCGCGTAGTCGAGGGGCCAGTCTCTGGGTAGTTGCGGTGGAATTCGTCGATCAGGTTGGGGTCAAATATATCCTCGGCACTGACCCAGGATTGCTCCTCTGGACCGTACCCCTCCCAATCGACCAGATATTGAAGGATGCGTCCCCGACGTCTGGAGTTGAGCAGCTCTCGCACCTGGTACGTTTCCTCGCCCTCCACTAGAACGGGCTGGGGACTCTGCTCACAGGACCTCCCCTCTCCCTCCTCACTGGGGTCAGCAGCGGGCTTGAGCAGAGAGACATGAAAAGTAGGAGAAATACGATAGGTGTTAGGTAATGCAAGACGATAAGATACTGGTGTGATTTGACGTGTTATTTGGAAGGGACCCACGTACCTTGGACTCAACTTTTTACAGGGAAGCCTCAGGCGGAGGTCCCGGGTGGACAACCAGACCCATTGGCCGGGGTGATACTCAGGTCCGGGGCGGCTCCGGTTGTCGGCATGTTCTCTCTGGCGGCGGACAGCTTGTTGTAGATGGACGTGGGCCTTATTGCAGGTTTCCTCACTTCTGTTGAGCCAATCCGTAACGGACGGCACATCGGTGGGTTCCCCGGACCACGGGAACATGGATGGTTGAAAGCCCAGAATGCACTTGAACGGCGTAATGCCGGTGGAAGGTTTAACCAGGGAATTCTGGGCATACTCTGCCCACAGAAGGTACCGGGCCCAATCCTCCTGATTCTGGCTGCAATATGATCTTAAGAAGCGAGTGAGCTCTTGATTCAGCCTCTCGGCTTGCCCGTTGGCCTGGGGATGGTAGCCAGAGGTCAGGCTTACGTTGACATCCAGGGCTTGAAAGAAGGCCTTCCATAGTCGGGACGTGAACTGAGGGCCACGATCCGAGACGATGTCCTCGGGTAACCCGTATAGGCGGAAGACCCAGTTGCACAGTAACTCGGCAGTTTGCATGGCAGTTTGGGAGCTTGGGCTGCGGAATCAGACGACAGGCTTTGGAGAATCGATCTATAACAGTGAGTATGACGGTGTTACCTTGGGATAGGGGTAGATCTGTGATGAAATCGATGGCTATATGAGACCAGGGACGTTGTGGAATGGGAAGAGGTTGGAGTAATCTGGCTGGTAATTGTCTTGGGCTCTTTTGCATGCTACAGGTTTGGCACTGCTGGACAAAGGTTGTGGCATCCTTGGCGAGGGTCTCCCACCAGAAACGGTTCTGTAGTACATGAATGGTGGCTGTGATACCTGGGTGACCCAACGAAGGCAGACAGTGAGTGAAGTTTAAGACCTGATCACGGAGGTTGGGTGGTACATACACTTTGTCAGGCGGACAGGCTGCCGGGGTCTCTTGTTGAGTGTTATGTTGTTCTATAAGGGTCATAATGTCCCACTGAATGGGTGCTACCACCATCTGAAAGGGGAGAATGGTTTCGGGCTCACTAGATGTCTGGTCCTCCTCGAACAAGCGAGATAGGGCATCGGCCTTCGTGTTCTTGGATCCGGGGTGGTAGGTCACCGTGAAGTCGAAACGAGAGAAGAACAGGGACCATCTAGCCTGGCGTGGGTTGAGACGTTTGGCTGTACGCAAGTACTCCAGATTCTTATGGTCGGTGAAGACGGTGAAGGGGTAGTTAGCGCCCTCTAGCCAGTGCCTCCACTCCTCGAAGGCAGTTTTCATGGCGAGGAGTTCACGATCTCCCACATCGTAGTTGCGCTCAGCGGAGTTGAGTTTCCGGGAGTAGAAGGCACAGGGATGGACTTTAGATAAGGGACCCTGTCGCTGAAAGAGAACAGCCCCCACTCCCGTATTAGAAGCATCCACTTCTAAGATGAAGGGGGTTGAAGGGTCCGGGTGGTGGAGTATGGGCACTGTGACAAAGCGCTGTTTGAGTTCCTGGAAAGCTTGGTGGGCTGCGTCTGACAAGCTGAGACGATGGGTACCTTTCTTGACCATGGTCGTGAGAGGACTCACCACGGTGCTGAAGTTCCGGATGAACCGGCGATAGAATTTGGCGAACCCCAGGAAGCGTTGCAGTTCTTTCAAGGTGTGGGGTTCGGGCCAATTGAGGACAGCGTTGACTTTGCTCTCATCCATGGCAATCCCCTCTGAGCTGATGATGTAACCCAGAAAGGTGGTTGATGTGGTGTGGAACTCGCATTTCTCCGCCTTGGCATAAAGCTGGTGGTCGATTAGGCGTTGTAGGACAGCTCTAATGTGGTGAATATGCTCCTCTAGAGTGTTGGAATAGATAAGGATGTCGTCGATGTATACGATTACAGTTCTGTTCAGCATGTCCCTGAATACGTCTTTGACGAATGACTGGAAGATAGAAGGACTATTGACCAGGCCGAACGGCATAACCCGGTATTCATAGTGCCCAATGGTTGTGGAGAAAGCCGTCTTCCACTCATCACCCTCCCTGATGCGGATGAGATTGTATGCGCAACGTAGATCCAGTTTGGTGAAGTATTGGGCGGTACGCAACTGTTCAAGGGCGGATGGCACTAGAGGAAGCGGGTACCGGAACTTCACGGTGATCTCGTTGAGCCCTCTATAGTCAATGCATGGTCGAAGACCCCCATCTTTCTTCCGCACGAAGAAGAAGCCAGCGGAAGCGGGCGAGGTAGATGGTCAAATGAACCCTTTCTCCAACTCCTCCTCTATATAGTTAGACATGGCCTCCGATTCGGGTTGAGATAAAGGGAAGATGCAACCCCTGGGTGGTGTGTGGCCTGGGAGGAGATCAATGGCACAGTCGTGAGTGCGATGTGGTGGTAGGGTATTAGCTTGCTCCTTACTGAATGTAGTAGCGAGGTCAAGGTATTCCTCGGGCAGATTGGGGATGACTGGGATATCTGGGTTGAACAGGACTGCGTGAACTGGCATGGGTGTGATGGTGGACAGACATGTTCTCTGACACTGGGTGCTCCACTTGGTGATTTGTCCCTCTCTCTACGAGATCTGCGGGTCATGGAGCCGTAGCCAGGGTAATCCTAGAATAATGGGAGCGTTTGACACAGGTAGGATGTAGAATTGAATGCGTTCATTGTGAAGTAATCCAGTTGACTTCGGAAGTTCCTGGGATAGCTGGTCGATCAGTCCAGTCCCCAGAGGGCGTCCATCTATCGTGGCTACAGAGAGGGAAGTGGAACATGGAATGAGAGACACTTTATGAGTTTTGGCGAATTCCTCTGATATGAAGTTACCAGCTGCGCCGGAATCCACCAGGGCAGCGGTAGCCACACGGACTCCATTAATCCATAATGTGATTGGGACAGTTACACACTTTTTATGGGACTGACAGAGCTTAAGGTGGCACTCACCGATTTAGTAGTTGCAGATGATGGACTTGAGGGGCAAGAGATCTGCTGATGACCAGGTAATCCGCAGTACAAACACAAACGATGAGTGAGGCGGCGATTTCTTTCTTCAGCAGACAGGCGGTAGGCATTAACTTGCATAGGTTCGGTGGTTTCCTCGAGAGCCGTGGTTCTAGCCGATGAGAGACATTGTGAGCCTACCCGACAAGCACACTGCAGATTATCGTTGGTAATAGCCAGTTCGATGAAACTTTTAAGGTCTCTGCCCTCATCACGGCATGCTAACTCAGTCTGCAGTTTATGACTAAGACCCTTTCGAAACAGGATTTTAAGCGTGTCACTCACCCAATTTGTCTGTGCTGCCAGTGTGCGGAAGTTCATGGCGTATTCCGCCGCCGTTAATCTCCCCTGGGATAATTCCAACAGGCGTTCACCAGCTCCTTTACCCTCTCTGGGGTGATCAAAGACCTCACGGAATAGTCTGAGGAATTCATTAAACGAAGCAAACGCTGTCCCGTCAGCGCGCCACACAGCGGTAATCCAGTCCAAAGCCCTTCCCGTCAATAGTGAGCATACAAAAGCGATCTTACCAGTCTCTGTGTTGTAAAGAGTGGGTTGCTGTTTAACGAACAGAGAACATTGAAGAAGGAAGCCTTTACACTTGGTAGCGTCACCATCGAACTTCTCAGGGAAAGCCAGACGAGGGTTAACGTGAGACGGCGTTTCTGCCGCATGGGTTATGGCGACCGCCGCGGGTGGTGGCGTCGTGGCGGCAGTGCTGGCGGCCGTGTTAGCAGCCAAGCTGTGGAGACTTTGAACGGCCTTAACCAACTCCTCGGTTATAGAAGTCAGACGGTTTAGCTGGTGTTGGCTGGCACAAGCAAGAATCAGGCAATGGGTCAATAGGTAGGCAGCAATGGGTCAATAGGTAGGCAGCAATGGGTCAATAAACGGTGAACAGACAGGAATGGCAACGGGAAAACAAACGGGGTATAAACGCTCAGAAATGACAGCCGGGGCAATGATCAAGACTTCGCATAGGTCTGTGTGAAATGGCAGCTTAAATAACAGTCCTAACAAGCTGCAGCTGGAGGGGGATCAGAGTCCAAGGAACAGGGGATGTGGGAAATGTAGTGTGAGTCAGTGTAGTTCACCCAAAAATGAAAATTATCCCATGATTGACTCACAGTCAAGCCATCCTAGGTGTATATGACTATTGTCTTTCAAACACAATCGGAGTTATATTAAAAATATCCAGGCTCTTCCAAGCTTTATAATGGTAGTGAATGGCGCTTGAGATTTTAAAGCCCAAAAAAGCACATCCATCCATTCATCATAAAAGTAATCCATACGACTCCAGGGGGTTAATAAAGGCCTTCTGAAGTGAAGCAATGGGTTTTAAAGAAAAATATCCATATTTAAAACTTTATAAACTATAATAATAGTTGCAGCAGAAGAGTGACCTCTGACCCGACGTATGACACATTGATGAATGCGGAAACAGAGAGGATTAAGCAAAACAAAACACCGGTCATGAATTAGAAGTGTAAAATCTGAATTTTTAAAGAGAAATATAAGAGGATTTCAATATAATAGAAGAGGAGCTTGAGCTTGCTGCCCAGTCCTATTTGTTTGAACTGCTAGAGGTATTTTTTAAAATATATTTTTTAATATAACTTGTGTTCATCTGAAAGAAGATAGTCATATACAAATAGGATGGCTTGAGGGTGAGTAAATCATGGGATAATTTTCATTTTTGGGTGAAGTATCCCTTTAAGGCTAAACTACTCTCCATATGTTACTCTTTCAACAGATACATTCATGGTTGAGGATGCCGTGGAAGCCATTGGCTTTGGGACGTTCCAGTGGAAACTGTCCATCCTGACTGGACTTTCTTGGGTAACAATACTTAAGCAAAATGTAGAGAGGGAATAATTATCGTTCCCTCACAACACTGTATAACTGAGTGCAACAGTGCCTGCCCAAATTTTCAGAGGCGCTTGTATTTTTTCCATTTTTTTTTACCATAGGGATTTTTAAAAAAAAGTCTTTATTAAAGCGTTATAGGCCATGAACCAAGCTAATCAGCTACAAGGTGAATCACAACATTACAAACTTTGATTTGAAGCAAAGAGGTATTTGAAAATTAGACAAAAATACAAAGGAACAAGACTGTGTAATTAATGGCATTAGTGAGGGAAAAAATTATAATCCCATGAAGCATTGCGAACAGCTTAATATATATATGAAGAGTTTGGTTCCAAAACGCGATAAACAGCATTTTTTAAAAAAATTGAGTTTCCACCAAAATCAGTATTGTATCTGGTCGGTACTGAAAAGTAATTTATTAATTTTGGGCAAAATGCGATATCTGTCGTGTTATTCTGTCATGCTTTCTCCCTTTCTTTCCAAAACGCGACAAACGCCAGTCTCCCTTCTCTGCAGAACGCGATATATCCGCTCAACCGATCACAGCGCTCCATTCCAACCACTGTAAACATTGAAGGCTTTTTTAAAAGCCGTTTTTAATACCAGTGTACTCGGCAAATGTGTTTATTTAACCGTGCGGTGGCGCCAGATACTCTTTAATAAGTAATGACAAATAATTTATAACATTAACAAGATTCATTTTGGGAGCGACGGCTGAATGTATTTTTAGTAAAATGCCTGTATATAAGATAAATATTGGCAAAGTTTAGACTCTGTCATGTATATGAATCAACTTACTTTGTTGTGTATTTTCAATTTGAAAAATAACTTTTATATTGATGGATTAATTGCATTTTGAAAAAAAAAGTGTCATGGATTTATTGCATTTTGGGGAAAAAAATAATACGTTTTTATAATAAACTTTTTAAAATCAAAATGTAGATTTGAATTTTTAATGTTTTTATAACCAAAAGATGCTATGTGAAAGTTTGAAACAGAAAATAGTGGTTTTCATCTTGCCACTTTCTTGGTAAAGCAAACGTTACTGTGTTTTGGAACCAAACTCTTCATATATATATAAACAATATATTTTACATTTATTACAAAATATGCACATACAAATATTTAATTATTTTGAGGGAAAAGGGAAAATCAACTTGATTATGCATTTGCAATGCTTCACGGGAGTAGGTGGAGCTATTTTGGCACATTTTGATTGTGGCGACTCTCTGATTGGTGGAATTTTCTGTACATTATCATGGGTAATGTAGTAGTTTTTAAAAGCAATTATTATAAGAATAAGTTGAAATAATGCAGGCTGACAGCTTCAGCAGAAGCAAATACCATGGATTAACAACCTCGTAACTCACAGTAGGTCTGTCTTTAAAGATCTATAAGTTGTCGTTAAAAATCAATTTCCCAATCAATTAAAAATCAATTTCGATGATTTTATTTGTGTGCAGATGGCTGACGCCATGGAGATGATGATCCTCAGTATATTGGCGCCTCAACTGCACTGTGAGTGGGCACTGCCCAGCTGGGAGGTGGCACTACTAACTTCGGTACTGTACACTTCTCTTTTAGTCAAGAATGACTCCTCTTTTTTTTAGATAGGTTTGGCAGTAGGATTGGTTTTCTTGTTCTGTTAAGCTTTGCATCAGCTGCTCCTGAATGTGTTTGCCTGATTAACCACATTGTTATGAATAACAGTGTTTCTCCCCTTCTCTGAAACAGGTTGTTTTTATTGGAATGATGATCAGTTCTTCATTATGGGGGAACATATCTGATAAATATGGGAGAAAAACAGTGAGTATGTTCATAAATTAAAGAGCAGAATGTGCATGTCCAACAATATAGCTGGACAAATGTTATTTACAATCTCACTGTGCACCGGGGAATGACTTGAGCTGTGTGTGTGTTTGTGGTAGGGTTTGAAGATGAGTGTATTGTGGACCCTCTTCTATGGCCTTCTCAGTGCATTTGCACCTATATACGGATGGATCTTGTTCCTCAGGGCTCTGGTGGGCTTCGGTATTGGAGGGGCTCCACAATCGTAAGTGTGACACAAATCTAGATACGTAGACAACGATTCAAAAGTTTGGGGTCAGTAAGATTTTTTTATGTTTTTGAAAGCCTTTTATGCTCACCAAGGCTGCATTTATTTGAAAATAAATAAATATACAGTAATATTGTGAAATATTATTACAATTTAAAATAACTTTCTATACACATCTATATTTCAAATGTAATGTATGCCTTTGATGGCAAAGTTGAATTTTCAGTACTCTAGACTTCAGTGTCACATGATCCTTCAGAAATCATTCTAAGCAGATTTGATGTTCAAGAAACATTTCTTATAATGTTTCTTATAATAATTTCTTATTATTATCAGTGTTGAAAACAGTTTAATATATCTGTGGAAACCATGATACCTTTTTTTCTGGATTTTTTTGATTAATAGAAAGTTTAAAAAAACAGCATTTATTTGAAATAGGTCAAAGTCTTTGTTTTCACTTTTAATTCATTTACTGCATCCTTTCTGAATAAAAGTATTAATTTCTATCAACAGCCTACTGATCCCAAACATTTGAAGGATAGTTTACAAACATTTAGTGAATTGATGAAGAGATTTGCAGGATGTTAACCTAACATTTACGCTTCTATTAATCTATAGGTTCTCCATTATTATTTTTACTATGATTAATCAGAATGTGCCATTTTCATCTAATAACATCATTAAATATTTAGAGACTTACAGAAACCTCTGGTCTTTCCTCTAAGAGTAACATTGTATGCTGAGTTTCTCCCTATGCGGTCCAGAGCCACTTGCATTCTGTTGATAGAGGTAATGTAATATTCTATTCTATTCTATTCTATTCTATTCTATTCTATTCTATTCTATTCTATTCTATTCTATTCTATTGTTTAGATACAGATATCATAGCCCTGATTAAATTGTTTCAGTAATGAGTTGTTGAACCAAAGCATGAAGTCACCATAACCAGGATAGCGTGTGGATTTAGTCTAACTCTCTTATAAATCTCTTTCCCTCTGATCTGCTGTAGATATTCTGGGCTTTGGGAACAGTATTTGAAGTGATGCTGGCTATTTTGGTGATGCCAACTTTGGGCTGGCGCTGGCTGCTGGCCCTCTCCACTATTCCACTCTTCATTTTTGCTTTTTTTTGCTTTGTAAGTATGAAGTCCTCAAATATCAGTTTGTTCTCTCTTAGAGCTAGATATGAAGAGTTTTTTTTTTTTGTGGTGTGAGCAAAATATTGTGTGAACAGTAGAGTAAGTGTCATGCACATCAACAGTGGCTGCCAGAAAGCGCTCGTTACGACGTCCTGACAGGAAATCAGGAGAAGGCTTTGAACACACTCAAACGCATTGCTACAGAGAATAATGTCCCAATGCCGCTGGGAAAACTCATAGTGGCCAGACAGGTAAAGTACTAGTTTTGTTCAATATACTAATATATTAGTACAAGTATACTTTATGTATATCGTTTATGGCTTTCTTTACTGGAAAACAGTTAAACACTTCCTATAATACAATGCTGTTGAATCTGTCAGTTTGGCAGAACCTGCTCTGATATGTTAAACTGTGCTGCTCTTGTGTGCAACATGATTTTGAGTCCAGCTTGCAAAAATCAACTCTACAAACAACAATAATTCAAAGAGTTTCCTACCAGAAATATGACTAAAAAAGAGAAGGAATAGACAATGGGTCTCATGTGTAAATGTTTTCATGCATAAATAATGATTAAATAATGTTTGTACTTTAAATTATTCTAAATTTAGTAAATAAAAAATAGAACCTTAAACTTAAATCGCACATTTAAGTTAATGTTTTTGTCTGTACAGAACTATTAGATAGTGTTATTTATAGTCTTACTACTACTTACTATTATTCTTTTTAACTTTCTATTCTTCAAAGAATCTTAAAAAATGCATCATGGTTTCTACAAAAAAATGTAACTGTTTTCAACACTGATAATAATAATAAGAAATGTTTCTTGAGCACCAAATGAGAATATTAGAATGATTTCTGAAGGATCATGTGACACTGAAGACTGGAGGAATGATGCTGAAAATTCAGCTGTAACATCACAGAAATAAATTACATTTTAAAATATATTAAAATAGAAAACATGATAAATATTGTTATTTATATTTCATCTCTCCTTATTTTCAATGCGACTGTTGTTTTCTGTGTTAAGGAGGACAGGGGAAAACTTCGGGATCTTTTCTCTCCACACTTACGCTGGACCACTGTTCTGCTCTGGTTCATATGGTAAAATAGTCCTACAATACTGATTCTTATAAATTACCGTGTAAACAGTCATATTATTAAATCACGAATGTAGATGTCAACTATTCTTTAAAAGGACTTTTTGTTCCTTGAGATTTGACAGATCTCCCTCTTGTTTCACAATATCACTCAATTATTTTACAATGTTTAGTTCTTGCTGCTTGCATTCATGTTCTGTTTTGTTGTATGCTTTCTGTTATAGGTTCTCTAATGCATTTTCATATTATGGTGTGGTTTTGCTGACCACTGAGCTTTTCCAGGAGGGAGGCGCCTGTGGTGGTGAGTGGAAGCTATTGTGTGTTTAAAAACAGACTGGAGCAGCATAGTGAGGCTAAGAATGGCATAGAATACCATTTGTATTCAACATATTATTTAATATACTGTGCAGCATATATATTGTATGCTGCTTAATGGTTTTTTTTTTTTTTTTTTTTTTAAAGGTGCCCTAGAACCAGTTTTTACAAGATGTAATGTAAATCTAAAGTGTCCCCTGAATGTGTCTGTGAAGTTTCAGCTCAAAATACCCCATAGATTTTTTTTAATTACTTTTTTTAACTGCCTATTTTGGGGCATCAACTATGCACCGATTGAGGCTGCGGCCCCTTTAAATCGTGCGCTGTTACGTAACAGTAGGTGTTATGTTGAGATTCGCCTGTTCTTCGGAGGTCTTTTAAACAAATGAGATTTACACAAGAAGGAGGAAACAATGGTGTTTGAGACTGTATGTCATTTCCATGTACTGAACTCTTGTTATTTAACTATGCCGAGGTAAATTCAATTTTTGATTCTAGGGCACCTTTAAATAGTATGTAAATCAGTATGTTTAATACATTTCAAACTATAGTGTTGTAGAATACTAACCAAATACAACCAATGTATTCTGTATGCTTATATTGGTCATGTGTCACCCCCTAGGGGGGAAGGGCAGAAAAAGGGAGCCAGGTTGTAGTTTGGAGTGCAAATATCTAAATTCAGATGATTACAAAGACCTGCTATGGACCACACTTTCTGAGTTTCCAGGTACACCTTTGAATTATAACGCCATTAACATCTAATTTTTAAGTAACGTATGGCAGGCAAAAAGAAAATGTGATGAATGTATTGATTGATGCATCACAGGCCTGCTGGTGACCCTGTGGGCAATTGATCGTTTAGGAAGGAGAAAGACTATGGCACTGTGTTTCTTTGTCTTCTCCCTCTGCATTGTGCCGCTCTACGGCTGTGTGGGAAGGTCAGAAAGCACATCCATTACAAACAATTTTTCTAAAGCACTCAAGCCTGTGTTCATCTTAAATGTGAACACACATCTACATCTACATGTCATGTAAAATCCAACTAGAATTTCTTTCTAATGTGACATCTTTGAAGATACATTATGATATATAGCCTAACTATATTCCCTTTGTTGCAGGACTTCTTTGACAGTATTTATATTCATTGCGAGGGCCTTCATCGCTGGAGGTTTCCAGGCTGCATATGTGTACACCCCTGAGGTGAGAACTCTTTCAATTAATATCAGTTGATATATTGTTTTTATTTCTTAGAAGAACTGAGGCTCAAAGGGAAGCTCTATTCTGAGACAAAAGAATATGTAATAGAAACACAGCAAAATTTGACACTCTTGGCAGATCAATTGTAAAAAGAGTAAAGCCTGTAGACTGTCATTGTAGTGTTAAATGATTCTCTCAAAGCAAAAGCTGTGCTGGAGAAGGATTTTGACCTTGGGAAATGTCCAATTCTTGGCTCACTACCACCACTTGGCAGCCATTGCAACAACTCACTTGAAATAAAACAGGCCACTTTGTCATCCTACATTTTTTCATAAACTACTGGAGTTCATCTCCAGATGAATGACTAGAGGGTTGAATATTACACACAGTATCTGTATGTTGACTTTGACATTACTGTCATTGAGTTAATTTTCATTACATAGTTACCTGACTGTATATTACCTCAAGGAGAGAGGCAGTTTTCCCAAATACATTAATCTATGTGATATTTAACTGGTTTTAAAAGTGTTTATAGCATAAAAGCATGCTGAAGAAACTTTAGTGAAATAATATATCCGTGTCCATTCACTAACCACCCAGTGGTTTAGTAATAGTTCAGAGTTCAATGAGAAGATCTCGGTTATCTCTCTTTGTGTCTTTTGCAGGTGTATCCCACAGCGACGAGGGCACTGGGTTTGGGCACCAGTAGTGGGATGGCCCGAGTTGGAGCTCTCATCACACCATTTGTGGCACAGGTGCAGATACACTAACTAGAAAATAATAAAAGACTTAAAAATACAGAATAAATCAAATAATTTACCCCCCCAAAAACAAATACACAATAAGTAAATAACAACAAATATTATATACATTATTTGGAGATATTATAAATGTTGTTGTTCCAATATATGTATTTTCTTGAATTTGTCTTAATTTATTGGATATCATGGCACATGCTCTGATATGTTGAGATGTGCTGCTCATGTGAGTCCAGCTCGCAAAAACTAACTCTAAAAACAACAACAATTCAGAGTTTCTTACCAGAAATATGACTAAAAATGAGAAGAAAAAAAACAATGGTCTCTTTCACTAACTGTGCATATGTGTGTAAATGTTTTCATATGCAGAAATTATGATTAATTATTAATATGCTGTACTTAATATTATTCTAAATATATGAAAAAACTATAATCAATTTAAACCACAATTTTTAGTTCACGTTTGTCTATACAGAACTATTAGATACTGATAATTCTTTTGAACTTTCTATTCATAAAGGAATCCTGAAAAACAAAGAAAATTATAGTTTCTGCAAAAATCTTAATCTTCAACTTTGATAATAATACTAGAAATCTTTCTTAAGCAGCAAATCAACATATTAGAATGATTTCTGAAGGATCATGTGACACTGAAGGCTGAGCTGACAGCTTTGCCATCACAAGAATAAATTACATTTTAAAATATAATTATATTTTTTTAATTTTATTACTGTTTTACTGTATTTTTACTGTATAAATAATGCAGGCTTGGTGAGCATTAACAGACTTTCAAAAACTGTAAAAAAATCTTACTAACCCCAATATGAATGTGTGATCCAGAGAAATTTACCATCTTATCCATCTCTGCCCCTGAAGGTGATGCTGGAGTCATCAGTGTACCTGACCCTGTCAGTATACTGTTGCTGCTGTTTGCTGGCTGCTATTGCTTCCTGTGCGCTGCCCATAGAGACCACAGGGCGGGGCCTACAGGAGTCTAGTCACAGAGAGTGGGGTCAGGAGATGATGGGACGGGCCTCAGACCACAGCCCTGGAGGAATTCCACATTCCAGCTCTGGATCACAGGACTAAGGGGTTTGGAAAGACTTTGTAGAAGAAATTGTTCTTGGATGGAAGTGGGGAATTTTTCTGTAAAATTAAATGTGTCCACAAAGGAATAGCAGATTTAATTGTTTTAAGAACTGCTTGGTTTTGATTTAAATCAGTCCATTAAATGACACATTCCCCCACCAAAGGTTTCTCTTTATGAACATCCGGACCAGAAAAAATCAAGGGGAATACATTTCCATCACATAATACTCCCTTTTTGCCTCATTCCCAGGGAATACAACAGAAAATGGGTTGAAAATGGATCTAAAACTGCATTATGCAGTTTAACACATGAAAACCACTCACTCTCACTCTCATATGTTCAAAGAGCATTTGGGGGTGTTTAGGAGAAGAGTGAAAGATTTGAACTTTCAAAGTCCTGAAGTCTTGAAGTTGAAAGATAGCACAAGAGTATGTGTGTTTATGACAGGTTTAGTATGATAGCAAGTAAAAAAAAATCATTTTATTTTTTAAGAGGGCCTTACACTCCACTCCCAGCATTCCTTTGGGGAGGTCATGACAACTTTTATCTATTCATCGAAGCAGAGACAGGATGCTGCTATAAATCAGACATTGCACCAGTTTGTGGTCTCTGTTATCTTGCTTTTTTTCAAAGGACCGTTTACCATACTTTAACCTGGTTAAATGTTAGCCATTCATAGTGCTAAGAGTTTCACTGACACCAGTGACGTATCCAGTGGACACCAAATTCTTCATTTCGTACCACTCAGCACTTGAGAGCACCTATCTTCATCCTCTAACTTGCTGTCACCTGCAATCACTCATGTAAAATTCTCATTCATATACAAAACTCCAGTTGTTCCCTTATAATCAGGCATATCAAAGGTTACTGAATCTTAAGATACAACTCAATAACAATAAAACAATTGCAAGTGGCTTTCATCAGAATGGGTCTGTAGGTCAAGTATATTTTTATTACTGTCATACTGTCTTTGTTTCTTCAGCCCGACAGCTCAATGGTATATTCGGTTATTTGTATTCCTGCCTTCTCAACCGTACAGTGGGTATGCGTGTGGCATGATGGGAAGTGTGCAGTTGTTCCTGTGAGTCCAGAGAGTTGTCTCCTATGCCTGCCTTTTGCGATTTAGTGCCGCGTTTTGTGTCTCTGTGCACAGATCTATTGCCACTGCACTGGATGTACATGTATGATAACAATAAATTATGATTCAAAACATGAAAAATAGTATGTGTCTTTATTGTAGATTAGTGCAGGTAAATATAGTGAAATGTATTATAGAATCAGTATGACATTGTTATTAGATTAGAGAACGTATTAGAGAATACTGGATGGATAATACTGTCCAGAAGTCCAGATCTATTACAGACGTGATTTCTGCTCCAGGATCAGTCCAAAGAGCCGAGCGGCTTCCTCAGCACATCCACGATGGATGGTCAGTCCAAAACCTCCATGTCCGTAGTTATGGATGACCTGAGGTGAATGAAAACAGCATGGTGTGTAAAAGAGGAGAATCTACAGAGACTCTAAAGGGACATGGTGATGGAAAAAATATGAGATGGAAAGAAAAATACACTCAAAAAACATTAGTATTTTCTTAAAAACTGCATTTTTTTGTGCAAAGTTTTTTGTTCACTTGCAAAGCTTTTGCGCTCTCTTGCGAAACTTTACTGTGTACTTAGAAATCATTTGCGTTCACTTGCAAAACTTCACCGTGTGCTTATAAATCTTTTTCGTTCACTTGCAAAGCTTCTGCGTTCACTTGAAAAACATTTGTGTTCATCTGAGAAACTTTGCATTCGCTTGCAAAACCCGTTTTCCTACCGTCTCGTATCATTTCCATCACCAGTTTTGCAAAAGTTTTGCAAGTGAATGCAATATAATGCAAAAAGCATTGCAATATAATTTTTTCCTCCCATCTCATTTTTTTCTATTACCATGTCCTGTTAGGGACATTCTAAGCATACATCGTCTTAGCTATTTATAGCAACCCCTCCTCATTGGAAGATGGCATCTTCAGTGTAATGATCACTATGAGCTCACCTCAAACGCGTGTGATCCAGATCGCATGGTCTCTCTCTCCAGTCTAACTTTGCTGCGTGAGGGCCTGAGACCAGTCCAGTCCTCTACTATCCGTGCATGCTGGAGAGAAAAAAGAAGATCCAATCCCCTCATGCCAGTCAAGCAAACACTAATTCAGCAAGGCTAAAATGGATGAAAGCTACCTGTAGACTGGGCTCAAGCTTGCAGGCGGCTTCCCAAATTCTTTTATGGTCATCAGAACTGTTCTGCAGATTCCAGTTTCCTATTTGGAAAACTCCACCCACAGTGACTAAACGACTCCTACAGATACAAACTGAGTGTATCAGTCATAAGACAAGACTACTGTTTGCATATAATAATAAACAAGTAAAAATCAGCAAAATGCTTGCTTATAACAATGTTATCTTGGTATTATTTATTTACTAGTATAATATTATTAATATATTGATTAAGGTTTTTTCAGTTTTCACTTTCATTTTCGTTTTGATAATTTTGTTATGTGGTTTTGTCATTTTTATTAGTTTTTATTCTATTTAGCATTCTATTTAGAACTTATTTCATTGAGTCTTACCCAGGAATGATGTATGGTGAGTTATAGACTCCTGATGAGGAATCATGCGTGAGAATCCAGTGCTTTAACCATGGAGCATCTACCTGTTGATATAAAAGTCACAAGATCAACACAGTTCTATGTAAAACCTCAAGTCTGATTGACTTTTATCCACTAAACCTCACCTTAATGATCTGTCCTCTGCCTGGTTTGAGCTCAGGATCAGGCTGTAGATCTCCTGATCGGACACCAGAGCAGTTGATGATAACATCAGCACCACTATCTGCCAACTGGAGGACAATTTTGAGGTCATTACCAATGCTGACTGAATTCACTTTGAAACATTATAGAGACAGAATCTCTACATGAATTAGCAGGAAAATTAGTGAAATTAGTAAAATTAGGGTTAGTGAATCTGCCCATATTATGTTAAAACTAGTGTCAGTTAACCAGATGCTATTTCTGAGCTCCACCTCTCTTTCAATGTGAAGTGAAGTGAAGTGAAGTGAATTGAAGTGAAGTGAAGTGAAGTGAAGTGAAGCGAAGTGAAGTGAAGTGAAGTAACGTGACGTGTAGCCAAGTATGGTGTGCCATACTTGGAATTTGTGCTCTGCATTTCACCCATCCGTATTTTAACACTGGATCTTGTGCAAGTAAAAATCAAAAAACAGCAATAATACTTCACTGCTTCTGTGACTCACAATATTCTAACTAAGACAAAAGATTATTTTGATTTAATGTGACCTCAGTCAGAGTAAGTGTCAGCACTATTTTAAAAAGTTACACAACCATTAAAAAATTTGTGGTCGATAAGATTTTTTAATGTTTTTGAAAGAAGTCTCTTATGCTCACCAAGGCTGAATTTGATCAAAACAAAACAAACAAACAAAAAAAAGCAACATTGTGATTATTATTACAATTTAAAATATCCGTTTTCTGTTTTAATATATTTTAAAATGTAATTTATTTCTGTGATGCAAAGCTGAATTTTCATCATTACTCCAGTCTTCAGTGTCACATGATCCTTCAGAAATCATTCTAATATCTTGATTTGTTGCTCAAGAAACATCAAGAAACATAAAAAAAAAATCATACTAACCACACTATTTAAAACTATTTAAAGGTGCCCTATAAAAATTGAATTTACCTCGGCACAGTTAAATAACAAGAGTTCAGTACATGGAAAAGACATGCAGTGAGTCTCAAACTCCATTGTTTCCTCCTTATATAAATCTCATTTGTTTAAAAGACCTCCAAAGAACAGGCGAATCTCAACATAACACCAACTGTTACATAACAGTGGGGGTGTACGCCCCCAATATTTGCGTATGCCAGCAAATGTTCAATGCATTAGACAAGGGCAAAACGTCTGGATGTGTACAGCTGCATCATCAGACTAAGTAAGCAAGCAAGGACAACAGCGAAAAATGGCAGATGGAGCAATAATAACTGACATGATCCATGATATCATGATATTTTTAGTGATATTTGTAAATTGTCTTTCTAAATGTTTCGTTAGCATGGTGCTAATGCACTGTTAAATGTGGTTAAAGTTATCATTTCTTACTGTATTCACGGAGACAAGACTGTCGTTATTTTTATTTTTTAAACACTTGCAGTCTGTATAATTCATAAACACAACTTCATTCTTTATAAATCTCTCCAACAGTGTGTAATGTTAGCTTTAGCCACGGAGCATAGCCTCAAACTCATTCAGAATCAAATGTAAACATCCAAATAAATACCATACTTACGCGATTAGACATGTTGCATGACGAACACTTTGTAAAGATCCATTTTGTGGGTTATATTAGCTGTGTGAACTTTGTTTATGCTATTAAAGGCAAGCGCGAGCTCTGTGGGCGGGGATTGTGAGCATTTAAAGGGGCCACAGCCTAAATCGGCTCATATTTAATGATGCCCCAAAATAGGCAGTTAAAAAAATTAATAAAAATAAATCTATGGGGTATTTTGAGCTGAAACTTCACAGACACATTCAGGGGACACCTTAGACTTATATTATATCTTTTAAAAAGACGTTCTACTGCACCTTTAAAGGTAGTGTAAATTTTAAGATATTGAGATTTTCATTTTAAAAAGTGTTAGAATGACAATAAAAAAATTAATCAAACCTCTTGAAATGAACCAATCTTCCTCTGATAAAACTGAACCTTTCTTTGTCGTAACCTTTGAAAAACAAACATGACCTTGTCAAAGACTATGTTAATCATTGTTAGACCTGATAAAAACTGTAAATGATTAACACATCCACTGCAGATTTTACATAACTATATAAATGCATAACAGTTATTCTGACACATATAAAATAGAAGAATAAGTACATTTATATAAAAATTAGACACAAACACATATGCATGTATAAGATGTGTAGACACATTAAATATATTTCTGTCATGACAACTGTCGGAGTGCTTGGCATGGTAATGGGTATGACAATGTAGATATGTTTGGTCTTGGCGGAATACATCTGCTACGCTGATGCTGCTTTATTGCTGCTGCTGCTGCAGAGCAAATATGGGACTTGCTACTGCCAATACATACATGACATGCTGCTGTGAGCAAATAAGACATGCTGCTGCTGTACAATATAGCATACAGCATATATTGTATTCATTAGCAGATCTATACAGGTGGAGCTGGGCACGCTGCACTGCTAAGGCAAATGCAACTCATGTATTTAAAGATTGAGCATCCAAGCTCATTGGCTACTAATACGGCAGGAACCAATCATCTGTGTGATAATGATGTGATTATGAGCAGTTTGAGTTAAAAGACCTATTAGCTTGCCCATTAGAGTTTCATGCCAGAACTTTGTGTATATATATATATACACTCTCTCTCTAACTTATGGAGAATATCTAGAAATCTGAAATATTAATTATTCTTTTTAAGTCATAATGTTTATTTGTTTTAAATTTTTCAACATTTTTAATTTTAAATTAGAATTTGAATCTCTTTATTGCGGACTTTTGAACCCCACTGTATATTCTATTTCGTTCCAATTCTTATTTGGATTACTGATAAGATAAGAAGAATCTCTCACCAGTCCATAAGCCAGGGCAGGTATGTCTTTCCTTCAATCATGAGAGCAGTGTTGAACCACCCAAAACTGAAAGGGATCGAGGGAAAAAGGAAAGTTGATACAAAACACTATATTCACAAATCCCAATTTAAGGGCTGAAACAACAAAACTGATTATGAAAACGTCAGCAGAATCAAATTATAGAAATGACTTTTGATTAGATGCAGTGATAAGTACCTGTAATCTGGGAACATATCTAGTTCACGTTTAGTCAGCTGGCGAAAGCCCAACACAGCGTCTTTAAATGAGGGGTCCTGTTTGAGGGGGGCAGAGAGATTGCAGCCATTTTCACAATTATCTCATATGGATCAGTGAAATGTGTCAGTTATTTTCACTCTAATTTTATACTGGTTTTAACCCATGCCAGAGAGAGGGGGCTCAGCAGTTTAGAGTGGACGGTCAAGTTTGTTTGATTCTGACCACTTCTTCTTTTGTTCAGCTATTCAATAAGGTTCATTATGCTCTGTTCTGCAATTCTGATCATGATCTGCACTGGACTGGTACAGTGCAAAAACATAATTCAATGTAGAATAATATATAATACTGTAGTTAAAGGATTAGTTCACTTTTAAAATGAAAATTACCCCAAGTTTCACTCACCCTCAAGCCATCCTATATGTATATGACTTTCTTCTTTCTGATGAACACAATCAGAGAAATATTAATAAATATCCTGACGCATCTGAGCTTTATAATGGCAGTGAGCGAGATCAACAAGTATGAGCTGAAGAAAGTGTCTCCATCCACATCCATCCATCATAAACCACACGGCTCCGGGGGGTTAATACAGGCCTTCTGAAGTAAAGCGATGCACACACAAAAAAATCCATATTTAACAACTTATGAAGTAAAATATCTAGCTTGGCATCACGTCAGTTAAGCTAGATATTTTACTTCATAACTTGTTAAATATGGATTTGATTTTTTTCCTACACTAACGCATTGCTTTGCTTCAGAAGGACTTTATTAACCCCCCAGAGCCGTGTGAAGTATGTTATGATGGATGGATGTGGATGGAAGTACTTTCTTCAGCTCATACTTGTTGATTTTGCTCACTGCCATTATAAAGCTCAGATGCATCAGGATATTTATTAATATTTCTCAGATTGTGTTCGTCAAAAAGAATAAAGTCATACACCTAGGATGGCTTGAGGGTGAGTAAAGCTTGGGGTAAATTTAATTTGAAAGTAAACTAATCCTTTAAGGGCCCACAGGCAGACACCTACAGTAAATGAGAAATCAGTTACCTGACAATATAATACAGTATGTTCTATCCATCAAAATTTGCAGTTTATTATTTAAAATTCTGTATACTGGGAAAAAAATAATGAATTGGTATTGAAAGATAATTTTCTCACAGCCATTGGTTCAGTGCACAGGTTATAGCCAGACTGGAGGAAGATTCCCATTTTTACTGAATCTGGAGAGCTGAGGAAACTTAGTAGATAGTCAAATGTCTCTTTGTTCCATTTACTGTGAAAGAATAAAAATCAAAGATGTGCTTCAACTGATTCATTTGCCATTTTTATGCCACAGAATTGAATTGAAACAACTGAAACCTCACGTTTCTTGCACGTTCCCCTTGTCATACAGATACGGCTGCCAGAGTCCAGCTGCCCCGTCGCTGGTGGTGAGTGGAGTCAAGACATCAGCATACACCTCTATGTTGAGGGGGGTGACCCTGCCGTGGAAGTGCTGGTAGATGCTCTGAGCGGTGGAGAGGCCGATGACCCCCGCTCCAATGATGCACACCTTCATGTCTGCAGAAAAACATATGAACCCCTCTTTTTCTATTGTAATAATGATATGGTATGTTTTCAAGCTATCTGATGCCTGTATGTTCTTTGTCAAAAACTGTACATTCAAGTGAAAATATTAAATATTACAATGTTGCAATCTGATTGAGAACAATTTCAATGCAAACTTGTGTCCAACACGCCACCATATGTTTACATTGTCGTCCTAAGCCCTTCACATGACAATGTGTCTTATGTTCATTAAGACAAAATGACAAGATTATCATAGACATTGAAAACAACTAACAAGTTTAGAGAGCTTGAGTTGTTCTTATAGTTGCCTTCTTGTGAACTTTCTATATAGATTAAATAGGTAATGAATTGCATGTAATGTCAAGCTAGAAATAATTATGCATTTGGCAGACGCTTTTATGACGACCCAATTGCGGTATACTTTATCAGTTCTTATTTTATAAAAGAACAGCTTTACTCACCAAACTTCTTTTTCCCTTCAAAAAAGAATCGACGCTGTCCTAAACAGGTCTTTAGCGTATCTCTTGCATGTACAAGCCTTAAGCAATGCAATGACATGTCGCAAAACTTACAAATTAACTTTACCTCACATTACATAACGTTAACTGTGACGTTGAGGTGGCGCTTAGTGTTTGCCTTCAGAAAAAGCTCAGTACGGGCTGCATTCAATTTTTGCATGGTAGAAACAGTTATAGTGCTAGTTTGCTATTCCCAGTTCAGCCAGTTTTGGTTTTGGTTTCTCTTCTGAGTGAATCGAATCTTTTGAATCTGTTCACTAAAAAGATTTGTTCATACTCGTCCATTAATTCGTTTAGACCCTTGGGTTACGTCGTTTCTCCAGTAGGTGGCGACAAATCTTTTGTCATTCACTTCGAGCAGGCAACATTTGTAATATGTTTCTGGTTTCCATTGTATTTAAGGTAAATTCTGGTGAAAAAAAACTCATCACAACACGACACATTCATACAGATACCAGGACAAACATTCACAATAATCATTTTCCAGCTCTGTTTAGTTATTTTGAAGTAAACATTTGTTCCAGATCGTCCATACCTGGAGGTAGCTATGATGTTGGTGAAAAACAAAAAAACAATTACCGACTATGTCTAACAATTATTATTATTTTTACTTCACTTTTTTTTTTGACATCTTTATTTTACAGAAACATGGTGTTTATCTCCATGCAAGACAGAAAAACCCAACTCATACATATGATTAACTTTACTTGTTTAATGGTTAAATTCTATATACTTAAATGCTAATCCGCAGGAAAGAAAACAAGCTTTTTAGCATTAAAAAAAAAAGCAATACATTATATTGAATCAGTTTTTCCCAGGTCAGCAGCAGTATTAACATCAAGTGATGGCATCTGGCGCAATGGCACATGCGGTGGCACTTCCGGTCTTCAGTGGCATGTGGCAGTGGATAGCATAGAGGTGGATAGTGGCATGTGCCACTGACATTGTCGTGGTCTCGCGGACCATGTCGCCGTATTTTGTGATGCCTGCAGGAGTGACTGACTGATGAGTTGAGCAGCTATACTGATGTAATTGCTCAAAATCCTAAATAAATAGTATAACTTAGAGACCTATGGTTTTCTTTTTTTTAAAAAAATATCCAATTAAACCTATTAAAGTCGGTCTTTTTTTTTTCAAACATGTCAGGTTTGTGGAAAAAAATACTATAGTAAATACTATAGTGTTTTTGAACCGTACTTTAGTAAAGTACTTGAATTTGTTGATTTGTTGTGGTAATTCTATTGGCTAGATGTTGTGCTAATATAACAACTATAGTAATGTAAACAAATTACCCAATACTGTACTAAGTTTTCTACAACTATAGGGTATATTATACAATACACACTACAGTTTACTGTAGTAAAACTAAAGTATACTACAGTTAATATTACAGTATGCTGTAGCATACTAGCATTCATTAACAAAGTGTTGTAAATACTATAATTTATACAGTACACTACAATTTACTAAAGTATGGTTCAAAAACACTATAGTATTTACTATAAATTACTACAGTAATTACTACAATTTTTCACCAGGGGTAGCCACAGGTTTGCCAACTCTCAGGCTCTGTCTCGCTCTCACCTCAGGCCAACTCAACCCTGCTTTGATACGAAACAAAATCTCAGCTTTCAAATTTTGTAACATTCTTCCAAACAAACCAGCACTGTCCTGTCAATATATTTGAATGGGCTTAAGCAAAAGAGATGACAGCTTCACTTCATTTTTATAAATGTTAAATTGTGAAGTTTTACTGACTTGAAGTATGCTAATGTGTCTATTATTAAAAAAATAATAATAATAGTTGACTTAACTGTGGGGATTACTCTACAATAACCTAGCCTGGATGCCAGCCGAATTTAGCCCCGCCCACAACATTTTGAGGTCGGGGAGTTCGGTCTGGACTCGATCCGTAGAGGAGTAATTATGCCCGAACAGAAACTGTTCGGACCAATCACATTGTCAGGGCGATGATTGACAGATTATCACCAGAAATGTAATCAGCTACGTCATCAAAGAGCGCTTGGGGAGTTTGATTGACAAGCGATCTAATCAATCAGAACGCCGCATCCGCTATTTTGTCCGACAAAGCAGTCAGGAGTTAGAAGATTAACATCGGTGGAGTTAAAGTTGAAAAATTGAGCATATTGACGTCTTTCCGCGTTTGAAACAACATTCATTCTCATGTTCATTCATGTTTATTTGATGCTATAAATGGACTAGTAGGAAGAGATGATCGGTTAACGAGCCTCTTGAGCTGAGGCGCTACAGCAATCTGTCACGATCATGGTCACAACACATTAAAGAGCCACAAAACGGTTTTTATTGTTTGAATTTTTTTAATAACTACACAGTTTGAAAGCTGGGTCTTTGTTTAATATCATAAGTAACCTGCTCTGTCTCGTCTGTCGATGTGTTGTCAGTTTCCTCTTTGCTCCGCGATGTATTTTCCACTCTGTGTGGCGTGAAAGCGCCACGGCTTGTCGGACAAAGCAACAGTAACTAAGTCTTTGCGAAAGGTCAATTAGTTTACAACAATGATGGCTGTTGAAGAACTGAGATGTGTAGATTCCGCCATCGCGTCCGTTATAGAAGATATCGACAGCGCATTCATTTTAAAAGAGGAACAGAGGACCGCGATCAAGGCATTTGTCGATGGGAAAGATGTCTTTGCCGTCCTTCCTACGGGATTCGGCAAAAGTTTGATTTTTTTTTTTTTTTAACGAACTTTATTATGAACAATGCACAGGACAATAGGTACAGAGAACACTACAAATACTGTGCAACCTGCACAACAAAAAATGACATGTACAGACCAGAGGATAATAACACATTAATATAATATATAGAAGGGGAAAATTAAAAATTAATCAGTTCCTTCAGGAGATGAAATGTTCTTTTAGCCTTCATATTTTGCATGTTTTCTATTGTTTTGTAATATGATTTAAAGTCCAGATGAAATACATTAAAGCAAGGTTGTGAATTAGACCATTTACATTTGTGAATATGGTATTTTCCGAAGATAATAAACAGTTGAATAACAAAAATTACATTTTTGGACAAACCACATAAATCAAAGTATAACATGACATCAAAAATATTGATTCTGATGTTTACATTCAATTTTGTGATTATAGATTCTTCCAAATCAGACCAAAATTTTTTTGTGTACACACAGTGATAAAATAAATGAAAAATAGTCTCCCTATTTGATTGGCAAAAGACACAGGACTCTTCTATGTTTATTTTAAATCTCCTTAGCGTATCTTTAACAGGATAAATTTGATGTAAAATTTTAAATGAAACTTCTTTTATTTTATTATTAATACAGTATAAATAGTAGTATTAGCCTTTTCCCAATTTAAATCACCCAAGGTTGAATACCAAAAAAACTTTGCAGCAGGTGGAACTGAGCACGAAATTTGATTTCTAATATATTTATTGGTGTTTTCTTTCTTTGTAATGTCTCTATCTCCAATAAAAATTCTATTAAATTCAGCACTAATATCTGTGAATGAAGTGAACCTGTAGGGATTGCATCAAATACAATTGCGTATTCTTTTGGTGTCACTGGGAAGTTAAAGTTCTGAAGAAATTCTGAATATGACATGAGAAACCCATCTTTGTTCAGTAACTGTCCTACCAACAGAATTCCTCTATCAAACCATGGTTGACAAAACAGAGACTTCTTTTTATAAAGGATTTCTTTGTTATTCCAGATAAAGTATCTATGTGGACTAAAGTTATGTTTATAGATCAATATCCAAGATAGAAGGGCTTGTTTATGGAAGTCAGCTAATTTCAAGGGAATTTTATCAATAGAAAAATTACATTTCAGTAGAAAATGTATGCCACCAAGAGTATTGAACAAATATGATGGAAAAGCATTCCAGATGCTGTCAGGACTTTTCAAGAATTCTATAATCCATTTTATTTTAAAAGTATTATTTATAGTATGAAAATCCAGCACTTCCAGACCACCTTGGTCTCTACATCCTGTGATAACATCTTTTTTGAGATAATGGGTTTTTTTCCTCCAGATATAATCATACAGTATTTTATCCAATTCTTTGATTGTATTTTTTGGGATATCCAGCGATAAGGCAACATATACAGAGCGTGATATCAGTATCAGACTCATATTCGAACTAGAATTGAGTATGACCACGTCAGGCTAACAATAACCACAAATTAATTTAAAATATAGATTAGATATAATTTAATATGTGGTAAGTAGTTCTCATCTATGGTTTTAATATTTCACAAATCATTTTATGGAATTATGAATAATAAGATTTGACTTGCTGTAGCTAGTAGCCACATTGTAATATCCAGTTTCTGCAGTATCTACACCTACATTACTCTGCAGTGTAAGAGCCTAGTGTCAAGGCCCAGCACACTACTTGAATGGTGCCAGTTTTCACAATTCATTTCACAATGGTAAGTGTCACTTTGTAATGGTTCGTGGCACACTAAGTAGTATCCACACTAGGTAGTAAGCAAACTAAGTAGTAAGCACACTAGCACACTAAGTAGTAAGCACACTAGGTAGTAAGGTAGTTGGTAGTAAGCACACTAGGTAGTAAGCACACTAAGTAGTAAGCACACTAAATAGTAAGCACACTTACACACTAGGTAGTAAGCAAACTAGTTAGTAAGCACACTAAGTAGTAAGCACACTAGGTAGTAAGCAAACTAGTTAGTAAGCACACTAAGTAGTAAGCACACTAAGTAGTAAGCACACTTGCACACTAAGTAGTATCCACACATTATATAGTAAGCACACTAAGTAGTAAGCACACTAGCACACTAAATAGTAAGCACACTAGGTAGTAAGCACACTAAGTAGTAAGCACACTTACACACTAGGTAGTAAGCAAACTAGTTAGTAAGCACACTAAGTAGTAAGCACACTAAGTAGTAAGCACACTTGCACACTAAGTAGTATCCACACATTATATAGTAAGCACACTAAGTAGTAAGCACACTAGCACACTAAATAGTAAGCACACTAGGTAGTAAGCACACTTACACACTAGGTAGTAAGCAAACTAGTTAGTAAGCACACTAAGTAGTATCCACACTAGGTAGTAAGGTAGTTGGTAGTAAGCAAACTAGTTAGTAAGCACACTAAGTAGTATCCACACTAGGTAGTAAGCACACTAGGTAGTAAGCACACTAGCACACTAGGTAGTAAGCACACTAAGTAGTAAGCACACTAGGTAGTAAGCACACTAGCACACTAAGTAGTAAGCACACTAGGTAGTAAGCACACTAGCACACTAGGTAGTAAGCACACTAAGTAGTAAGCACACTAAGTAGTAAGCACACTTACACACTAGGTAGTAAGCAAACTAGTTAGTAAGCACACTAAGTAGTATCCACACATTATATAGTAAGCACACTAAGTAGTAAGCACACTAGCACACTAAATAGTAAGCACACTAGGTAGTAAGCACGCTAAGTAGTAAGCACACTAGGTAGTAAGCACACTAGCACACTAAGTAGTAAGCACACTAGGTAGTAAGCACACTAGCACACTAGGTAGTAAGCACACTTACACACTAGGTAGTAAGCAAACTAGTTAGTAAGCACACTAAGTAGTAAGCACACTAAGTAGTAAGCACACTAGCACACTAAATAGTAAGCACACTAGGTAGTAAGCACACTTACACACTAGGTAGTAAGCAAACTAGTTAGTAAGCACAATAAGTAGTATCCACACTAGGTAGTAAGGTAGTTGGTAGTAAGCAAACTAGTTAGTAAGCACACTAAGTAGTATCCACACTAGGTAGTAAGCACACTAGGTAGTAAGCACACTAGCACACTAGGTAGTAAGCACACTAAGTAGTAAGCACACTAGGTAGTAAGCACACTAGCACACTAAGTAGTAAGCACACTAGGTAGTAAGCACACTAGCACACTAGGTAGTAAGCACACTAAGTAGTAAGCACACTAAGTAGTAAGCACACTAGCACACTAAATAGTAAGCACACTAGGTAGTAAGCACACTAAGTAGTAAGCACACTTACACACTAGGTAGTAAGCAAACTAGTTAGTAAGCACACTAAGTAGTAAGCACACTAAGTAGTAAGCACACTTGCACACTAAGTAGTATCCACACATTATATAGTAAGCACACTAAGTAGTAAGCACACTAGCACACTAAATAGTAAGCACACTAGGTAGTAAGCACGCTAAGTAGTAAGCACACTAGGTAGTAAGCACACTAGGTAGTAAGCACACTAGCACACTAGGTAGTAAGCACACTAAGTAGTAAGCACACTAAGTAGTAAGCACACTAGGTAGTAAGCACACTAGCACACTAGGTAGTAAGCACACTAAGTAGTAAGCACACTAAGTAGTAAGCACACTTACACACTAGGTAGTAAGCAAACTAGTTAGTAAGCACACTAAGTAGTATCCACACTAGGTAGTAAGGTAGTTGGTAGTAAGCAAACTAGTTAGTAAGCACACTAAGTAGTATCCACACTAGGTAGTAAGGTAGTTGGTAGTAAGCACACTAGCACACTAAGTAGTAAGCACACTAAGTAGTAAGCATACCTACACAGGACATACCAGGAGTCTATGAGACCTTATTTTGTGGCATCTCTCATGCTAATTTAAAATGATATAAAATACCCGACTGTTTTTTGTATAGTGGTATAGTGTCAATTTGTGGTGGCAGTGGCACATATGACATACTCCTGCTGGTTGGTACCACTTGAATTAGAAAGATTATTATATAAAAAAATACATATTTATAATATGTAGTTAAATACACTGTCAAAACTAAAAAAGTAAATATAAATACGCACATATAACAGGCAACAGTATTAAACATAAGCCGTAACTTAATGGTTTATGTAAAAATTAATGGATGTAAAAAATCCCATACAAGAGCAACGTATTAATTAAATGTCATTCTACCATTAAGTAAATATTTCACACCATATATTTATCATTCCTTGTGTTTTCAATTAAGGCCATTTTTTGTGCTCAAAAAATACAGCAGCATCAAAATATAGTGAACTGATAAACTGTAGTAAATAGGCTACTGTAGTATACTTTAGTTTTTACTGCAGAGTTAACTAGTGTACTGTGTAATATAATAGCCTACCCTATAGTTGTAGAAAACTTCGTACAGTATTGGGTAAAGTAATTTGTTTACATTACTATAGTTGTTATATTAGCACAGTATCTAGCCTATAGAATTACCACAACAAATTAATTAAATTATAGTACTTTACTATAGTACGGTTCAAAAACACAATAGTATTTACTATAGTATTTTTTTTCCACAAACCTGACATGTTTGAAAAAAATATGACCGTCATTTATTTGGATAAAAAAAAAAAAACATACATCTCCAAGTTATACTATTTATTTAGGAATTACATCAGTATAGCTGCTCAACTCATCAGTCAGTCACTCCTGCAGGCATCACAAAATATTATGACACATGCCACTATCCACTGACACATGCCAATGAAGACCGGAAGTGCCACCGGATGTGTCATTGCGTCAGATGCCATGTCACTTGATGTTAATACCCCCCCTCCCTCAGGTTGTACAGGCAACATGTCCTCCTTTCATGCCTGTGTAATATTTGTACATTTATAAAACTGCAATAAATAAATAAATAAACAGCTTAAGCACACATTTAAATTCATTCATAGGTTCAGTTTATTCACAGGTTGTCAGATTTCTTTTGAGCTTAAAGAAAATTTCAAGAGTGGGAACCCTGAGAGCCCTACAATTACAGGTGATGTACATGTGTATAACAATGAAGCTTAATTTAAAAAGCATTCTGATTATTCTGAAGCATTCTGGGTCGGCATCTGATTCTTTATTTTACATTAGCAGAGTAAAGTGTTGACAATTCAGTTCTGTTACGATGAGTCATGTTTTTAAAACATGTCTGATGAGATTATGGATAATACTGTCCAGAAGTCCAGATCTATTACAGACGTGATTTAGAGTGTGCTAGCAAGCCTTTCTGCTCCAGGATCAGTCCAAAGAGCCGAGCGGCTTCCTCAGCACATCCACGATGGATGGTCAGTCCAAAACCTCCATGTCCGTAGTTATGGATGACCTGAGGTGAATGAAAACAGCATGGTGTGTAAAAGAGAAAGAGTTATGCAAATGAAATAGTACTCTCTTCACTACAAACTCACCTCAAACGCGTGTGATCCCGATCGTATGGTCTCTCTCTCCAGTCTAACTTTGCTGCGTGAGGGCCTGAGACCAGTCCAGTCCTCTACTATCCGTGCATGCTATAGAGAGAAAAAAGAAGATCCAATCCCCTCATGCCAGTCAAGCAAACACTAATTCAGCAAGGCTAAAATGGATGAAAGCTACCTGTAGACTGGGCTCAAGCTTGCAGGCGGCTTCCCAAATTCCTTTATGGTCAACAGAACTGTTCTGCAGATTCCAGTTTCCTATTTGGAAAACTCCACCCACAGTGACTAAACGACTCCTACAGATAAACAGATGACCTGAGGTCATGTGAATCACTGCTAAGACAAGACTACATTTTGCACTTAAATAGTACAAGTAAAAAAATAAGCAAAATGCTTGCTTATAACAATGTTATCTAGGTATTTTTTATATACACTATAATAGTATTTATTAATATTTTAGCTTTTATATTATATATATATAATTAGTACAGTGTCAGCATAAAGAGTCTTACCCAGGAATGATGTATGGTGAGTTATAGACTCCTAATGAGGAATCATGCGTGAGAATCCAGTGCTTTAACCATGGAGCGTCTACCTGTTGATATAAAAGTCAAAAGATCAACACAGTTCTATGTAAAAACTCTAAAGTCTGATTGAATTTTATCCACTAAACCTCACCTTAATGATCTGTCCTCTGCCTGGTTTGAGCTCAGGATCAGGCTGTAGGTCTCCTGATCGGACACCAGAGCAGTTGATGATAACATCAGCACCACTATCTGCCAACTGGAGGACAATTTTGAGGTCATTACCAATGCTGACTGAATTCACTTTGAAACATTATAGAGACAGAATCTCTACATGAATTAACAGGAAAATTAGGGTTAGTGAATCTGCCCATATTTTGTTAAAACTAGTGTCAGTTAACCAGTTGCTATACTTTTTTTTTTTCTTACTGATTTTAACACTGGATCTTGTGCAAGTAAAAATCAGAAAACTACCATAATACTTCACTGCATCTATGACACAAAATAGTCTAATTAAGACAAAGGATTATTTTGATTTAATGTGACCTCAGAGTAAGTGTCAGCACTGTTTTCAAAAGTTACACAACCATTAAAAAGTTTGTGGTTGATAAGATTTTTTTTTAGTTTTTGAAAGTCATCTCTTATACTCACCAAAGAAACATGAATCAGCATGAAAAAAAAAAACATATTAACCACACTATTTAAAACCATTTGTCTCTAACAAAGGTTAGAGATTTTCATTTAAAAAAGTGTGAGAATATCAGTTCCTCAAACCTCTTGAAATGAACAAATCTTCTTCTGATAAAACTTGATCTTTCTTTGTCCTAACCTGTGGAAAACACAGAAACGTGACCAAAATGCTAACGACTATGTTAATCATTGTTAGACCTGAAAAAAAACAAAAAAAAAAAACTAATTTGAATCTCAGATTTTATTGCAGACTTTTGAACCCCACTGTATATTCTATTTCGTTCCAATTCTTATTTGGATTACTGATAAGATAAGAAGAATCTCTCACCAGTCCATAAGCCAGGGCAGGTATGTCTTTCCTTCAATCATGAGAGCAGTGTTGAACCACCCAAAACTGAAAGGGATCGAGGGAAAAAGGAAAGTTGATACAAAACACTATATTCACAAATCCCAATTTAAGGGCTGAAACAACAAAACTGATTATGAAAACGTCAGCAGAATCAAATTATAGAAATGACTTTTGATTAGATGCAGTGATAAGTACCTGTAATCTGGGAACATATCTAGTTCACGTTTAGTCAGCTGGCGAAAGCCCAACACAGCGTCTTTAAATGAGGGGTCCTGTTTGAGGGGGGCAGAGAGATTGCAGCCATTTTCACAATTATCTCATATGGATCAGTGAAATGGGTCAGTTATTTTCACTCTAATTTTATACTGGTTTTAACCCATGCCAGAGAGAGGGGGCTCAGCAGTTTAGAGTGGACAGTCAAGTTTGTTTGTGTCACCAATTGCTGTACTTAAATGCACGAAGATGAAAATGAATATTCCAAAAGGTCTTTAATTCAACACACAGGCAATTCCAACAGGGTAGCTACAACTTAACATAGACGAGACCAGACAACATGAACTGAAAACACAGGAACTTAAATACACAGTCAAACGAGCTAATTAACGATGACACAGCTGAATGTGATGGCAAATAATTTTAGTAACCATGACAACAAAGGAGAAGAAGAAAAACTAGACAAAGGAACACATGTGTCTGAAAATAACAAACTAAAAGTCCATGAAAATGAGACTAAGGAAAAACATAACCAAATATCCCTGACTGTTTGATTCTGACCACTTCTTCTTTTGTTCAGCTATTCAATAAGGTTCATTATGCTCTGTTCTGCTATTTTGATCATGATCTGCACTGGACAGTGCAAAAACATCATTCAATGTAGAATAATGTATAATACTGTAGTTAAGGGCCCACAGGCAGACACCTACAGTAAATGTGAAATCAGTTACCTGACAATATAATACAGTATGTTCTATCCATCAAAACTGGCAGTTTATTATATAACATTTTGTATACCAGAAAAATATAATGCCATTACATGATGCAATTGAAAGATTTTCTCACCGCCATAGGTTCAGTGCACAGGTTATAGCCAGACTGGAGGAAGATTCCCATTTTCACTGAATCTGGAGAGCTGAGGAAACTTAGTAGATAGTCAAATGTCTCTTTGTTCCATTTACTGTGAAAGAATAATAAAAAAGATGTGCTTCAACTGATTCATTTGCCATTTTTATGCCACAGAATTGAATTGAAACAACTGAAACCTCACGTTTCTTGCACGTTCCCCTTGTCATACAGATACGGCTGCCAGAGTCCAGCTGCCCCGTCGCTGGTGGTGAGGGGAGTGAAGACATCAGCATACACCTCTATGTTGAGGGGGGTGACCCTGCCGTGGAAGTGCTGGTAGATGCTCTGAGCGGTGGAGAGGCCGATGACCCCCGCTCCAATGATGCACACCTTCATGTCTGCAGAAAAAAGTGCCATAAAAGTTTAAATATCTATTTTTCCCCTCTTTTATTTTAATAATGATATACTCTACATCATTGTTTAAAAAACAAAATGGAAATGCAAGTGTAAATATGGATTTATACATGATTTTGGTAACACTTTACAATAAGGTTCATTAGTTAACATTAGTTAACATGAAGTAATAATGAACTGCACTTATACAACAATTAATCTTTGTTCATGTTAATTTCAACATTTACTAATACATTATTAAAATCTTGTTAACATTAGTTAATGCACTGTAAACTAACATGAACAAACAATGAACAACTGTATTTTCATTAACTAATGTTAAAGAAGATTAGTAAATACAGTAACAAATGTATTAACTAATGTTTAACTAATGAAACTTATTGTAAAGTGTTACCATGATTTTTTTTTTTTTTTTGCAATTCTTTCCAATTTTCCAATGCTGCCATATGTTTATGAAGGACATTATCAAGTCTTATGACCACAAAAACGCCATACAGTATGGACACAATGACAAGATTAACATGGACATTAACAATGACTATATACCCTAAGGTAATGCATTTAATGTAATGTCAACCTGGAAATACTCCATATTTTACATTTATACATCTGGCAGACGCTTTGTTAGCGAATTACATTACAGTCAAGGTATACTTTGCCAGTTCATATTTTTAAAAAGGGCGTGCAGCTTTACTCACCAAACTTTTCTTGTTACCTCTAAAAAGAGATCGCGTTGTCCTAAAAACCAGGTTCTGTCTTCTCTCTTGGGTGCAGAGTCTTAAGCAATCTAATGACCAGTCGCAGAACTTACAAATTAACTTTTCCCACATTACGTAACGTCGACTGTGACGTTAAGGTGGCGCTAGCCGTGTATGGGCTCAGTATGGGCCGGATTCAGAATAATACTAGTCTTACTATTTTTACACGGTAGAAATAATAATAGTATGTTATTCAGCCATAGTGGTGGAGTCCGAGTGACTCGAACTTTTGAATCTGCTCACCAAAAGGATTTGTTCATAGTTGTTCGTTGATTCATTCAGACCCTTTGGGTTACATCGTTAGTCCAGTAGATGGCGACAAGTCTACTGTGAGTCATTCACTCCGAGTAGACTGAAACGTTTGTGATGTTTTTTGTGGGTTGCTAACTCCAAGGTAAATTCTGGATTTTTGTGAAACTCAAAACATAATAATAATAATAATAATAATACACAAATAAATAAAATACCTTATCAAAACATGCCTCTTTACACATACCAGCACAAACGTTCAGAATAATCCCTTTCCAGCTCTTTCCAGTAATCCTTTATGTATACCATGTGATTTTGAAAGGTGCTTTATATAAAAATAGAAGGTACATGAAAAGTCCTTGAATCTAGTGTTTATAGAGGAGTGGGAGCCCTGAGATCCCATGCCACTACATGTGATGTAGCCTACATGTGTATGATAAAGATAATGCATAATTAAAAAACATTAGAAAAAAGTATTAAATGTTGGCATGATGGCATCTGATTCTTTATTAGCAGAATAAAGTGTTGACAATTCAGTTCCGTTATGATGTGTCATCTTTTATTTTAAAACTCTATCAAAGAGTATAAAAAATTAATATATGAACATTTACAATACAGTAGTTTAGGATTTATAAACTCATGACAGTGGTTATGAGATTATTGCTGATGTCTGATGAGATTATGGATAATACTGTCCAGAAGTCCAGATCTATTACAGACGTGATTTAGAGTGTGCTAGCAAGCCTTTCTGCTCCAGGATCAGTCCAAAGAGCCGAGCGGCTTCCTCAGCACATCCACGATGGATGGTCAGTCCAAAACCTCCATGTCCGTAGTTATGGATGACCTGAGGTGAATGAAAACAGCATGGTGTTTAAAAGAGAAAGAGTTACGCAAATGAAATAGCGCTCTCTTCACTACAAGCTCACCTCAAACTCGTGTGATCCAGATCGTATGGTCTCTCTCTCCAGTCTAACTTTGCTACGTGCGGGCCTGAGACCAGTCCAGTCCTCTACTATCCGTGCATGCTGGAGAGAAAAGAATTGAGCAGATCTGTAGGAATATGGAAAACCACCCCTTAAATAAGAAAATCTGACAACTTATGATCTCCTACCTGTAGACTGGGCTCAAGCTTGCAGGCATCTTCCCAGATTCTTTTATGGTCAACAGAACTGTTCTGCAGATTCCAGTTTCCTACCTGGAAAACTCCACCCACACTCACTAAACGACTCCTGCAGAAACAAATTGAGTGCATCAATTCAGTCCTAAGACAAGACTATTTGCATTTCATAATAAAAATAACTCAAATATGAGGGGAACCAACACAGCATGTTTGACTTTTCGCAAATTTATATTGGCTGTGACCATAAAGAAACTCACCCAGGTATGATGTACGTTGAATTACCTCTAGATGAGAAATTATGTGTGGAGATCCAATGTTTTATCCAGGGAGCATCTACCTGTGTACAGCACAGAATCTCAGGTGACTGTTCTGTCTAAAACTCAAACCCTGACTGAATTTTTTTCACTAAACCTCACCTTAATGATCTGGCCTCTGGCTGGCTGGAGCTCAGGATCAGGCTGTAGATCTCCTGATCGGACACCAGAGCAGTTGATGATAACGTCAGCACCACTATCTGCCAACTGGAGGACAATTTTTTGAGGGGGATAATTGCAAACCTTGAGAACAGTCACTTTACAACAAAGATGAGGTTTTCAGTAAAGAGTAGCAGAAATGGTTGCTATACACTATTTCTACTGCATCTTAATATAAGTATGAGTGATACAGAAAACTACCAATCACTGCTATGCATGATTATAAATGTTTAAGTAAGGAATAATTGACTGTTAAATTTTTAGAAAATTATGCACACCTGAGGTGGTAATGCAGCCACGACTTGAAGAATTTTGTTTACTATATTTATTTAGTTGGTCGTTGTGGGTTCTGGTTCTTTTGCTGTAGGTTCTAAAGACCATTGAAATAACTGAAATCATTTGGCGAAGTGATTTGGACAATGTGGTTGTGACGAGCAGGGCGGGCGAGAGCCGTGAGGGAACGGCGCGAGGCCGGTGACGCGAGTGATAATGAGCGTCACCTGCGAGGCGTGCCGGCCTCGAGTCTCTCACGGAGGAGCTCCGGAGGCATAAAAGGAGGAGCGACATCAGTGAAGGACGAGAGAGGACCAGGCCTGGACTTTACGTTATGTTATGCCGGCATTACTTTCGTTTTGTTCTTTGTTTATTTTGAATTAAAGTTACGTTGAACGTTCGCCGGTTCCCGCCTCCTCCTTCCCACATCTACTGACCTCGTTACAGTGGTCAAGAGCTGCCTGGAACTACTTTAACCATGCGTTTCTTTGAAAATAATTGCACACTTTAGAATGTTCGTCAACCAATCAGATTTAAGCATTCAACAGCCCCTGTAGTATTATATTAATTATTTTAAATAAATAAATAATATATATCTGTTTTGTTGATTCAATATTGATTCATAATTACCTGAATTTTAACATCTATATTAAAGCTTTTATTGAAAACAGTGCAAAAACGCATGCAAACCTCTTTAAATGAACCAATCTTTCTCGGATGAAACTTAACATTTCTTTGTTTTAACCTGTATAGAGAACAACAGAAAATGATTAAAATGTATATGTTAGACAATATGCAACTTCATCCCATTTCAGGTTACTGTTAAGATCTCTCACCAATCCATAAGCCAAGGCAGGTATGTCTTTCCTTCAATCATGAGAGTGGTGTTGAACCATCCATAGCTGAGAAATGGACATGTAGATATGACACTGAGATCAATTACATTTCAATTGAACTGAACTTAAATCAATCCAACTGAACCTTAAACACCAGCTCTTAAAAATAATATAAAGTAAGTCTGCTCTGATTCAGCATTTAAAACATTTGAAATAATGTCAGCAATATCAGTTATCGAAATTATGATAAGTAGTACCTGTATCCCGGAAACACATCCAGTTCACGCTTAGTCAGCTGGCGAAAGCCCAACACAGCATCTTTAAATGAGGGGTCCTGTTTGAGGGGGGCAGAGAGACAGCTACAAAATATGTCTGAAAAATTAATCATTGCTTCCGTTCACTGACATGCCATATCAATAACGGCATGCTACAAGCAGCTATATGGTATTTCACACTACTACACATTTTAAGTATCAAGCATTTTAAGGGAATTTTAAAGGGAATGAGAATATTCTCACTGGTACAGTTTCAGTGCACAGGTTATAGCCAGACTGGAGGAAGATTCCCATTTTCACTGATTCCGGAGAGTTGAGGAAACTTAGAAGATAGTCAAATGTCTCTTTGTTCCATTTACTGTGAAAATAGAATAAAAACATTTTATCCAATTCTAGATTATACAGCATCTCTGAAAACATAAGGGTGTGCTTCAACTGATTCATATGCAAATTTGGATTCAGGCACTTTCACACAAATGAAACCTCACGTTTCTTGCACGTTCCCCTTGTCATACAGATACGGCTGCCAGAGTCCAGCTGCCCCGTCGCTGGTGGTGAGTGGAGTCAAGACATCAGCATACACCTCTATGTTGAGGGGGGTGACCCTGCCGTGGAAGTGCTGGATAAATGCTCTGAGCGGTGGAGAGGCCGATGACCCCCGCTCCAATGATGCACACCTTCATGTCTGCAGAAAAAGTACCATTACAGATGAATACCTCTTTTGCAATACTCCACTGTGCAAAAGTCTTAGGCACATCAGTATTTTCACCGCCCAAAAAGGGTTTTAAGCCAGTTATTCATATCTTTTGCTGTAGTGTCAGTATAGGAAATATCAGTTCACATTCCTAAAAATTCATTTTGCCATTACTTGTAATAATCCAGTGAGATTTTTGTATGCACAAGGAGTCTGACAATAGCTGGTGCTCCACACTTAGATCTGATCTCACCATCATCGAGTCTGTCTGTGATTACATGAAGAAACAGATGAAACTGAGACACACTAAATCCAGAAGAACTGTGGCCGTCTCCAAGACGTTTGAAGAAACCGACCTGCAAAGCTACCTGAAAAACGATGTGCAAGTGTACCTGGACAAAAGCTGTTTTAAACGCAAAGGGTGGTCACACCAAAAATTGATTTGATTTTTGTTAATAGAAGTTAATTGATAAATAAAATCTATTTATGACAGTATTTTTGAAAGCATCCTCACTTTACAGCATTTTTACACAAGTGCCTAAAACTCTTCACAGTACTGTTGCTTTGAAGGTTGGTTTCTTCAAGCGTCTTGAAGACATGGCCACGGTTCTTCTAGTTTTAGTTTGTCTCAGTTTCATCTGCTTCTTCATGTAATCACAGACAGATTTGATGATGGTGAGATCAGATCTCAGTGTGGAGCACTGGCAGCTGTCAGACTCCTTGTGCATACAAAAATCTCACTTTGATTATTATAATTAATGGCAAAATGAATGTTTGGAAATGTAAACTGATATTTCCTACCGACACACTACAGCAAAAGATATATGTATATATATATATATATATATATATATATATATATATATATATATATATATATATATATGTGTGTGTGTGTGTGTGTGTGTGTGTGTGTGTGTGTGTGTGGAAAGGTTCTTTGTACAACCCACCAGGCTTTTTTATTTATTTATTTTTAATTTTTTTTACTTTCTCAGCAGTTCTTTTTATTTCTACATTTCTACAAATAATTTCTGCTTTATCTTTGTATCTTATGTGCAAATAAAATGTAGCCCTTTCCATTTGAAATATTATCACCAATCACCAATGCTGCCACTCATGTCATGTGATTAATCCTGAAGAAATCAGCACATGCAAATATTTATAGATGCAAACTGTTTTCCTTATTGGTCACCTTTATGTAAGATTTTATAGATGAGTAGGTAATGCATTGCATGTAATACCAAGCTGGAAAGAATATCACAGTTTCACTCACCTGAATTCAATTGCCCCAAAGTTTCTCCCAAAAACTACTACTCTCTCTCACATGCACTGCCTTATGACAGATCAATTTAAGCAGAAACCAGAATGTACTAATTAACTTTATTCTCCATTATGTAACTTCATAATCATCTGTTGTCTTTACATAAAGTGTGAATGAAGGGGTAAAGTCCTCTGGTTTATATTAACCAGCCTCTAGTGTCAACTTTTTGATGATAGGCTATTTCTCTTGAACACATTGAATTCATTTAATACATAGGTCAACCTTACACCTATTTGGTAAATATTATTAGTAATATGAATGTTATGTTAATTTAAAAAAAAAAAAAAAACATACACAGAACAAGACAAATAAGTCATGCATTAAAAAAATATTACACACACACACACACACATTAAATAATATATTATAGCCAATTTTAAAAGTATATAAATTAAATGAAACAAAAATATTTATGTTAGCTTTATTAAGTAATTAACAAAATTATGCAAATATACCAAAACATTTGGATTTTATTCTTAGTGGCGAGTATTTTGATTCAGGGGCTCAAATATTTTGAATCTCCATTCACCCAAAAAAAAAGAAAAAGAAAAAAAGATTTGTTCAGATTTGTCCAGTGGCCCTGCTTTGTGTTACGTAGGTGCTGACAAGTGGTCAGTGAATCACTGAAGTCATTGAATCACCCATTCAACCATTTAAATTGATTTGATTTAAATTGATTTACGACCGCAACACTCCTTTAAACATAACATCTATAAATCTACAAAAAGACTCCTGAAAGAGTCTGCAATAAATACTCATATTATTTTGTACATTCACTGAGTGATCTGTGTGGCATGGCTTTTATCAAGCTATAAAAAACAACAAAGATCGCCTAAATAAAAACGAGTTTCAGTAACCTCCTTACATTCCCACAAACGAGAGGTGCTATAAACCCAGTTATGCTTGTCATGCAGTTGAGTGAGTCGGTGTGCAAGGTGCTTTGCAATGCAAACAAACAAACAAAAAATGTATATATATTTTAAATTATGTTCTCTGTATTAAAGATGTATAGTTCATTCAATATATCCAACGAGATTCAGATTCAAATCTCTGACTCGTTCAGTGTTCGTTCAGTAAGCCCAAGCTGTTCAACCAATGATATACTCCCACACAGCCCATTCTCGAATGCCATTGGTCCGTGCTACAGTCACTCTTTTAAATCAGGAAAGCAGTCCCTCGTTTCGAAAGGGAGAGAGATTCGATGAACGAAAATTATGGAAGTGAACGAGAACGATTCGTTCACATAAAAGATTCATTCAAAAACACTGAATCGAAAACACCACTATAGGCTCTATGAGCTGAAAGCAGCAGTAGTAGTCCGTGTTTCAGCCACATGTGGCAGTGAGTAGGCTAATAGAGAGAGAGAGAGAGAGGGAGAGGGAGAGAGGGTGAGAGTGAGAGGAGTACCAAAACATCATCCAGCTCATGTCAAAGCGGAATCAGCGACATAAACAACGCCGAACAGCGGCTCAGCCATATGGTCTTTTAACAGTGGCCCCATCGAGCGCGTGGAGTTGCAGCACAATCCCCGCGTATCTGGCGCTAGGGAAAAATCCGCTAGTCGGTTTAGCTTGTGACAGATAGACTGGCCGTTGTGCTGGGAGATTTCCATCCATGGCTCTGGTAACCCTGCAGCGCTCGCCCACTCCCAGCGCGGCGTCCACTTCCAGCACCGCCACCACCAACGCGGGGGAGGTAAGCGGAAATAAAGACGCTGAGATGAGATGAGATGATGTAACGTTAATGTTTAATAAAATACATAAGGGGACGCATATATGAGCCACGTAGGCCCTAATGCTAATACAGCTCAGGCTGTAGAGCTAACTAGCGGGATGCCATCAGAGTTGATGGAGGATTGAACACTGTGACACTGTTGTGAGATGACACGATTCGCCTTGGGCTTTTTACATATACAGTATATACACAAACATAAATATAATTCTTGGCTTTTTGTTAAGTTTTACATGATCATTCACCTTCATCTTGTGTGTTTTGTGATTCTGCTTAATCTCTGCTGACTCTTATTGTGGTAGTGGTTAGATGAGGTGTGATGCTTGAGTGGGATCCTGGTCAATTCTGTCACCAGGAGAGAGTATCTGTTGTACTTTTTTTGAGCTAATGACTTGTTTCCTGGCTGTCCTGAAATTTGTGGTTCAACGATTGTGAAAGAATATGTCTAATTTTAGCAAACAAACCAGAAAAAAATGCTGTTTTGTTTGGTACAGACTGGTTTAACTAAGGATTAATCATGAATAAACCATGCTAAGTCTTAAAGGTGCACTCCGTATGTTTTACTAAAACGTTATACAAATGAATGACACTTTTGGGGAAAATTATTAAAATCATGTACACCCACACAAGATGAAGACTTTAGACATATCAGCCGTCTATAAAAAGCTATTTATCATGGAGTGTGTCGTCACTTCATGGGTGCCGCTGTTGACATCACGTGACCAGTCCTGTCATGCAATTGAGTGAGTCAGTGTGCAAGGTGCTTTGCAATGCACAAGCAAAAAAAATATTTTAAGCTATGTTCTCTGTATTAAGGATGTATATATGTGTGTGTATATATATATATATATATATATATATATATATATATATATATATATATATATATATATATAAAATATAATATAATATAATATAATGCATGTTCTTGTGACAATTTAATATTCATAAAGAAAGATATATTTACCCAGATTTGTAGAATTCCTATCTAAAATTAATTCTTTGTTAAATCTTTGAGGATAGTCCTACTTGGTAATTAAAAATGTACCTATTTTATTTTGGGCTATGATGGGATCAGTTGGTATCAGTAATGTTTGTGCATACGCATCTTAACAAAACAAGTACGTCTTAACAAAACACACTTTATATATTATATACAGACGTCATGACTGTTGGTATTAATGGGACAAATAGGGACCAGCTAAAACTAAAACAATTAACTCAGTGCAACTTTAAATGGCAAGATGTGTTTACAAAAAATAATCACACAGACTATGCCACTACATTCTTTGGTGGTTATTTTTATTTTTGTTGAAAATATAATGACGTTGCTTCTGTAGTAGTAGTAGTAGTAAATGGAAGAGATTGTTTATGGTATTGTGTTGGACTGTGTGCTTCTATTCAACTGGTCAAGCCATTTTAAAAGGGAAACTGTCAAAGAGCTTTTTGGTCATGGTCTCTCTTGTATACAATGAAAATGTCCAACAACAGAAATACTGAGCACTGCCTTCCCCATTCCCTATAGTTCCTAATTTGTGCTTCCACAAATACACCTAAGCCATTTCGGTTTGCTTCGTTATCATGTTATAATTTGCTAGTGTATCTGTATGGTGCAGATCTGCAGGTAGTCAATTTCTGTTACACTAGTAGCCCTTCATGAGCTGCTGTTCTTTGTGTGAAAGTTAAAGGTCTGCCCCCCTGAGGACTGCATTTCTTCTCAACAGAAATTTAAATCTAAGTCATTGTGCCCTGGCACAGCTAAGCTCCTCTCATGCGATGAAAGGCCTCCTGTTTTTACCTTTTCATTAGGAGCTAGACCCTTTTAGCCAGTCTCACTAGGAGAGCTGTATGGCCTTTATTTGTTGGTGATTCTCAGGAGGTGGTTCTGAAAAGTATCAGGAAAACCCTGCTTTTTCAGGAATGGTCTTGTAGGTTTTAATTTAAATTGTCTTTCCTCTATGAAAGCACCCACCTTCAATAATAGTTCCTCTGACATCACAGTTGTCTTAGAAAATGATTGTACAAGTTACACTCAGTAGGAGGCGCTAGCACTACACATTTGAATGGTAGAGCAGAAGTGCATGATCTGATAGATACTGTATTATGAGAGTAACTCTTTGCGTTATGAAATATAGATATTTGTGCACTATTTTTATTATATATAAATATATATACACACAGTTCAGGCCAGGGCATAAATCACGCTTTAAGTCGGTTTCTGTCATGGTACCAGGGTCAGATTAACAACATTCTTGAACCTCTTAGGAAATGTGGTCTTTTGCTTCTTAGTTGGGCTAAACCTTTTTTTTTTCCTGATTGTTCAGATCTTTAATGTTTAGATTTATATAGTGCTTAAATGTAAGAATGATTGCGTAATGCACTACATTAGTGAGGACACACACTATTTAGAATTCACAGCACGACCTCAAACATGAGGACTGGGAACATGCAGCTGCAGTTATGTCATCTCATGCAGAGACTGAGAGAGAGGGATAGATAGACTGAAAAAACCCATTGAAGTGGAATTATTACGGTGATGTTAGTTTGGTTTTAAGGTTCCAAAATCTATGGGTAAAAATCTGCAGAAGCTTTGTATGGTATTCAGGTTAAATTCAACATGAAATCAAAATTGACCTTATTTATTTTAAAGGATTAATTTACAAGGATTTTTAGTATTATAGAAGCGACCCATTTGACTCTTCAATTTAAAGGTACTCCTATCAGGGTTTTTGGGGCCGATCACCTATTACTGATCACTGGAAGCAGTATTGGCCAGTATTGATGGGATCACTGAAATAAATAATACTACATGATGAATAGAAGGCTTCAAATAGACCCACTGCAGTTATTTAGCTATTCTTAACAACAATGTATTTTAAGAATAAAAAATTGAGATGAGAAAGTATCGTGAATTGACAACTCTTTATTGGCAAGCAACATGTGCAACATATTCCATTCCTTCTCTTAAAGGTGATTAGGAACAACTTAGAGCTTAACAAATATAGCGTTCCTGTGAAAAAAAACAACAACAAAAAAAAAAAACAGAATAGTTGTTATCAACAGAAAGTAATCAAATGTAAAACCACTGTATAGTCTTCACTGTATAAATGTATAAAGTGAACAGGAGTCTACTCTTGGGTCATTCCGTATCAAATCGACCAAATTTCGGAAACTTCCTCGGCTCAAATTGATTTTATTATTTTTTTCTGTAGAAAAACAAACATAAATAGTAATGAAAGACAAAATATTAAATGTCACAGATGAATATTTACTGAGTAATCCACAGTTTTGTAAAGGGGGGTCATAATGACAATTTTCACCATTTTCAATTTTCAGATTTGGAGCCAAATTAGAGGGGTGTAAAAATGACTTTATAAAGATGGCAGAATCATTTTATTTTTACACAGGGATTGGTAGGTCTACTAAAATCTGTTGCCTTTAGCAATCTTTGGTTCATTATATGCCAACTGCAGTTCAGAAATGGCAAAAAGCACTTCTTGTGTTTTTTGCCTCAAGGTAGAAAGCCTGTAACTCAAGAAGTATTAAAGATATCTTGATATCTTTTTAGATTCTGGTTCTTAACAAACTTTCCTTTTACTATCTTCGTTTTTAAAGCCCTCGAAGGTTCAGTCCCAGAGATATGGACATCTTAATGCAGCTCCATTTAATTGATAAATTATACACATTTTCAGTGGTCAAAAACCAAATGTGGGTCACTTTGCATACAGCTGATACTTTTTTCTTTTAAAGAGGAATATCTGAAGAACAAATAATGTTCAAACTAGAAATGTATCTCGTGGTTTTTCTATCAACACAATTGCATGGAACATACCTGTCTGAGTGCCATAAATATTCCTTTTCCAAAGTCTGCATGCCTGTAACTCTAAAAGTATTCAAGATATCTTAATATCCTTCTAGATTCTCATTCTTAATAAGCTTTTCTTTTGAAATCTTCATTTTCATGGCCCTATATAGTTCATACCCATAGATATGAGGATCTCAAAGCAGCTCCATGTTCAAATTCAGAAGTTGAATTTTACCCATTTTCAGTGATCAAAAACCAAATGTGTTTTACTTTGCACACAGCTGATAATTATTGCATTTAAAGAGGAATGTCTGAAGAATAAATAAAGTTTAAGAAATGTCTTGTTTCGCTCTATCAAAAGAATTGCATAAAGCATAACTCATTGAGTACCAAAAATCCACTGAAAATGGTTAAATTGAGGCACATTAACTTGCTCTCAAAAGTGTATTTATAAGAATCTGTTTGAATCAATTTTAGGGATATTTGGAAGATGGGATTTTGTTCATTTTAACAGCTTCTGAAGCTACCAAGTTCAAATTCGCAGTATCATAACTGCATGTTACTGCTTTGACATCCCTATATCTATGAGATTGAACCATATAGGGCCTTAAAAATGAAAATTCCAAAAGAAAAGTTTCATAAGAACAAGAATCTAAAGTGACATCAAGATATCTTTAACACTTCTTGAATTAAAGACATGTAAACTTCAGAAAAATGTCTGTTTTTGGCACTCAGAAAGGTATATTATATTCAGTTGTTTTGATAGAGTGAAACTAGATACATTTCTAGTTTCAGTGTTATTTGTTCTTCAGACATTCTTCTTTAAACACAATAACTATCAGCTATGTAAAAAGGTACGTACATTTGGTTCTTGACCATTGAAAATGGGTAAAATTCAACAATTTGAACATGGAGCTGCTTTGAGATTCCCATATCTATAGGACTGAACTATATAGGGCCTTGAAAATGAAGATTCCAAAAGAAAAGTTTATTAAGAAATAGAATCTAGAAGGATATTAAGATATTTTGAGTAGTTACAGGCATGCAAACTTTGGAGTATTTATGGCCATGCAATTGAGTTGATAGAAAAACATGAGATACATTTCTAGTTTCAACATTATTTATTCTTCAGATATTCCTCTTTAAAAGAAGAAAGTAAATGTACCAATTTACTCATGGAGCCGCATTGTGATCTCCATATCTCTAGAATTGAACCATTGAGGGCCTTGATTGACACAGAATGTCCCTGTTGTTGTAGGAACGAACACAACTTTCACAACTCTGTTCCATCACTAAATAAAAATTGTGAATCATGTATCATATTTTGAAACTTTGCCACATTGAGATTTGCCTTAAGCAATGACAACAGTCAAGAAAATCTTTCTGTGCTCTCAAAAAATGTACAAATCTAGTATCCACATTAGGACATGCACCAAAAATGAGGTATTCCAGTTGTGGAAAAAATGCATTTATACAGAAAAATATATACAAAAAAGAAAAGAAAACAAAAAAGTTGTGAACTCATCAAATATTTGAGCTCACTTGAGAATGCAGATGTGGCTTACATGAGAGTGTCAAAATATAGGTGCATCTTAAAATGTATATAGATTTTTTTAAAGGTGCCCTAGAACATCTTTTTAAAAGATGTAATATAAGTCACTTATATTATTAAAGACTGCAAGTGTTTAACTTGCAGTCTTTAATTATATTATTAAAGACAGCAAGTGTTTAATAATGAAAATAGCGATGGCTCTTGTCTCCGTGAATACAGTTAGAAACGATGGTAACTTTAACCACATTTAACAGTACATTAGCAACATGCTAACGAAACATTTAGAAAGACAATTTACAAATATCACTAAAATTATCATTTATCATGTCAGTTATTATTGCTCCATCTGCCATTTTTCGCTATTGTTCTTGCTTGCTTACCTAGTCTGATGATTCAGCTGTGCACACATCCAGATGTCCTGCCCTTGTCTAATGGCTTGAACATGAGCTGGCATATGCAAATATTGGGGGCGTACATATTAATGATCCCGACTGTTACGTAACAGTCGGTGTTATGTTGATATTCGCCTGTTCTTCTGAGGTCTTTTAAACAAATGAGATTTACACAAGGAGGAAACAATGGAGTTTGAAACTCAGTGTATGTCTTTTCCATGTACTGAACTCTTGTTATTCAGCTATGCCAAGGTAAATTCAATATTTAATTCTAGGGCACCTTTAAACGCTGTATCAATACATCACATCATTATTCATATGATCGATCTTTATCAATGTATTGTTACACCCCTAAATTTTATGGGGCTTTATATAAAGTTTTGCCAGCCCCATTCCTCTTACTTTTGCTTTATTGAAAAGTGAGACCAGGAATTTCCTAAATTCTTACAGATTTGGAACAACATTCAAGGTAGTCCTTTAATTCACATTCCTGTCATGCATATTTGAATTGAATTTCACTCAGAAATTTGTCACATTACAAAATTAAAACGAGTTTGCGAATGCTCAGCAGCACTGTATTGATTTCTACCTTCTTATTTTTCACCTTTTGCCCCATGCTGTCTGTTCATCCACTTAAAATGTAATAATTCACAGAAGAGCTTCACACCTCACAGTCTGTTTCTGTTCACAAACCTCATTGTTTCCACTGCTCATTCTGCCCTGCTTATAAAGTTTTATAAGCCCAGCTTCTGCATGAAGGGACAGATTTTGGTACTTGCAGAGTTGGGCAAGATACTTTCAAAATGTAATACATTACATATTACTAGTTAATGTCATTTGAAAGCAATTAGTTACATTACATTATTACTGTCTCTGAATTGTAATGCGTTACACTACTTTTGAGTTACTTTAACCAAAATAACCACAGAAGTATGATGGCATAAAATGCTAAAATGTAGTTTATTGCTGCTCATTATACATCCAGTGGAGGGCGATGTGGTATAGCATAGTGACTGTGTAGGCCAGTGATCCACCAGGGGGGCTTGGAGATAGCTATTTGAGATATTTTTGAGATGGCTTATAATTAATTTAAATATATTAATATAATTCAGTAATTGTATTATTAATACGTTAAATCAAACATTAACAAACACCACCTCTCTGCGTATTCTGCGATTGTTTCGGAGCAGCCCACGCCGTTTCTCATCGTGCTGTGTGAATACAGACTGAACGGCGGCTCTAAACACCCAACCGCATCACCCTGAGGGGTCGTTCACACAGAACGCGTTTTTCTATTCCAATGCGCTACTTTCCCATTGTTTTTCTATGTAAACACGCGCTTGACGGACGTGCATGACCGTTACGCTCACGTCTCGCGTCTTTTGCAGTGTCTCGCACATGAGCGCCGCGTTTTTAAGACGCCGTGTCAAGTTAAAAGAATTTCAACTTTTACACGCAGCGCCGCTCATCAATGTCAGTTTCAAAACAGTGGACCAATCAGAAGAACTTGGAGGCGGGGCAATCGTTGCGAGTTGGCATGACAACTGTTTTATATAATGGCAACATAGCGGAGGAGGCGCTCATTATTATCTTATTTTCTTTTTTTCCATGTCAAAACTTGTGTCTGTAAATTCTGCAGTTTGCCTTTTTCTATTATTTCCGTTATTGCATAATGTCTCAAAGGCGCGTCTCGAGACTCGCGTTCTATGCTGCGCTTTTTTAAAAACCACTGCAAAGACGCGTTCTGTGTGAACGAACATAGTAAACGCAAACTACATCTCTCAGATGGATAAAGGAAACCAGTGTTGCTAATACATTTTTGATTGATGACGATTGTAATGAAGGTAAAGACAATTACAGTGACACGAGTCGTACATCAGGCATACGCGGTCCGTTATTATTGATGCGCAAACATCGTGTATGCGCGCTCGCGGCTCATCTGTTGCTTTGTCTTGCCCGCGCTCTCGTCCGGCGCATTCTTTCTAATTCTTTCTCAGCTCTCCCGGTTATCTGAGTGTTAGCGTGGCACCTGTCCAGGGGCCTCATTTATAAAGCGTGCGTACGCACAGATTTGATCTTAGAGTGTGCGTACGCTTAAATCCACGCCAACGCTCATATAGAGGGTATGCATCGACGTCACTTTCCCGCCGAAAACGCGCTCCCTCCGCTGGACTGAGTGGCTAAAAAAACCTGCCGCGTGACTGGATTTAATTGGGGAAACTGCGAAAACTCGAGTAATACAAACGATTACACTAAAGGTTGGACTCGAAAGTCTTCCTTGCAACTTGTCAAATAAACCTAATCCATGGATATTGACATGCAGCCAGGAATCGTGTTTCCTGACATTTATATGTGCCTGATTTCAACGCCGGGGAAATACATAAAGCAAATCTGCCTGTGAATATTTTATATAACTACTATATATAAGTAGGTTTAAATCCGAGTAATCGCATATCAATGTTATATCGTCATATTGTCCAGCCCTAAAAACTTATATAGTTTTATAGAATAGATTTTGTCAGTGTTTATTTAAATTTATTTTTTTTATGTTTATTTAGTGTCGTTTAAAACGCGGAGAACTGAAACCATTCAACTGCGCGCAAGTTCAAGATCATTTGCGATGTATAGATTTCACATCTGAAAGAGAGGCGTAGGCTACGCTCGTTTTCTTTGTTTACGTTCATTCTATGAATCACACGTATGTACATCGGAGAAATGATCGTAAGTCAAAATTTAGGACGGTTTCTGCGCAACATTTTTATAAATGAGGCCCCTGGTGTTTTGTTTTTTTCAAGTGCTATTTCTAGAAAGTTCCCTCTCAGTGCTGCACATAGATTGCAATATTGCACTTGACTATTACGTTCTTGTCCTTTTCTCTGAAAATAATTGGAATGGCTACTGTTTGTCCATCTTACAAATCCGTCTCTGCAGTCATCTCAACCATCGAATTCCAGCAGCAGGAAATAGACATACTATTTTACCTGCAGATTTTTTTCTCTGGTGCTGGAATGTCTTGAGATGTTGGTAAAATAAAACTAAAACCATTTAAAGATGCAATATGTAATATTTTCTGTCCGCTAGAGGTCGATAAAGGCCTATTCAAAACAAAGGCGTAGCTTAATGACGCCAAGTTTGAGCGTGGAATCTTGGGACATGTGGTCTCTACCTCAACGAACGGTGGAAATAATCGCGATAGGACTCGGGAAGAAACCATGTCCATGGATGCAATTATTAACATTACTGTAGTATGAAGCAGAGCAGGACCGAGTGTTGTGGGAGCTGAACGAGGCCGCTGGAGCGATTGCGCAACACACGCCTCACGAGCGGCGGAACTTTTATTAGTCGCCGGCGCTGCTTGCGCTTTTCCGGTCATGAGTATGAGGTAACGCAGCTCTGTTTATCATGTTAGATACATTTGAGTGTGTTGAAAATGATGTTATAACGTTACTCTGTGCGTTCGCTCGGTAGCTGAAGTGAGACACTTGTTGCACACTGCAGTAAGCTAGATTGATTTTAGAATATCATATTAATAAATGCTGGATGGCTTGTTTTGCTAAATGTCATGCAATTAATTATTAAACGTACTATGATGGAGAAAATTCTGTATTACTGTTAATAAAAATAAAGCTGCATCTGATTATGCTATGTTAGCTGCTTCACAAAATAGATGGTAAAGCATGGTACTCGCAAAAAATCAAGAAAATTAGATTTAAACAATAAGACTAAACGTGTTGAGCTATATAACAATAATTAGTTTTCTGTCAATATATATATATATATTAAAACAGATGTTCCCTTGTCTATTAAAACATGTAATATATTAAAGCATCTTTGGTGTTTCCATGGTTTCTACAAAATAAAACCGGAAACTGAGGCAGACCGAGGGGTAACGTGGATATGACGCAATTGACAGGCGACTCCTCACACGTCCCGGAGCCTTGGTTAAAATTGCAATTTTCTCACGATTTACAAATGGTTGGAAACATTTGGGATATTGTAAGTACTCAAATGAGCAAAATATATAACACTGGCCTAGTGGTTTTTGGATCTATTTTACTGCAAAATTATTACATATTGCACCTTTAATTTTGTGTTAAAATGCATTGTTGTAACGTGCGTTACTGAGATTGAAAAGAGTATAATATTACCCAAATTTTATTAGTAATGTGTTATATTACTGCGTTACCGCAAAAAGTAATATGTTACTGTAATATAATTAGCCTACTTTTGTAATGCGTGTTACTCCCATCTCTGGGTACGTGACAGAAACTGTTGCACGACCAATTCCCCTGACATGGTTTCTTCCCCTTCAGGCACCTGTCACATCTGACCATGGCACACTCCCCTACCTCCATTCAGTGTTACATACCACTATCAGTAACATAATAACCAGAGCCGTCACGTTCACATACAGTGAGGAACTATTTAAAAACAGTCTTTGTTATGATGAAACCTTATCTTAAGGAGAGGCCCCGTTCTTCACGTTTCAGCTTTGAGAGAACATTTCTTCTTTGTCATATTATGCTGCTGTGAAGAGTGAAATATCAAAGCTTTTTTGTTATTTAGGAGACATAGGTCTTGTATTGTGCTTAAATGTTACACATTTAGCAGAGAGATAGAGTGAGAGATCACGGGGGGGGGGCTAAGACATGCTTAGGCCAGTTTGTTGTGTGTTGCGCTGGGTTTGAGTCGGGTGAGGTTGTGGAATTTTGGAAAAGTTCCGATGCCTGAAGGATTCTGGCCTCTCCATTATTTATTCCAGAATTGTGCTGACATTTTCAAAACAGATGCTGAATTTCTAACTTATAATTTGGTTTTGGTAGAAGATGTGTGAAGACGTAATTAGAGCAGGATGCATCTTTTCTGATGTAATAAATCTGTTCTTTATCTTACGGCTCAAACCAATAAAATTAAAAATAGAACAGTGTGGACATGTCTTTGTGCTCTGTTGTTTTAGTTAACTAACTTCTGTTTCCCTCATCCTTTCTTTTTATTTTCCCAGGACTTTGGAAGTGACGATGAGCGCCGGCTAAATCAGAGGTAACAACTGGCTTTTAAATGCAAGTTTTTGTATATTTTTGTGTGTGAGTGTGTTCTCAAGGTCCAATCTGTCAGAACCACGATGGGAGGAGTCTTCATCGCACCCTGTAGTTTGAGAGATGATTCTGCTTCATTGTTCTAACACATATAATCAAGGATATCTGAGCCCAGGCGTCTGATCACTGCTTTCACAGCAGCTCTAACACCAGAGTGGGTTTTTATTACAGTTCCAGTTACTCCTTGACTGAAGTGAGGTCAAGTGGGTGTCATTTGAAGCAAACATCTTACTGGCCTTCCTCTATCAGACATTGTATCTTTCATAATGAATAGTCTTATTAGTGTTATCTGGTTCCTTGTAATTCAATGACTGTAGAGGACAGATGGATGAAATAGTGTTTAGTAGAGCTATCTTATATAGGGAATGAAATGAAAAAAAAAAAAAAAAACCCTAGGCTCATCAGAAAAACATTCCTCTATCCTCATATTTGTAAAACCTACCTATACATACATTTCTCTGCAATTTCCAACTGAAATGAACACTAGTGGCAGTAAAACATTAATAAAGACTAAACAATTAATAAGGACTTATTTCCACACGGTTCCTTCCACAATACTATGCTGTGACCTCAAAACACGTTTACCTTAGTGTATTATTTGTAAAGTAATACACTTTGATTATAACAGAGCTCAAAGACCTGTATGCAAGCTAAAATGGCACAGTTGCATCAGCAAATGCATTTTCTTCTCACTTTGTTTTTGTTTAACACTATCGGTTAGTTTTAGGGTTTGTTCAAATGGTATGTTATTTTCAAACACGGTAGAGAATTAATCATGTAGCGCAACCCACCAGACCCACCCATCATTTTCGAACTACTGCGATGCGTACAACAACAAGTGCAATAAAATGTCACTGGTTTCACATTCATCAGTTTCGGATAAAACTGAACACATGCAAGAAGCAACACAATATCAATTTGCAGACATATGTCACCACAGGCACAGTTGTCCAATGAACTTGGGTTGAACCTTTTTTAGTTGTGAAATCAAAGCAAGTATGTGAATTTTTTTGACTGACTCATTGAAAATAACCGGTTTATTTGTTTGTGAATCCTGCCTTTCACAAGTGGTGACTTGATTTTTCACCAAGTTTTGTTTTTCTGTCTCATTTGCAACAATTTCACTCACAGTCTGAAGCCCTGTTTTGATATGATTCATATCAATACTTTGTGCACCAAAACATACAGTATGAGAGAGGAAAACTGCAGAGTAGTTTTAAATCTTTCTCATGCAATTCTCTAACATTTTATTCAGTGGCTCTGATGTTGCTCTCAGACTTGAACATATTTAACTTGTTTTTTCTCCAGTTTATGTGTAATTTTTCAATAAAAATATTTTTGGGTTGCAGAACTATGTTTGTTTGACCGATGACAGACGTTTGGAGTGTTTTTTGCTATATTGTTTAGTGACGCTGGTGGTGGAGAAATTACACACCTGTTAAATTTGATTACATTTAAATGTGTATGTTGATTCAAGTATTTAAAGTATCAATGTAATATCAATATATATAATTTCATCGTCACAGCCTTAGTGTTTACTAGTAAGGCCAAATGCTTTTCAAGTAGAGAGGACACTTGTCCAGACTGTTTTTAGATTCAGCAGATCTTTTAGAGGATGTATTAAACTAGGGCTTGTGTCTGCTGGGATTGGACTAATGTCCCAGTCCTTTCAAACTTTGAATCTAGGTCACCGGTAAGAGCAGAAGAAAAGTTTTTAAGAGACAAGTTGTTCGCTGATGTGCAGTACTTTGTGAAACTCTCGCTCTGTATTTCAGTGTTGCCATTTAGGCGATGGTCAAATGACAACTTGTGAAGACAGTCAGAATTCTTATGTACAGTACAGATTGAGGAGCTAAAGGAAGAGGATGTGTACAGAGGAAGATTTTTCATCCCAAAGGTCACATGACATCCTCAAAGGTCACATTGCTCAGGAAATAGCTCGTGTGTTGACTATAAACTCAACACAAGATGAATCAATAGCAATTTCTGTCTTAATTTTACATTTTCTGTCTAAATGACAGTAGAGGTACTATAATGAAGTGTTTGTTTTGTGCTTTTGGAAAAAGTATCACTAAATGAATGGCTTGCAATAAGCACTTTCAAACAAACGAATCCCTAGAACGTGTGAACACAGCAATAATGAGTACTTTGTTAAGGAGTAAAAGGAAATGGATTGTTTTTTTATTTCAATCAAGCTTAGAAAAGGGTGTGGAGGAACTACTGTGCCAGTTACCTGAATGAACCTACTAATGCTGTCTGTCTGTTTTCTGCTGGATGAACAAAGCACATGTGGCGTGTGTGACCTACATAAGGTCATCTGATAAGGGAAAGAGCAGTTGTTCCCTCAGCACATTTAAAGTGCTTTTAGTACTTTGTGTCCATCTCCGTCTCTTTCTCGCTCTGTTTGTCCTGTGACCGTTTCAGAAAGCAGTGCTCAGCCTCAGTGTTTCTGTAAAAACAGGATATGAGAAAAGGAGTTTGAGATTCCAGCTTTAGCGATTGCAAACACAATGGAAGCTGTGTCTGATTTTTGTATCTTCCTGTGACTCATACTAGATAAGACTCTAGTCCCTCAGCACCAAACAGAGTTTCCTTCAAATACCAATTAGAAAGAACATACAGTGGCCTCAAAGTATTTAGGCACTTAAGCCACACTTAGAAAATCTCTTTGAGATCAGTTGGCTAAAAGTCATTGCAAAAGTTACTAAGAAAAGTGAAGTTTGTTTTGGGGAAAAAAATCCTAATTTTTTTGCAGATGCCACATGGTTAGATAATTTTATCTAATGGGGGGGGGGGGGTTTCCCAAACTGGTATTTGCAAACCCCTGGATGTTTGCAAGGGAACTGTTTAAATCATAAAAAATAATTAAACTAATTAAATAATTTTAGAATTAATACAATCAAAATATAATACTTGATATAAAAAGCTGAAATATTTTATTTGTTTACCTGCATGTCATGTGACCATAACCAACATGTAAATGTGTTGTTATCAGTGATGGGAATAACGGTGTTATAAATAAACAGCGTTACTAACGCCGTTACTTTTTTCAGTAACGAGTAATCAAACGAATTACTTTTTCTCCCGTTACAACGCTGTTACCGTTACTGGCAAAAAAAATGCTGCGTTACTATAATTGAGCTCAGTTATGCAATTTTCATCTCTCTCTCAGCCATATAGGACCTGCAAAGATTTTCTCTGGTGTGTGCTGCGGTTAGTAATAGCCTACACAAATATAGGCTAATTTTAAACTGATAATAATGAACGATGCTCTGTGTGTGTCCGTGAGCAAGCGAGCTGAGCGCGAGCTCAAAGCAGAATACCCTTTATGACATGCAGGATCAAAAATATGTGAAATAAGTTTTTCTAGTTGACTAGTAGTTATTCATTTAAGCCATTAGTTGACTAATCACATTTATATTAATTTAATTTCTTAAATAGCCTACTGGAGAGAATAAACCATAATAATGAGCGTTTATGTAATAAAGGCTATATAGCACTCAAGCGCACGCATAACGCTTGGCATAAAGAACCGGCAAAAGTAATAATTATGAATGTGACCAAATCAGCAAGGAGATTTAAATTGTTTATTAATAAAGTAATGTTGTCTTAATCAGTGTCGGCTGCGAAGATGAAGTTGACATTGCTGACTCTCATCATCTCCGCACTGGACGCACCTAGAGAGAGAATGTTGGCTACATAATCAGAGTAGCCTATTTCTTTTCGTTTTTAGATATTTCAAGCGTTCTATAGATATTTTTCTCTTGTCTGCGAGGCAAGCAGCCTCTGAGTTTCGGTTCTCTAGCCTGTAAGACGCGCTCCAGTTCACGCGCCAGTGATCGCGCCCGCGCCTGCCATGATTATATTGTCTGCTATTTTTGCTTCTTATTTATTAAATCCAGGCAATTGGTTAATGAAACATTGATTAAAATTAAGATAAAATTTTTACAAAACGAAATTCACTTTAAAGAAAGGCTTTCTACAAAACAAAACTTAATGAAGTGATCAAAATCATGTCTGACCCACTCCATGACTCCCGATATATTGCGCATCTTATGATGCATCTTACTCATGCTGTTCACTTTTCATAATCAAGTAAATTAATTTAAAACATTACATAGGACTATTTAAACATAAATATGAAACTACATTTTCTTCAATGGCTACAAACACGTAGGCTATTGTACAGTACAGAGAAATTTCATAAGAAAGAGCGGATCATGAGTCACGAGTCGGTTCAAGAATAATTTATTCTTAGACTTATATTTAATAATGGGGGCATTCAAGTTATTTGACTTTTTTTTTTTTTAAATAATGCAATAGTTACTTTCCCTGGTAATTAGTTACTTTTATAATGATGTAACTCAGTTACTAACTCCGTTACTATTTGTGAGAAGTAACTAGTAACTATAACTAATTACTTTTTTAAAGTAACGTGCCCAACACTGGTTGTTATTATGTCAAAGAGGTTCAGCTGACAAAAAAAAAAGTTAGGAATTCCTGGGGCTGTATTCACAAAACATTTTATCTTACCACAAAGAGTTCTCCTAAATAGCAGTAAAAGTTCTTAGCTAAGAGTTTTCTCTTAAAACCTATTCACAAAGCTGCTGAGACAAACTTTTACTAAGGAATAGACTGAAGTCTTAAGCTAAGAGTAAGGGCGGGGTTGACCTCGTTGCTATGGAGTAAACACACAGTGATTGGTTGATGGGGAGGAGTCAGTGATTTAATCATAGAAATATTGTAGAATGATGTGTCATGTTTCCATATTAAAATAAAGGTTTTAAAATACAAATGTTGCCATAGTCAAAATAAAATGTTGCCATATTGTTGCCATAAAGGTTTTAAAATGTAAGCTAAGTGTCACTAATTAAACTAGTATATACAGTTTTTATATATATATATATATATCTATGGGTGGATTTGGACTGTCTGTGATTTGGTCTTAGTGACTTAGGAGTCCTCTTGACTACTCCTAACGTTTCACAGACTTAGGAGCTAGTTTTAGCGCTGCTTTGTGAAATACTCTTAGAGCAAAAATTTAGGACTCCTAAAATTAGGACTGACACGCCCATTATTTTTAAGAGTTTCTCCTAAATCGCCAAGTTAGGAGCTACTTTTAGCCTTAAGATGTTTTGTGAATACGGCCCCAGATCTAATGCAATGACAGTCAAACATTTTAAAGGTGGTACAGAGGATGTTTTGTTTTATACATTTTTGCAATATTACTTGAAACTGTCTTTACTATCTGATAAAAGACTATTTATTAGGTGCACTGAAAGGAATATTATTAATATACATCATCTGTGCACGAGGTAGGGCCTTAAAAACATCAGCCAATCGTTTATGCGATCATCCCATAAACGATTGGCCCTCTGGCTTGTCAATCACAGCCATGACGTTCCTTGTGAGAGACGCGCGGCTGTGCGCTCTAGTAACTTTCCACACTCCGCATGCAATGTTTTTGTCAGGAGACAGGAGTAACAACTGCAGATTATGAGTTACCTGCGGTGAGTCCGACATAATGAATCCACTAAGTGTGTGCGCGGCTTAACGATTGTAAGGCCGATTATGAATGTAAATTGATACTTATGACTGATCGCGCTCAAACGCGTCCAGTCAGAGCCAGCTGCGTTCAGTCTGCGATTACAGTCGGTGTTCAAATTCCATGTGAAAGAATATAAATCTGCTTCAGGAGCAGGAAACAATCGCTGTATGTTGAGCACAGTCAGAATGTTTTAGCTAGTCGTTAAATGTGTGCCCGGCTTAATAACACAGCGAATGCCGGTGGTAAACAAACACTCGTGCACGAGTTTTGGGAGGCGTTCACTTGAAATGAGCTGTGAAGGAGGGGGGTTGTTCTTCCGCATGCGCTCATTTCAAAAACTCAGTCAACGAAAACATCCTCTGTACCACCTTTAAATGTAACTTAATTGCCCAGATACTTCTTGAGGCTAATGTATCTACTACACTACAAGTCAGAATAGAAATTCCAATTTAATGTATATGTTCAACCCTTATTGTAAAAACATGTACATTCTTGGAACTATCCAGAGTGCAGAAAACTGACAGAAATGTTGTGTGTGTTGGTAACACGATGTCCTAGAGGCTCATGTGAAACAAATCCACTTTTAATGAGGAAAAACAAGGTTAGGATAAAGTCACTAGTGCAATAGATGCATGGAGCAAAAAACAATGTAAGAACATCAGCATCAGCAAAACAGAACTTTCTCACATAAGACTTTTAGTTTTGGAGTAGGTAAGTTAAGAGTCTAAGCTAGCTACTGTTTTAAAGTTACAAACTGTTAGTTGTTAAAGAAGTCTTGGACTGCGCATTCCAGCTTGTTCTGTCCATCGTTGTGCAATTATCAGAATGTGACATGTCATGGACACACTCCCAGTATTTGATGTAATTTGTTTATGCACGCATGTGAAGACCTGTTCTTTTGCCTGAGCTCATTGATTCCTGAAGTAACACCCATTGCTAGTAAGAAAGGGTTTGAACCTGACAGATTCCTTTTCTCTTACCTAAGGCTGGCTTATCTTGTATTTTCCTGAAATCATGCTGAAATATGTGCTATTGCAGAATCTGCAGTACTGTTACGTGCAATCGTGCATTCGTGGTTTAGTGTTGGAAAGGGATAGTGAATGCCATAGCTTTGAATGTGTTTATAATGTGGATTTATAACATGTTCATACAAAAGAGAGTATGTTTTCTTTGTATTAACTGCAGTTTTATATTCATACTGTTACAGAGGCATATTTAACTTAAATAGCCCAGTTTGTATGTAAGAAAATGATTACTGATGATACACAGGGCAACTTTTTTCGGCAATGTTGCAGAGTGACGTTGCTTGGGCACTTTCCCATTGAGAATGGACAACAAATTTCGATCTAAAGTATCCGAAAAATATGTTTGTTCCCCTTTCTCAATGGGAAAGTGCCCAAGCAACGTCGCTCTGCAACATTGATCAAAAAGTTGCCCCGTGTATCATCATTTTTAGGGATGCACAGTGCATCAGTACCAGATCAATTACTGTCCATTATAGATATTTTTTTATTAATATTTCTTGAAATTGGATTTATATTTAATAAATATTAGTACTGTAGTTTTACTGATGTATTGTGAAATATTATTAGGGCTCGAGCACCGATGGTGTGAGGACCCTATTGTAATTTTTCAGTCAATTAATCTTCTTCCCCGAAATGAATCGCATTTTTGAGGGCCTAAACATGCTCGAACTCATGAAACTTTGCACACGCCTCAGAAGTGGTGGAAAATTATGTCTGAGATGGGTTTTGGAATTAGGTGTGGCAAATTGGCTCGATAGTACCACCTACAAAATTTCAATTAAGCGCCCTTCGCGCTACGTTTCACGTACAAGTATGAAATTTGGTAGATGCATGTAACAGCCCAATACCTTCAAAAAAGTCCCTGGGTTGCAAAATCTGAAAACCCAAGTAGAGTCCTGGCCTACATGGCAATATTCAGTTACAGTCATAGCACCACCTGCGGGCAAAAGGAAATGTCATGTTTTATACTGTGTTTAACTCCTCATAGAGATTTAACCAGATCAACATCATATTTGGTCAGTCTAATCTTAAGATCTTAGTGATGTTAAATTGCGAAGATCTTGAGTTTTCGATGAACAGCGTGTCTGTGGCAGCCTGACAAAATTTGATGTTTTGCCATGAAAGAGGAAGCTGTTGTACGTCAGGCATACAATGTCCGATCTGCCCCCACACATGATAAGAGTCCTGGCCTGAAAACATCTACATATTCAATATTCCAATATTCAATTAGTCATAGCACCACCTGCTGGCAACAGGAAATGGCATGATTTACACTGTAATTCACTCCCAGAAACACATTTAATTTTTGCCACAAAGTACCAAACAGTTAGAAACACATTAAATCATGCAACACTTGGCTCAGTGTTAAAGGGATAGTTCACCCAAAAATGAAAATTTGATGTTTATCTGCTTACCCCCAGGGCATCCAAGATGTAGGTGACTTTTTTTCTTCAGTCGAACGCAAATTATGATTTTTAACTGCAACCGCTGCCGTCTGTCAGTCAAATAATAGCAGTGGATAGGAACTTCAACTATAACAGTAAATAAAACTTGCTTAGACAAATCCAAATTAAACCCTGCGGCTCGTGACGACACATTGATGTCTTAAGACACGAAACGATCGGTTTGTGTGAGAAACCGAACAGTATTTATATAATTTTTTACCTCTAATACACCACTATGTCCAACTCCGTTCAGCTTCCGGTGTGTGAGGTCTGATCGCGCTCTGACAACGGAAGTGATGTCTCGCGCTCATTGAAGTATATGGGCGAGACATCACTTCCGTCGTCAGAACGCATTTTTTGACCTCACTAACAGGAAGCTGAACGAAGTTGGACATAGTGGTGTTTTAGAGGTAAAAAATGATATAAATACTGTTCGGTTTCTATCCCTTTAAAGTATGCGATTTACGCCATGAAACATGAAGTTGTTGTAACTCAAGCATACAATGTCCAGTCTGCCCCAAACTTCACATGCTTGATAATAGTCCTGACCTGAAGACATGGCAACATTCAATTATAGTCAAAGCGCCACCCGCTGGCAGCAGAAATTGTGGTGCATCAAAATGACTGCCATATTCTCCTCTATTTATCCGCTTAAATGAATATCGCCCAGAGTTTTCCTAAGGCCACCGAGTGGTGGTGGCACGGGTGTGAGGGCCCTTTCATCACTGCTTGCAGCTTTAATTATTATTGTTATTATTATTTTAATTTTCTTTAATTTTATGCTAGAGTGAATTATTGCATTAGTCATTTTTTCTTTTCTTTTTTTTTTTTTTTATATTTTTTATTATTATTACATAGTCACATTGAAATATAATCACAAAATTCTTGGCCAAATTGTGCATTTAAAACTGCAGTCTGCAACTTTTTTTGGGTGTTCAAAATTTATAAAATGAGCAATACATCATGAATCCATTTTCCAAACTGTGTTTTTGTCTTATCCTAAATCACTATGGTACACCTGTTATAAGTGTTTATATTCTGATTATTTTAGACCAGTTGGGTCGCCACCGCTGCGGAGTAGCCCAGTACCTGCGTGACTCATCATATATATAAACAGAGAGAAGTAGCTCCGGCTACAATGTTCTTCCACTAGACGCATGCAGTTTTGTTTTTTAACCGCTAAAGCACCAAAAGGTATGGACTGCAGGTTTAACAAGCACAGCAAACCTTTTTTACATTGAATTTTAAATCACAACCACAATGTTATCAGAAAAATCGCAATTTGATAAGCTTTTTGAACTGCGAGAGTTTTACACTTTCTTCGTACGAATATGGAAGATGGATAGATATTTTACTTCATAACTTGTTAAATATGTATTTATTTATTTTTTTATATAAACGCATCGCTTCGCTTCAGAAGGCCTTTATTAACCCCCGGAGCCATATGGAGTATGTTTATGATGGATGGATGTGGATGGAAGCACTTTCTTCAGCTCATACTCATTGTTCCTGCTCACTGCCATTATAGAGCTTGGATGCTTTATAGGATTGTGTTCATCAGAAAGAAGAAAGTCATATACACCGAGGATGGCTTGAGGGAGAGTAAAGCTTGGGGTAATTTTCATTTGAAAGTCAACTAATCCTTTAAGCATTCTGAAACGGGCATAGCTGGATAAGAATGCCTTTTGTGACATCTGTATAAATAAATAGACTAATTAGAGGAGTTTAAACACCCCAAATTTTAGTCTTATCGTAGACAGGACAGGAGCCCTCTAATAACTGTAACCCTTATCTTAGCCTTTGCGCGGAATGCCTGCTGAACCTGCCAAAATCTTTTCCTGCGTATTCAAGCAGGTGGCACAGCAGTGAGCCAGGTGGTGATTTCACCAAACAGACACAGAGGCAGGAGCAGCCAAGCACAGCAATCTGTGTTTATGTTTGAGTTTAGTTGTAGTGCATATCAGGGTTTGAGTATTTGGGTGTGTGTGAGCTTGTCCGCTCCGTTAGAGAACATACAAGTTAACATTTTGCAATATTGTTCTGGAAAAAAAGATGCATGTTTACAGTTGATGTTGGTGGTCTAATTTTAAACATCAACCTTGAGTTAAAGGGATAGATCACCTAAAAATATCTTAAAGTGTACTTTCAGCCAATGATGAAGTTTATATCTTGCTTCCAACCCTGAAAAAACATGTTAAATCAGGCTTAGCTGGTTTGCTGGTCTTCCAGTCTGTCAGGCTCAGGCCTGGCTTCAGCTTTGAGAAGTAAGGTGGGGCAAGAGACTTTCATGGTGTGCCACAGATTTAACATTATTTTATTTTTTTCTCCGAAACAGATTTATTTTAGATTTATTTATTTTATAACAAAAAGGACAGGTCTTAAAGTGGACTCTATATATAAGAACACATGGATCAATGCTAAGGAGTCTCTGGCCCCGCCACAATAATAATAATAATAATAATAATAAATATAAATAAAAAAGGATTTTAATAAATAATGTTAAATAAAGACAAGTAAACAGTCAGTAAAATATTTTTAAAAAAATAATTAATCAACAAATTACAACCAATAGCACTAATAAATACAATAGAACAAAGATACAAATTAAATGAAATAAACAGATTTACAGGTAGTGTTCAGGTACAAAATACTATAATGTATAAGTTAAAGCTAAAGAAGTTATACGGTCAAGAGCAGATTTGAGCAGATTTTTTTATTTTCTATTCTATTATTTTTTCTTCTATTTTTATTTTCAAATGCACGTATCTGACGCACATCAGATTTTCTCCCAACTGTTTATGTTCATTAAGAATGAATGAATGATCTCCCTCAAAATCTGGAGCTAAATGGAACATCACACCAATTTTGAAATTGGTCAGGGTAGGCTGAAGATTGTGAAACTGGGCCTGGTCAGGCTGTTCTGTTGGCTGGTTTCAGAGCAGTTTTGGGAACTTTTTAGCTGGTATTTTTTAAAGTTGCAATGCATGAAACAGAAGTAGCAGCAGATCTTTTGTGTAACAAAAAAAGAATAAGAAGGGGTTTAAGTAGATTCAATGTCCTGCATACGTAACCAGAGAGAAGTGATTTTCACCAGAAGGTCTTATGACATTTTGATAAAAAATTAAGTGTCAAACATTTTTAGAAATGAAACATATGCATGGATGAATTGTTCACAATAAGATCTGTATCATGCATTTAGAAAATAGAGTAAATTTTCATTTCATGTCGACTTGAAACCAGCTAAACGAGCAAACCAGCTTAGGCTGTTTTTTTTTTTTTTAGCAGGAAGAACTTGATATTACATCATAGTATTTCCAGTTGTGTTTGCATAATTGGACAAAGATAAAATGATCATGGGTCATATGTCAAATCAACCAAATTTTTTGATTTTGATAATATTTTACTCTGCAGAAAGAAAAACATTAATAGACCATTTTCACTGGAGATTTGGAGCCAAATTACAGGTTGGCAAAAATTACTTTAGAAAGATTGCAGCATTCATTATTTAAAATAAAATAAAAATAATGATACTGGCATCTTTCTAAAGTCATTTTATTTTTGATAACAGTAAAATGGCTCTTTTCTTTAAATCACGTTCTATTACAAGTGCACAAACTGCATGAACATGCATGTATTCTTGGGATTAGAGTATGTTCAAGATCCTTCGGACCAAGGCCGGTGCATGTGGCAATTCGGATGATTAATAAGGAGGCGGTGCAAATACAGGCATGTGGCCAATAGATTGAAGAACACTGATGTAATATGCAATTCATCATTCTCGTCTTGACACCTGAGAAAAGACTGGTTCACTGTTTGCCCCCTCCCTCCTTTTGTCCCTCATTTTTCCTCCGTTGCTCAGCAAAGATATAATAGAAATGTTATGTAACATCTGCTCCCAGAAAAGAAGCTTTTAATCTTTGTATGCCTGTTTGTGCAGAAAAGCGACCATAGCACTTTTGTGTACCAGTGCAGTCTCAGCACACTGGAATAATCCAGTGAACACACACCTTACGATATACACACATACACGCCTGATCTGCTTAGAGCTCCACATGCAGGCGTCCTGAATCAGGACACCTGTCAGGTGTTCTGGAGTTCGCCTGATAGTGTTGCCATGGTTATGCTGAGTCACATGGGAAGCTCCGTAAGTGTGGTCATATGCTCCATTACTTGCCATGTCAAAGCGTGAGCAAATAGGGCTAATCTGCTTAGGATATATCATGATGTATTTAAACGTTCACACACATGCCATATATATTGCAGTAGCACATATGCCCAAGAAAGGAGAAGGTTTGGCTAAGTACTACAGGCCCATCTGTTGTAATCTACAAGAGGATTTCGTAAAGAAGTAGGGGATATTTTAGCTCAATAGAACTTCTGTTCAATAAACTTTAAAGGAAGTTTACATAATTTGAGATAAGAAAAAGCAAGAGTGATATTCTGAAAAACAATGTTTAAAGTTATTATCATTCAACTTAAAAGTTTAGTTCACCCAAAAATGAAATTTCTGCCATTAAATTACTCACCCTCATGTTGTTCCAAACCCGTAAGACCTTTGGTCATCTTTGGAACACAAATAAGATATTTTTGATGAAATCAGAGAGGTTTTTTTTGTCCCCCATAGAAAACAGCGTAATTACCTCATACAAGGTCCAGAAAAGTAGTACATTGTTAAAATAGTCAATGTGACTACAGTGGTTCAACCTTAATAAAACAAAACAAAAATAACTTTATTCAACAATTTCTTCTCTTGTGAATAAAAACAGAATGCAGTGATGTGGAAGTTTCAAATTTCAATATTTTATTCAGAATACAATATAGATGACATATCAAATGTTTAAACTGAGAAAATGTATCATTAAGGCTAAAATAAGTTGATTTTAAATTTCATGGCATCAACACATCTCAAAAAAGTTGGGACAAGGCCATGTTTACCATCCCCTCTTCTTTTTATAACAGTCTGCAAACATCTGGGGACTGAGGAGACAAGTTGCTCAAGTTTAGGAAAAGGAATGTTGTCCCATTCTTGTCTAATACAGGCTTCTAATTGCTCAACTGTCTTAGGTCTTCTTTGTCGCATCTTCCTCTTTATGATGCGCCAAATGTTTTCTATGGGTGAAAGATCTGGACTGCAGGCTGGCCATTTCAGTACCCGGATCCTCCTCCTACACAGCCATGATGTTGTAATTGATGCAGTATGTGGTCTGGCATTGTCATGTTGGAAAATGCAAGGACTTCCCTGAAAGAGACGACGTCTGTGAGCATATGTTGTTCTAGAACTTGGATATACCTTTCAGCATTGATGGTGCCTTTCCAGATGCGTAAGCTACCCATGCCACACGCACTCATGCAACCCAATACCATCAGAGATGCAAGCTTCTGAACTGAGCGCTGATAACTTGGGTTGTCCTTGTCCTCTTTAGTCCGGATGACATAGCGTCCCAGTTTTCCAAAAAGAGCTTCAAATTTTGATTCCTCTGACCACAGAACAGTTTTCCACTTTGCCACAGTCCATTTTAAATGAGCCTTGGCCCAGAGAAAACGCCTGCGCTTCTGGATCATGTTTAGATATGGCTTCTTTTTTGACCTATAGAGTTTTAGCCGGCAACGGCGAATGGCACAGTGGATTGTGTTCACCGACAATGTTTTCTGGAAGTATTCCTGAGCCCATGTTGTGATTTCCATTACAGTAGCATTCCTGTATGTGATGCAGTGCCGTCTAAGGGCCCGAAGATCACGGGCATCCCGTATGGTTTTCCGGCCTTGACCCTTATGCACAGAGATTGTTCCAGATTCTCTGAATCTTTGGATGATATTATGCACTGTAGATGATGATAACTTCAAACTCTTTGCAATTTTTCTCTGAGAAACTCCTTTCTGATATTGCTCCACTATTTTTCACTGCAGCATTGGGGGAATTGTTGATCCTCTGCCCATCTTGACTTCTGAGAGACACTGCCACTCTGAGAGGCTCTTTTTATACCCAATCATGTTGCCAATTGACCTAATAAGTTGCAAATTGGTCCTTCAGCTGTTCCTTATATGTACATTTAACTTTTTCCAGCCTCTTATTGCTACCTGTCCTAACTTTTTTGGAATGTGTAGCTCTCATGAAATCCAAAATGAGCCAATATTTGGCATGACATTTCAAAATGTCTCACTTTCAACATTTGATATGTTATCTATATTCTATTGTGAATAAAATAAAAGTTTATGAGATTTATAAATCATTGCATTCTTTTTTATTCACAATTTGTACAGTGTCCCAACTTTTTTGGAATCGGGTTTGTATGTGGTAATTATGTTGCTTTTTATTGAGGATAAAAAAAAACCTCTGATTTCATCAAAAATAATCTTAATTTGTGTTCTGAAGATAAACAAAGGTCTTACGGATTTACAAACATATCAACCCATTCTTGCCATCTAACAAATGAATAGTTGAGGAGTGTCCCAGGTTCAATGCAAGGCTTCTGTGGCATGTTATCTTTGCATAGAAAACAATTTAATCTTTCCCCTAAATTTGTAAGAACAAACATATTAAACCCTAGAAGTTCCCACATGAGTTCTGTTGGTAATGCATGACTATACTGGAAAAATCATTTTCTTAATCAGTATTTTTATTTATTTATTTATTTTTGCTGTTTTCCAATTAAATATACGTATAACATGTTAAATTTACTTAAGAAGAAAAATAGTTTCTTGGGACTTCTTTTAAAGAATACAGTACGCTACCATTCTAAAGTTTGGGGTCGGTAAGGTTTTGAAATGCTCTCTTGAAATACTTTCTTTCTTGAAACTCTCTTCTTAACATAAGTAAAAAAGTTTCTTATGTTCACAAAGGCTGTATTTTGATCCACAATATTATTGTTTTTACTGTATTTCTGAATATTATTACAATTTAGAATAACTTTTCTATATAATTTTTTTCTATATAAAGTTTTCTATAGAATAAGTTTTCTTTTTTAATATATTTTAATATGTAATTTATTCCTCTGATGGCAAAACTGAATCATTTTTATTTGATTATGCTTCGGGAAAAAAAAAAAAAAATCAAGTTATGTTTTCTGAAAAGAAGTCCCAAACTATTCAAAGATGTTTAGATCACTTTACTGGAAAACAGGAGAAAAATATGTATTAAGAAAATAATTTTTTACAGTGTAGTTTATCTGCCTAGAACAATTGTCCCACCTACAAAAAGATGATTTACACTATAGCTTACAAGTGAGTGTTTAATGATATTCTTCTGCTCTCATTTCTGAGGGAATCCTCTGCAATTCTTTGTCCCATACCGGCTTCCATGATAAGTTCTTTACTGCATGGTTTCTGCTTCTGAGGGACAAGTCAAAGTTATTTTTAGTGCTAATTGACAGCATTCCATTTGTATTGAACCTCGAACATTCTTTTAAAGAGTGTAACCTGGCAGCATTTTATTTGTTTTCTGTTTTTATTTTTGTTTTTTCATGGATCTTGTCTTACCAATCCAGAAAGTCAAAATTCCCAATGCCCTTTAGTAAGTCCTATTCTCTTGGCTTCTTTCATTATTTTAGATGGCTCTCTTCATCTCCCTGTCTGTTCATCCTTCCTTCCTTCTTAAATATCTCCCCCTCCCCCTTTTTTGTAGATTTCCCCCCAGCTATTTCTGTTCCTTGGTGTCTCAGTTTACTCTTTGTCCTTTTTAATCTGCTTTTAGACAGAAAGAGTCAACCTTTTTCATCTGAGTACTGCTTCATCATTTGTCCTTGCCTGTGTGTGTGTGTGTGTGTGTATGTGTGAGAGAGACCCAGAACTCTGTCCTTCTCAGTCAAGCCACAGTGTTGACAGGCAAGATAATGGAGTACAGACGGTCATCCAGGATCTACACTTACTGCAGTCTACTTGGGACAATCAAGGGGGGAGCTCATCCCCCATCTCCTAATGAGATTTTGAAGAAGCTTTCCTGGTTCATCTGACAGCAGCAGACACAGCCGCCCATGCTTAGCCCATGTGAGGATGGCACACAGAGGATTCTGGGACATATCATTTTAGGGCGTGGCAAGCATTAAGGAGCCCCAACTAAGAAGATCATACATTTGTTCCAGTTGTTAGTAGCCAGTAGTTTTTTTTTTTTTCTTCTTGTTCCTTCCTTTTGTCTGACTGAATATCTTTAGGAACAAGAACAAGATTCTCTTTTTACTCCTGGGATCCTTTATATTTTTTTCCCCTCAATTTCTCTCGTTTTGTTTCTGTCAGATTTAAGCTGTATTATTTTTCCAAGAGAGACACCAGGATCTCTGTGCCTGCTAGGCATTTTGCAGTATCATAGCTGTTTGGAGTGCTCTACATTGAAAAAAATTGGTATTTGTTGCAATTTTCCCTCAGAAATTGCAAACAATCACATTGAAACCGCAAGTAACACATTGAATTAAACGTTAAATTTTGAAGTAGAAAAACTGAAATAGTATTTTCTTGTAAAACATACTCCAATAATATTTATTTACAACTTAGAAAAGTTGTTTTTTACAGTGTAATTTCACAGGAGAGATCTCATAATTTGCACACACAAAGTTCCTCATCCCGTCCTGTTTAACTGCAAGAGAAGGGAACAGGTTTTTCCTCCTCTCTCTATTTACCGACACACACACACACACACACACACACACAGAGCGAGAAGGAGTGCGTCAGTAGGAACTCGCTCACACACTCTCAGACAGCGTCAGACCGAGGTAGGGGCTGCAGATGCACTCCTCCTCTCCTCTGCATGCTGTTTTTCTCCCTCTGCTGTAAGCGACTGGAGATCTGACCGAAGCGTGCTGCTGCAGACCGGGTGAGGGAGAGCTCCCTGCAGCCAGCAGCAGGATGCATCTGGTTGTGGATTCCTGTCAGGAAGTTGTGCTGAAGATGCTACCGTACTTTGTGGATAATGCATTCGTCACACAGAGCCAGATCTACCACATGTGAGTGAACCAAGGAATTGGTGCAGGAGACTTAAGTGAAATCAGCATTGATGTGGATTGCAGTGCTGTTTATGTCTTTGATTGATTGTGACTCATGGCATGTACAGTAAGATCTAAAAGTCGTAAAATCAGATTCCGATTCTAATTTTCAATTTGGAAATTAACAGAATTTTTTAGGATTTTGATGTAAAGTGAATGTGAAATATATATTATTCTGTACTGTTTCTAGTCACTTATTAAATAAGCATATTTGTGACTTTGATAATCAATTCTTTGTACAGACGGTCACATGGATCATTCTCAAACCGATCTGGAGAACATGATCATCAGGTTTTACACAAACTTATGGAATTTATCCAGCTTGAGTGCTGCTGTCATTAAAGTAAAAAGGAAACAAATCAACTACTAAGACATTATGTTAATTGCTAATTAATCATCTGAAAATTGTGTCAGTTTAACTTTTCAGTCAAATGTACAGTTTGGGGTCTGTAAATTTGTAATGTTTTTAGTCTCACCAAGGCTGCAGTTATTTGACCAAAAATGCATGATCCTTTACAAATCATTCTAAAATGCTGATCTAGCTGAACTAGCTGCTCAAGAAACATTTCTTATCAATGTTGAAAGCACTTGTGCTGCTCGTGATATACTTTTTTTTCCCAGGATAATTTGATTAATGGAAAGATTGAAATAGGACAGTATGGTGAGTGAGAAGTGTAGGACAGAGGTGGAAACATCAACCTGGACTACAGGAGATGTGTGACCCAGTTATAGCTGCTCTCAACATTCATGCATATCTCATATTTATCTGAGGTCTGAAGATGAGTACTGGTTCGATCTTACATGTGTGTTTGTTTTTTATGTTGGTCACATTTGCTTTGACCTGTAAAATCTGGTCTTGCCACATCAGAAACTTTCTTTTTATTTGCTCTTATGTAAGAGCGATTAGTGTTACCTGAGAGGTAGTGATGTTTGCATATTTGAATGAAAGGCATGCGGGTTGTCCAATTTTGAGTTTTATATTTGCTCTAGGTTGTGTTTGAAAAGCATACTGTGCGTTACATAAGAGTGGACATACCACTCCTGCAGATGGTCTTTTCCAAAATACTATCAGATGGAGATGATGCTGGGCCAAATAAATCATTACCTTCAGAGGAATTTACTGACTATGTGAAGTTGTTAAGCCTGGATGTGTACTTGATACTGTGCTTTACTGTGATATGGAAAGTATTTTGGCTTATGCATGTAGAAAACGACTAAGAGTTTATTAAAAAGTTGGCCCTCTATAGGGTGAGCATATATTGCAACCATTTTAATGTACTTTTATTTGCCTATGTCCTGTGGTTCGCGTGACACTAACGTGAAACCAGACTTCATTCGCCCCAATGAAAAGCATATTTGCACTGTCTGAATCATTCCCCATCCACTATGTAGTGCACTATGTTCCATTCAACATGTAGAAAATAGTAATGTGTGAATAAGTGACCAATTTCAGCCGCAGCTTCAGGATCTATATATTGTCAAAGTCCCTTTAAGACAAGTCATTTCACTTGGCGGCCATCTTTGAAATGCCTCTCGGGCATCTAAGTGCAGCTCCTATCTCCTATCAGCGATTGGCTCTTATTTAGAAGGCGGGACTTATTCCACTATATTGCGCGCTTCACTTTCTCCCATTCAAAACATACGAGTGACACGTCTTGTGTTATTCTGTAGTCTTTGATATAGTGTAGGGTGGGATGCTTCAGATTCTAGAGAGCATTTGATTGGACAGAAAATATGATGAGAAGCTGAAGTGCAGAGTGATGTCATCAAAATCATTTATCCATATTGGCGGAAGTGAGAGACTAAGTTTTGAATGCTTTTATCTTCTAAATGCAAATTTTGTCATTGTTTTGGAGCACACTAGCTTATAGATAACAGTAAGGCAAACATATTCATCAACATAAATACTAAAAGCCAAAAAACTTCAATTTTGACTTTAACCAATTAACAGGTTTGTACTGTAGTCTTTTTATGTAAAAAAACAAAAAAACAAGCTACGTTTTGTTCACCCAAAAGTGAAATTTTTCTCCCGTCGTTCCACACCCTTAAGGCCTTCGTTCATCTTCGGAACACAAATTAAGATATTTTTGATGAAATCCGAGAGGTATCTGACTCCTCAATAGACATCAATTTAACCACCACTTTTAAGGTCCAGAAAGGTACTAAAGACATTGTTAAAATAGCCCATGTGACTGCTGATGCAGGAGCTGGCCAATAATGAGTTGCCGTTCTGACACAGAACCTGGAAGCGCTGAACGTAAACAGCATAAGAGAATGACACAGAAGAGAGGATATTGTTGAGCAAAGTCATTATTATTTTGTTTTTGCGCACAAAAAAGTATTCTTGTCGCTTCATAAAATTAAGGTTGAACCACTGCAGTCACGTGGAGTATTTTAACAATGTCTTTAGTACCTTTCTGGACCTTGAAAGTGGTGGTTAAATTGCTGTCTATTGAGGCATCAGGCAGCTCTCGGATTTCATCAAAAATATCTTAATTTGTGTTCCAAAGATGAATGAAGGTCTTAGAGGTGTGGAACGACATGAGGGTGAGTAATTAATGACAGAGTTTTCATTTTTGGGTGAACTCTTTAAGTCAATTTCTATGACATTCATCAGGAAAATAAGTTGACAAGTTTATATTTTTGCTGTAGTTTTGATTCCAGAATTTCTACCAAAAGGCTGCCATTCTACACCAGGTACCAAGTATCCATCTGGGGCCGACTCTAAACGTACAAGTGAAACGTGGACAGAGACGTTTTAGAGCTGTTACTCACATCATAATTACACCCTTGGAGATGAGCGTATTCTGCTCAGGGCTTGTGTATCGTCATTTTCTGCTGTCTCTCTCACAGTCATAACTCAATCCATCAGCCCAACGGTGCTGAGCTGCTTCCAGCCTTCACATAAATCGCTCTGAGGGGCGGACAGAGAGAGAACACAGCAGGGAGAGAAGAAACAAAAGAGAGGAGGATTGAAACAAAAGCCACTGTGATCCGCTGACACCCTCGAGGCCTTTGGAGGGAGGGTGAGAAAGTTAAAGAGGGGAATAAGAGAAAGGGAGGAGGAGGAAATAGGAGAGAAATAAAGAGAAGGGTGGGGTGGGGGCACAATGCGAGTTTTGTTGCTGGTTGCTTATCATGTGATGGTTGTTCCTCTGAATACTGAGACACTGGAAGTCCAGTCAGGAAAATGAGAGGGATGAGTCAGCAGAGGGTCACAGCCACAGCAGGGCGAGAAAACAATGTGACCCCGAAATATTTTGCCTGCCTAGAGCATGATAGTTTTGTGTAGCCACTCCTAAATAGCCAGTCAGTGGTCATTCTGAATGTACGCTTCTATTATCTAGCTTTCCAGTTTGACGCTCTACATTTCATACTTTGTTGCATCTGTGCGTTTAAGAAAGGGATAATTTTACTTTACTTGTATTAAGTTTGACATAGTAAAATGAACCATTTATTTGAAATTAAATTAAATGAGATTATAGATTAGTGAAGGGATGTGCAAAATTACATTTTCAAAATTGTTGACCCCTTGGGTTGTCTGAATTATTAGTCAACTAGTTAGTCTTAAAGAAGCTCATAATAATTATGGTCTATTGACTATTTAACATGAATTCTGTGTGTTTGCCTTAGTGATCCACTGATATCTAGTTTTTAGTTTTTTCGGTTATGGTATCTAGAGAGAACAATGGCCACTGGCCAACATATTGCAATGTAATTGGGCTGTATTCACACCAAAGCAGAATACATTTGTCAGTCGATTACAGTTCTGTTCACAAACAGTTAACTTGTAAAAGAAAATGACAACCTTATTCTGTAACTAATGTGATTGCCTAACATTTTCAAGAGAGTAAGAGTGATTTAGAGAGCATGTTTAGATGGTGTGTGCTGCATGAATGGAGCCACAATCAACAACTAGTTGCCTGATAAGTCATTGACATGCATGTGTACTTTGCAGCAGTGGTGTAGCAAGTCAGCCCTGGGCCCATATGCAAAAAATGTTAACGGGCCCCCTCGGTTGAAATTGTGTTCCAGGGGACGGGCCCCCAATCCATCCGGGCCCGTATGCACATGCATAACCTGCATACACAGACGCTACGCCACTGCTTTGCAGTTTGTTATGTGATTGTCAAGCACTAATTTTATGGCCATCAATACTCAGGTTATGAGTTATGAATTTAGGGATGAAGTGCAATACAAAATCTTGATATTTACCATCAAGTAAATATGAGACAAGAGTGTTTTCATTACAGCTCAGTTGCTTCTCTGCAAGTTATTGAGCACATTTCTCACCATACCAGCTGTAGTCCTGTCTTTTCCCAGCACCGAGTTTCCATTAAAGCTTACTTGTGCCACAGTGCATTAGAATAATAGTGAGCCTCAGGTGGTTCACATTTCTATGAGTGTGTTTAACTGCATGTGAGGCTAATTACTGCCCCACCTGAAATCACAGACCTGAAGCACCTGTCGTGAGCATACGGGTGAGCGGTGGTGAGATGGGTTGTATAACATGCAAAATTTAACCCAGAGGATTAAAGATGCGCAGTCATAGGTCATTCACAATGTGTTTTGTTTTCATGTGGAACGAATGGACACATAGCCATATGTATTTATCAGAAATGTTGTACAGAATCTTTTTATTTTCACTGACTAAGCTTTTTAAATTAGATTATTGACATCATGTCAGTTTTAATTTTATAGTGCTTTTCATCATACTTGCACATGATGAAATATACTTGAAATATACTGTATATTTGTAGACCAATGTTGAAAAGTTGAGAATTAAAAAAAAAAAAATTAATACTTTTGTTTTGCAATGATGCATTAAATTGATCAAAAGCGACGGTCACATTTATGTTACAAAATATTTCATATAAATACTATTTTTTTCGACCTTCTCTGCAGCAAAGAGCAATTTTTTTTTTCTAATTTAGCAATTTTTTGAATGTTAGTGTATTATATGAATCAGTGGACTCAATGTTTTAAAAAAAGAAAAGAAAAGAAAAGAAAAGAAAAGAAAAGAAAAGAAAAGAAAAGAAAAGAAAAGAAGAAGAATCTATGAGTGGAGGAAGAGAAACCCACATGCTTTTGCTAAATCCAAATCCACAACTTTTTGTTCTTGTGGGTTTTGTTGTATTGCATTGTGTTAACTGTCATGCAAGCATGTTTTGTTCAATTGTTGCCGTTGTTTCTCACATTCTCTCCTCTCTACCCTTTCTTTCCCTCCATCTTTTACAGTCTAAGTGAGAGCTTCTTCATGGTCAAGGGGGCCGCACTGTTTTTGCAGCAGGGCAGTTGTCCACAGGGTCAGAGAGGTCATCCTCACCACAAACATGCAGGTCAGTCCATGCATGCACTTGAATGGGATAAAATCCGTCTCCTTCCTCGCATCGCACATCAGTGTGTTCCTGAATTTATATAAGCAAGCCAAATGGTTGTCAAATATACTTGAATTTTAATCACTGTACTGGTGATGTTTAGCACACAGAATTGCTCACTGTTATTTGAGTCAACCTGTATTACTTCAGGGCCTATATTACCAATTTTTCAAATCTTAAGTGAAGAATTAAGATTAAGAAAGTTTCTGTAATATAGCCCCAGATGTGTTTCTGCAATTTTATGTTACAGACAATAACAGTTGGATTTATGATGTTTTGGTGGAAATTATGGTTACTATAGTAATTTTTGTAAGGGTGACTTTGTTTTCTACCTGCTGCGTCTGTCGTGAATTTAGAAATTCTGCAGCAGATGCTGTCCGGCTGATGGACAGACTCGGTGCTGGCTAAGCGTGTCCCAGACAAGTGTGTGTGTGTGTTTGTGTTTGGATTAGCCAGATTAGCAGTTTAGCTCAGCACATTGGGACTGTGGGAACATCACTTCTTATAGACAGGCCGCACAGAATGGGTTTTATGTGGTTTATGATGCACATACTGAATGTGTTAAAATTAAACTGTTTGTACACTTTTTTTCCTTACTCTAAACTTTTTAAATTAAATTTATATAATATTTTAGTGTTTTGAATTATTTAATTATATTATTTAATTTTGTTTTTACTTTTTGTCTCTAATTTATGGGAACTTTGACACCAGAAAGGAACATATACTGTAGGTAGAGAGGCTGTCTGTATAGGCAAATACTTTACGTTGAATTTAGTGTAACTATATATTAAAACATAGCAAACAATAGTGGAGCTTGTTTTCTCATTATATGTGATAAGCTGTCACAATCTGCCTGTTACACAACCTATTATAGGTAAATGGAAACAGTTATGACAAAACAATTCATGAAATGGCAGAAATGTTAAAAGATAATATACAAAAAAATATAAAACCATTGTTTTTGCCAACATACAGTACAGTCCAAAAGTTTGGAACCACTAAGATTTTTAATGTTTTTAAAAGAAGTTTCGTCTGCTCACCAAGGCTACATTTATTTAATTAAAAATACAGTAAAAAAACAGTAATATTGTGAAATATTATTACAATTTAAAATAACTGTTTTCTATTTGAATATATTTCACAAAGTAATTTATTCTTGTGATGGCAAAGCTGTTGTGATTTTCAGCATCATTACTCCAGTCTTCAGTATCACATGATCCTTCAGAAATCATTCTAATATGCTGATCTGCTGCTCAAGAAACATTTAATGTGTACAATTGTACAAAATATTTGTGTACAATATTTTTTTTCAGGATTATTTGATGAATAGAAAGTTCAAAAGAACAGTGTTTATCTGAAATCTAATCTTTTGTAACATTATAAATGTCTTTACTGCCACTTTTGATTGATTTAATGCATCCTTGCTGAATAAAAGTATTCATTTCTTTAATTTCTTTTCAAAAAAATAAAAATAAAAATTCTTACTGACCCCAAACTTTTGAACGGTAGTGTATAATGCTACAGAAGCTTTGTATTTCAGATAAATGCTGTTCTTTTGAACTTTCTATTCATCAAGGAATCCTGAAAAAAAAACAATGTTTTCAACATTGAAAATAATCATAAATGATTATTGAGCAACAAATCAGCATATTAGAATGATTTCTGAAGGATCATTTGACACTGAAGACTGGAGTAACGATGCTGAAAATTCAGCTTTGCATCACAGGAATAAATTACTTTGTCAAATATATTTAAATAGTACACAGTTATTTTAAATTGTAATAATATTTCACAATATTACTGTTTTTTACTGTATTTTTAATTAAATAAATGTAGCCTTGGTGAGCAGACGAAACTTCTTTTAAAAACATTAAAAATCTTAGTGGTTCCAAACTTTTGGACTGTACTGTACGTTGTAATTTATACATGTATAACTTGTTGTTACACCTTGCCCCCCAAAAATGATATCTTTAGGTTAAGTTCTACCTAGAGTATATAGATGAGAAATAATGTTTACACTTTACAATACTGTCTAATTTGTTAACATTGGTAAATGCATTAGCTAACATGAACTAACAATGAGCAATATATATTTTTAAAGTATTTAATAGTCTTTGTTAATGGTAGATAGATAGTAAAAATATAATTGTTCATTGTTTATGTTAGCTAGTAAAAGCTAGCCAGCTAGCTAGACCTGTTTGGGTAAACCTCACTTCCCTGATCTCAAGAGGTGCACTAGCAACAGACACTAGAGGCTGCGGTCTTTAGTGTCCTTGTTAGTGTGCTTGCCTTCCATGCTGGAAATGCCAGTTCGAATCCTGCTCAGATAGTGCAGATAGAACCAGAAGGGGTTACATTTGGTGCCATGACCCGGATGGGACCCGGAAACCTCACTCACCTGATCTCAAGAGGCAAACTAGCGACTGACGCTGGAGACTGCGGCCTTTAGCGTCCTTGTTAGCGTGTGTGCTTCCTATGCTGGAGACACCGGTTTGAATCCCGCTCGGAGTGGGTCAAGTAAGACCGGTTACATTAGTTCACGGTGCATTAACGAGTGTCAACAAATACAGCTTTTGATTTTAAAAATATATTAGTAAATGTTGAATTTAACATTGACTAATAAATGCTATATTTATATTGTTTATTCCTAGTTCATGTTAACTAATGTAGTTAACTAATGTTAACAAATAAAACTTTATTGTAAAGTGTTACTAAGTTAATATATACCATTGTGGATTTGAGTTCACTTCTTTAGCAAACAAATATTACAAAAAATATAATGACGATGAAATTTTAGTTTGGAAGACAGAACTCACCGTTTTTGTCTACAGTAGTTTAAAACTACAATATGAAACCACTGCTAGAAAAACAAGCATTTGTGCAATTTATCTGACACATTTAATCAATCAATGAACGAGTATCACCACAGCAACAACGCAAACACAAATGCAACAACAACAGCGTCCTAGACGCTGTCTGGCACCTTCTAACACGTGTGACACGTTGAATTTATTAAACATGCTAATTTAAAGGACGTGTTACTGCTAAATATAAGGGTGTACATTTGCTCCGGGAGAATTGAATCTGTTATGAGAGAAACTAAACACCATGCAGACACAACAAGCCCTCAGGCTTTATGCGCTGACTATCTCGCCATGCTTTCAGACAGCTTTTCATATCACAGCAGGTTTAGACTGAATTTTTTTTTCTTGACCCCTCATATCATCTGATATTATCAAGCATCTGTTTTGTCAGTTGGCTAATATTATGCTGTCGTCTTGTCGGGATGTGAGGTTTCGATCTGATGTGTCAGGAAGTGCTAATCACAGGCGAGTTAATGCAGGTTTGACGAGTGGTTTTGTTTTTACATAGTCTGACCTCAGGACATGAAGGGTTTGTGCTTCGCTTGAGTCATGAGCTTTTTGTGAAATGTGAGAATAGTAACTCATATGCCCATCAATCACAAGATGAACAAGACAAACGCTTCCTATAAAGTGACTTATGCAGACAGTCTAGAAGATCTGGAATTAGATTACAAGAATTATATCATTTGAAAAACTTCGATTGCATCACAGCACTCGGTGGAAAAGTCAGCTGTCTCCATTGAGAAAAAGCGGATGTCTGTGTTAGACAACTAGACGATGCAAGGTTTCTCTTCCTCAGTAGCAGTCTAGGTACAAAATGTTCTCTGACAGTAAGAATAACTCAGCTTTTTTCTCAATAAGACCTTCTCACAGTTTAACAGTTATTCATGAGGCATTTCCTTGGTACTCATTCTAAATGTAAATCAATCTCTAAAGTATCTTCTCTTTAAATGTTTTTGCATTTAGATGTTAGTGACATAGATTTCTATTTATTTTGGTCCTGTTAGGTTTTTTTTTTTGTTTTTTTGACGTCATCAGTCACATCTATTTGCATTCTCATGGTGCCAGGAGCCAGACAGTCTAAAATAGTATCAGCTGTGATGTATTAAACACTGTCCAACTTCCTAAACCAAGATACATTACACCATAAATATTTGCAAATGGATTCGCACCTGCACCGCTTGTCTTTCTGGGAAATGCAGAGTGAAATAATGAGATAAAAGAAAAGTTCTTTAGAGGTCCAAGTAAAACACAAAGGAAATTAAAGGGGTGATATTATGAGGAATTACATTTCTCTTAATTAAATAATTCAGTGCTTAAGATATACCTGTACACTACCGTTCATAAGTTTTGCGTCGGTATGATTTTTTTAAAATGTTTTTGAAAGAAGACTAATTATAATTATCTAATTAATCACTATTTAAATAAACTGTTCTTTCTCCCTCTCTCTCTCTCTCTCTCTCTCTCTCTCTCTCTATATATATATATATATATATATATATATATATATATATATATATATATATATATATATATATATATAATATTTAAAAATTATTCCTGTGATGGCAAAGCTGAATTTTCAGCAGTCATTTCTAGTCTTCATTTGAAATAGAAATATATAGAAAATTGTATTAATGTCTTTACTGTCAGTTTTGATCAATTTAATGCATCCTTGCTGAAAAAAAATTGTTAAACAGAGATAAAAGTGCTGTGTCTGTAAGATCCCTTAAACAAATATGCTCACAACAATTCCATTCATCTTATTGACACATCATGACAAAAACCGTGAAATTAAACGATGAATCACTGCCAAAATCTTAACCGTTGGAGAAAGCTATGTGTCAAACTGTGCTCAGTCAGTCAGAATAATTATTAAACTAATAGCTCATGCAGAAATGCAAATTCTGTCCTGATTTACTCATCCTCATGTTGGTCCAAACCTGCAAGACTTTCTTCAGTAAAGAAAAAGAATTTTTTTTTTGTAAATGATGTGCTGGTCGTTCTTTTATGTGCTCTTACAGTGAATTGGGACCGGACTTTTAAGCTTGAAAGAAGGACGCAACAAAAGTGATCCGTATGACTGAGAGAAGCAGCAATGTCAACAATTTGTGAATGAATCAAACTTGAGTTGCTTCACATAAGCAGTCTGTTCAAGAGTTGGACTGTTCTGGCTCTGGAATCCTGATTTGATCACAATTATTCTTCAGTTAACAACAGTGTGCAGGTGGGGAAGATTATCAGTGAATAATAAGTTAAAGGTGCCCTAGAATTAAATATTGAAGTTATATTGGCATAGTTGAATAACAAGAGTTCAGTACATGGAAAAGACATACACTGAGTTTCAAACTCCATTGTTTCCTCCTCCTTATATAAATCTCATTTGTTTAAAAGACCTCCAAAGAACAGGCAAATCTCAACATAACACCAACTGTTACATAACAGTCTGGGTGTACGCCCCCAATATTTGCATATGCCAACCCATGATCAAGCCATTAGACAAGGGCAGAACGTCTGGATGTGCACAGCTGAATCATCAGACTAGGTAAGCAAGCAAGAACAATGGCGAAAAATGGCAGATGGAGCAATAATAACTGACATGATCCATGATATCATGATATTTTTAGTGATATTTGTGAATTGTCTTTCTAAATGTTTCGTTAGCATGTTGCTAATGTACTGTTAAATGTGGTTAAAGTTACCATCGTTTCTTAGTGTATTCACAGAGACAAGAGCCGTCGCTACTTTCATTTTTAAACACTTGCAGTCTGTATAATGCATAAACACAACTTCATTCTTTATAAATCTCTCCAACAGTGTGTAATGTTAGCTTTAGCCACGGAGCACAGCCTCAAACTCATTCAGACTCAAATGTAAACATCCAAATAAATACTATACTTACATGATCCAATGTATGCAAGCAGCATGCATGACGAACATCTTGTAAAGATCCATTTTGAGGGTTATATTAGCTGTGTGAACTTTGTTTATGCTGTTCAAGGCAAGCGCGAGCTCCGGGGGCGGGGGAGCACGATAATTAAAGGGGCCGCAACCTATATATCGGTGCATAGTTAATGATGCCCCAAAATAGGCAGTTAAAAAATTAATTAAAAAAAAAATCTATGGGGTATTTTGAGCTGAAACTTCACAGACACATTCAGGGGACACCTTAGACTTATATTACATCTTTTAAAAAGAAGTTCTAGGGCACCTTTAAATATCTGTCTTTTTGTGCTGCGTATGATTTCAGAAGACTTGCATTATAAGTTTTTATGTTACTTTTATGTTACAGTTTTTATGGTACTTTTGTTTCTGTTTTGAAGCTTTGGATCCCTATTCATTAAAATTGCATGGAGGGAAAAAGACCTGTACAAAATTCTACAAAAATCTTGTTTTATGTTTCATGGAACTCAAACAAGTTTGTAACAACATGAATGTGAGTAAAAGATGATGAAATTGTTTTGTTTTTTTGTGAGTAAACTATTCCTTTAATGAAGATTCTCAAAATCTTGTATGAATTTGTTCAAAGCTGTGCTCTGGGATCCTGTGCTGCCTTAGTGATTCCTTTACATATCAGTTTTTATCAGATAAGCATGTAAAGTTATGTAAATTCTTGTCACAGAGACCCAGAGGACCAAGAGGTTTGTTTTGTTGGACGAGTAAACATTCCCCTTCTTTTCATACTTGTCCCAAATGCAAAGCAGCCAATAAACCGTAGAGAACATCATCTGTTTTGTTGGGTATACATGACGAGATTTGGCTCTTAATCTGAGTTTATTTGGATTTCACATTTCTGGCTTTGTTCTGAACCTCCTCGTACACTTTGATTGGCCTCCCACATGTCCCACACCAGTTACATCATAGTTTCATTGATCCTGCCAAAGCATACAAGAGTAGGAGGAGGTTTGTTTGGGTAGGAACACACCACAGTCAGAGGTCAGAGGAGTTAGTCTGTCTGTGTTAAAGAGGAGAATGAAATGTAAACAGATCTTGTGTATTCAAGACTTGGTATCTCTTATTAACTTGAATCAAAAGGGGCGGGGCTAGAATATGACTGTCAGGTTGTCAGATTTATTATTATTGATGCCAGTGTTGCACATAGGCACTTATTTGCACATACCTTACAATGCAGCCGAAAGTCACTTATTCATGTCAGACTTTATCATTTAATTAAATAGGATTATCTGAGACATGTAAACACAAGAAACAATTAATTTTTCATATCACAAAGAACATTTTCTCTGCGTTACCTTTGTGCATTTAGATACTTGTACTCTGGAATGTTGTAATATAAGCAGAGCTATAAGAACGTTAATCAAAAGCATACCATTGTCTTCCCGCCCAACACTTCAAGACTGATTCGTATCTCATTCTTCTTGGCTCTCATGCTCTTATAAATCTTTGTTCACTCCTGACTTTCATGGCATCACTTTTAAGTCAGCTAGTTTATTTTTATGGCTGTTTTTCTTTATTAGATTTTTTTATATGGGTTTGAAACATCAACAGACATCATGGTTTTGTTTGGATTGTAACGATGGTTTCTTTCAACAGGTGACTTACCTCAGCATCTACAGGTAATGATCAACATTCTTCGCTCTGAGGACCGCATCAAACTGGTGAGAGAACACACACACACACACACACACACACACACACACACACACACACACACACACACACACTGTCAATGACTAACATTTTGACAGTAAGTCGGGCTGAATGGGTTTTATTGTCAAAGTTTTGCCTGAAGCTTTTTTTCTTTTGCTGTTTTTTTAAGGCATGTTTAAATATCTTACTAGCATTTTCAGAGGGTTCCATGGTAAAATATACTAATACAAGTGTCAATCACATATGACATGTTAAGTACTATGCATGCAGCTGCATTTGTCTTCAAAATGAAAGTTCTGTCATTATTAACTAAACCTCATAACATTCCAAACCCAACAAAACAGGAGCATTTTGAAATATCTGTGACTGGTGGTGGCATCATAAAAGTGGATTTTGAAACTGAAACTGTGACAAAGAGAGAGATTTTTTTTTTTTTTTTATCATTATTCTATATTGGAAATTTTCCTTTCTGGTATAGCTCTCAAATATGACATCAATGACTTTGATCACAACAACCTATGTTGTTCAGGGTCAAATAACATTGAGTGTCATTTTTGCAGTCTTTTTGAGAGCTCCAATGGATCGTCATTGATAAGAAATGTCAAGTTTCAGTCTGTTCCTCACACAAAGCAATAATACTGTATGACTAAAACTGTTCAAAGAAAAAAAAAACATTTGGAAAGACATGGGTGAGTGAATAATGACTGAATTTTCATTTTCAGGTGATCTATTTTTGTAAGACAATTCAGTACTTTAATATGTTTAATATATTTTAATATATTATTTAATATTAATTTAATATATGGGCACTGTTTTTGCATTAAACAATGTATATCAACTGTGATGTGCAGGCGGTGCGGCTAGAGAGCGCATGGTCAGACCGCGTGCGGTACATGGTGGTAGTCTACACAAATGGCCGTCAAGACACTGAGGAAAACATCTTGCTGGGGATGGACTTTAGCAACAAAGACAGGTGACTTCAATCAAATCAATACAGTTTACTATGTGTCATCAAACAGATGAGTTTAGGAGTTTGTTTCCTCCTGCAGAGACATTACAGGACATAAAATAAGGGTGTTTTTCTTTCATTCACAGTAAGAACTGCTCTATTGGGATGGTGCTGCCACTGTGGAGTGACACCAAGATTCATTTAGATGGTGATGGGTGAGTACTGCCCCCTCTGGGAATGAAGAGGAAATGCTGCTGCTGCTGCTGGTCACTTCAGCATTTGATGCACAGATCTAGATGGCAAAAAAACCTTTTTGATTTGATTTGTCCACTGAAAATAAAGTCAATGACAATATTAATAAGCATTCATTATTTTTATTGTTATTTATAGAGGTTGTAGTTCTTTTATGACGTACGGTGGCCTTAGTTAACCTCTCTTCTCATGTCTCCAGGGGCTTCAGTGTGACTACCGCCAGTCGCACGCACATCTTCAAACCGGTGTCAGTCCAGGCCATGTGGTGAGAAAACAAAATCAATAACTTATGTACTAGAGCAATTTAAACTCACATTTTAGAAATTTCAGTCTGAAGTATATGCTGACATATAAAATGATTTTGTTGTCATGTTCAAAAATGGGTCGGCTTGGGTCCCTTTTTACCAGTTTTACTTGTTAAATATGTGTTTAAGAGGTCATTTAAATGCTTTATTTAACCTAAAGCTCTCAAACAACTTTAAAAAAAATCATTCAGAACTGTTATTTCCAGTCTTTCATGTTGTTATTTATCCTACAATCAGCTCACTTAATCAGGTGACAAGTTAAATAGTTTTTTTTCCAGCCACTGTCTAGTTGGCTGGGGGAATTTATGCACTTGTTTGTTACTTGGGTAGAAAAAAAAACAGCTCCTTGGGGGGTTGAAGATGACATGAGTGGACTGTTTTTCAAATGTTCACAGGTGCTTTGGGAGTTTGACATCCTTAAATATAATAGAGCGCCACACTGCCATCTGGTGACCCTTTCAAACAAGTACTGTGGCAGCCATGTTTAAAATTACACCTTTATTTACCAATATATGAAACTATGGTATTTACATGGATCTCCAATGTACTGTCCAAAAAACACAGTAATACCATGGTACTTTTTGGTACTTATTGGTTAGTGAACAGAAGTTATAAGTATATATATTTCCCAAAACAAATGAGCCTGGAAACGCTTTTAATCAACTGAGATTAGTGGTTTGTTTCACCGGTGTCACTTTTTAACTAAATTTGAGACATTGTTTGATCCTTTTTAAGATTAAACATTCTTTTATTGTTAAGCCATAGCATATGGACCCCAAAAAGAGATAGAAAATCTCATCGTGATCATTTACACTGATGGCACAAGTCTCTTCATCTTGCTCACCTTTAACCTCTTCTTCCTTCAGGTCTGCATTGCAGATTTTACACAAGGCGTGTGAGGTGTCACGAAGGTACAACTATTTCCCCGGTGGCATTGCGCTCACATGGACAGGGTACTACGAGAGCTGTATTGGCTCTGAACAGAGCTGCATCAATGAGTGGAATGCCATGCAGGACCTGGAAACACTGCGACCAGACTCTCCTGCAGTCTTTTTTGACAAGTGAGTGCAAACCCTTAAGAGACATTGGCACTTGTGAAACCTACAAGCAAATTTAATTCACCCTTCACCTTGAAATGATGCTCTTTCTTGAACCCTCAATCTAGATTGTGTTCTATTTCTGTTTCTCAGGCCAACAGAGAGGGAGAGAACAGAATGTCTAATCAAATCCAAACTCAGGAGTATCATGATGTGCCAGGACCTTGAAAATGTCACGTCCAAAGAGGTCAGCAGGAAATGCAGAAAGTGCATAAATACGCAGTTACACACTGACATACTGAGTGATATGTCACGGCTCAAAATCATAAGTGGTCACAGGAGAAACATTTGAGACACGTTGCTACCAGCATCCTGTAATGTGTCTCAGATGACCTTTTGTGATCAGATTTCAGGAGTCTGATCTTAATAGCAGGTGTGGGTAGGGTGTATAACAGAACAATTGTTGAGACTTAATGATGTGTGTTTTCCTTAGATTCGCAATGAGCTGGAACAACACATGAACCGCAACCTGAAAGAGTACAAAGAGTTCATAGACAATGAGATGCTACTTATTCTTGGACAGATGGACAAAGCCACTCTCATCTTTGACCACCTTTATCTGGTTAGTGCTGCTTTTATCAGACCCCCCACCTTATTCCCCCTTTTTTATTGATTCTGTTGTATAATAATGAGTGAATCGCCTCTCCCCCAGCTCACCCTACCCCAAAATTCCTTCCCTTTATTTATTTATAATTGCTAATTAAAAAATGTAGTAAAAAAATTATTATTTATCTGAAATATAAATCACATCAAATAATCAATTGGCTAAATAAGTACAAATAAAATGCCAGTAAAAGCTAAGGAAATACAGAAGCACTGGTTTGATAAGAAGTTTGACAAAGAAATCAGTTTTAATTTATTTATGTAAAGCTTGTTAGTTCTGTAGAAGAGCAGATGGTATTTGTCATAAATGTGGCACTAAATGCCAATTTCCCTAAAAAGCCAGTGATTTGCATCATTCATTTTTCAGGGTTCTGAATGGAACGCTTCTAATCTAGAGGAACTTCAGGAAACTGGGTGAGTTTTACCTTTTACTGACATCCACAGTTTGTTTTTCTGCCAATCTGTAGATTTTTCTCAAGATACTGCTTCTGTAAATGGGTTAATGTTAGGTAAATGTGAAAGTTTAAGGTGAGTATGTATCATATCACCTCTTAAAGAGCAACATTTTCTCCTGTTTCAGCTAAAGTGCAGAGTAAAGCCATCAAAGCTGTTTTTTACAGCAAGCACATGGTGTAGTTTAGTACCTGGTGTAAGGAACAAGAATAAACTTGCATGCATATGGATTTCTATTGTTGTCCAGATGTAATTTATGGGATCTCTTCATTTGAATTCATTGCTCTTTTAGGGTGGGCTACATCTTAAATGTTACAAGGGAAATAGATAACTTTTTCCCAGGAACATTCTGCTACCACAACATCCGAGTGTACGATGACGAGGCCACAGACTTACTGGCTCACTGGAATGAGACCTACAACTTCATTGTCAAAGCAAAGTAAGGCACTATTTTAGATTTTTATCTTAAAAAAAATACTTTTCTCTTTCCTGATGACTTTTCACACCTTCCGTGCTGTTTTGTTTTATAATTTGCAGAAAGAATCAATCCAAATGCTTGGTTCACTGTAAGATGGGCGTAAGCCGCTCGGCCTCTACTGTAATAGCATATGCAATGAAAGAGAATGGCTGGTCTCTGGAGAAAGCATATAACTTCGTCAAACAGAAGCGCAGTATCACCCGTCCCAATGCCAGCTTCATGAGACAGCTGGCAGAGTATGAGGGCATACTGGATGCCAGGTAAAAGAAAAATTTCCTTTTGTATTGTAATCTGGTATGTGTATTTCTAGTTGAAGTTCACTCAAAAAAAAAAAAATAAATAAATAAATCAGCCATTATTTATTTGTACACATTTCTTCTGTGTACCACAAAAGAAGATATTTTGAAAGATATCTCTGTTTTTTTGTTTTGTTCATACAATGAAAGACTCCCATTGTATAAACAAGAAACATTCTTCCCTTTATTATTTATAAATTAAGTAATTATAAATAAATATTTATCTAAAATAATTGATCCGAAATATTAAAAAAAGATGACATTAAATCGATTAATCAAAGAAACATTCTTTCTTGAAACTATCTTCTTTTCTGTTTTGGAGAAGAAAGCAGTCACACAGGTTTGGAACAACATATGTTTTAACGCTTTCTGTCTTTTTTCCTTTCAGTAAGCAGCGTCATAACCGCCTGTGGCATCCTGATTCAGATTGCGATCACCCTGAATGCCAGCAAGCTGCTTCCCCTTGCTGTGTAAATGCAGAGACTGTGGATCACATCACCCCTGACCCCACAAATCCCAGGGTCACCGTATGCTGTGAGCCTACCGCCCACTCCTCTCCAGTTAGCCTAGATCTTGACCCCAGCCACCCGCAAAACTACCACTACTACTTCCGCCGCCTGTCAGACTCGGCCCTCGACAGCAACCCTTCCACACCTGTCCATGCACCGCCTCTGGTGGACGTAGATCGTGTCTACATCGAGGTTGCCGATGTGGAGCAAGATGCGCTTCTTGACGATGAAACCTTCGAGGGTCGCGACGGCCTTCATTTGCCCCATTTTGGTGTCCCAGAAGAGGGCATGGCCGCTCAGACCTGTTCTAGAGGGGCGGAGCCTCTGGAGGAACTACGTTTACGTTTGGAGTTCAGCACGGTGGAGGAGGAGGATGAAGAGGAGGCTCAGAAAGAGCAAGCAGAAATGGAGGCGTTAGCAGAGGGAGTGAAGAGAGGAGATGGGAATGAGGGAGGAAGGAAGGATAGTGAGGAGTTGTCAAACGAAAAGGGGATTGATCTTGAAAGTCTAAACCATCTGTGCAATGAGAACTCCAACAACAATAACCACCTCAGATCACATCAAAATCTCACTGTGAGTTACTTAGATGATTGCACAAAGTATTAGTACCATTTGCATCATATATTATTTGCATTACATAATTTTTTCTTGTCTTTTCTTGTTCAGGAAAGTGCCCATCTGAAGCAGCATGTTAAGCCAAGGCTTGCTCCTGGTTTGTTGTTCGCTTCCAAGCCCACCCAGAGTGCTCTGTTAGAGGCTAACAGACAAGGCCTTGCCCCTTTACCCCTCAACAGTGTGCCCAATATCTCTATTCAGACGCCACCCTGTGCCAACTTGCCCATGATAGCCAAGGGTGGCAAGTTTGCCTCAGATTCGTGCCTTGATGCCAATGCAATGCCCTTGGGGCATAAAGATGAAAGCAAATCTCTTGACAAAGAAACTGATAACCGGACTCCGATGCTTGAGGCCAAAGGGGAAGGAGATTTCAGACAGAAAGAGACTGATGCACAAGGTTCCTCTGCTCTACCCAGGAACGAGAGAGAGATGAAGAGTTTGGAGAAGGCAGAGGCATCTTGTTCTCCACAACAACAAGAGGCTCTGATGCAGCTGCAACGCTCTGGCCTTGTTCGCCGCCGAAAAGAGCGCTTGGAAAAACTCTCCGGTCTCTTCCAGGAGCGTGCACGTGCAAATGAGCAACGGGGAGCAAGTTCAAGCAAAACCGAAGATGCAACAAACAATTCCAGTGATCCAACGGACCCTTTCCACAGGCCTTTTGGAACACGGGCAGATTTCGCTACCGAAGCGGAAGTGCCACTGACGAATGAAGCCTTATTGGCGGTCCTTGGTTCAGGTGGCCTGACGCCGGTTTCATCCCCGCATGGTTCCACGCTCACCCGCAGCTCCAGCAGCGACAGCCTCCGCAGCGTCCGTGGCAAACCAGGCCTTGTGCGTCAACGTACACAAGAAATCGAAGCCCGAATGCGACTAGCGGGACTTACTGTACCTTCTCAACTAAAGCGTTCCAACTCTCTCGCCAAACTAGGCAGCCTCACCTTCTCGTCTGAGGACTTGTGCTCGGCGTGCTCCTCTGATGCAGGGACCCTTCTCATGCTCTCATTGTCCCCAGAACCTGAGCACTCATTCAGTCCAGAATGGGCCAGACCTTGGCCCTCTTCCTCCTCCTCGACCTCCACCAACATGGAGGTTATCAACCAAGGCGAATCTGGACCTGAAGAGTCCAAGAGCTGACAGTGGGAGGTGTTAAAGCAACAGTACCTTTGGTTTCAGCTTCAGCTGGAGTTCCGCAGCAATGTTACTGGGATATTTATATTTATATATTTTTTAAACATTTCAGCCACTTGGGAACATTGGCCATTCACAGAAGTTCTTGCGGTGAACAGATCTAACAACTTGGATAAAGAGTGTCTTCTACAAAAGAATTGCTTTCTGTTATGAATATAAACATAATATTCAATAAATCCAAAACCTTCTGGACAGGTGTAATGCATGTGTATTGCACTGAGTGACGAACAGTTCATGAGGTTTTCACTGCGCTTCCTCTCTGCTGTTCTGAAGCAAAATAAGCACTCGCCATCCCAAAGGCCATTACTTGAAAGCGTCAAAATAGACTATTATGTAATGTTTCCATCAGCCCACCCATTTATCACACCATAAATCACTTAATTGTTGCCCGGAATGAGTCACAGATTCCTTCGGACATGGTCACACATTTGAAAAGGATTTTAAAATCATCAACAACCTGCTGTGCTCACGCTTCCTGGCTGGATGGTGAAAGGAAATGGACTCTTTGCCGTGATTAGGAAAGTTCTTTGTATGCTGATGGACTCTTATCATTCACAGAGCACTGATCATTCACTCACAGGTTTCAAACTAATACCTCATACCAGTACAGTACTGTTCGTAAGCCAGGCAGATAACTAAACAGGATGACTGGCAGCACTTAAGTGTTCACACACAATGCAGTGTGTGTGGAGGCTCATTGGGAAAGCTGATGGAGGACCACCAAAAGATTTGTTTGGGATTCTTCCATCTTTTTAATACTTGATGATGGTGTTGAAAGACAATCATTTCGAAGGATTAAGGAAATCGGAGGCGAATTCAAGCTGCTGTTTTCAATCCACTGAAACGCTCATAGATGCAGTCGCTATTCTAACGAATGTGACTGTCCATATTGCTGTCAAAATAGCGGTAGGGTTTTGGGGAAATGTTTGGGTCACTATTACTGTTACATTCTCTAATTGCACATACGTGTTCTTGTAGAGATTTTATATCATCGGAAACTCCTCCATTGTAGTTTCTCTGCTCCATGTTTCCAAATGTGATACAAATTAGTCATTCACCCAGGTAAAGAGTGACTGTTATTTTTAAAGACTTACTTGTTCCTGAGGCAGTGGCTTGGGTATGCCAATCTTAACTGAGGCTTTTGCAGTTTGCTGATGATTCCCACCATGTTATGGCTGTTCTAACTCTTTTTCCTGTTTGTACTCGCTGTCAGTTTTCCATAATGAAATCAATGTAAGGTAGATTGGCCTTTTGAATCAAATCTATAGGTAGATTGAAGATGATTGCTCTGAAACAAGATCAGACAACAGTTACAAAGCAAAGATGTGGCATGGTTTCAGTAACTGTGTGTGTGTGTGTCAGTATGGATGAATCTCACAAAAGCATGTCCAGGTCACATTTTGCCCCAAAAATCAGAAGAGAAATAATTAATTATAAACATTCTAAAATATAACAAATTATATTTTGCTTTTAGGAACTTAACCCCATTTTTATGACCATAAACATGCAAATTTATTATTGTTTTTATTCACATTGCTCTCAATGGTGATTCCCTTTAGATTCTAATTAATGCAATGCAAAAAATACTGTAATACAACAATGTTAATATTTGAATTGGCATTAAAATTTTAGGTTACGCTTTATTTTACAGTGCCATAGTTACATTGTAATTACTCAAATAAATTAATTAACTACATGTACTTACTATAGAGTTACGGTTAGGGTTTGGTTTAGGGTTAGTTACCTGTAATTATGCATAATTTACTGTTATTACTATAGTAAGTACAAGTAGTAACATGTAACTACGGGATTAAAATAAAGATTTATTTGATATCTGGGGTGAAAAAATATCAAGACATGTTATCAAAATATCAGTGATATTCACCTCTGTGTCTGAGGAAACTTGCCATACCAGTTGATGTGATCACAAAAGCTTTGATAACAAACTCACCAATGCATCAATCCAAATGTTTCATGACATTTGTTCATATCCTGGTGTCAACAGCCCTTTATTTACCAATCAGTTGGTTGATTACAGCTTGAATTAAAGTACTTGAGGTTTATTATTATGCAGCATACTTTTCCAATATTTTTTAAACTGATTTTGTACATGTATCTATGCTACCACATTGAGTTTGAGCAACAGAAATGTGAAGTTTGTGAGTGTGTGCGAGTGAGCGGTGCCTTGCACAGCAGCTACACCGTTACTGTGAACTATTTATGAACACAAAACCCTTTCAGAGAATGTGTATGGTTTAATGTTGAAAACATGAGCAGGCTCATAGTATACACACGGTCTCCGCTTCCTCACATATACACACACAGCAGTACACTGTATGTAAATATGTATGTTGGTCACATAACAGAATTGCCTGGAGTTCATGGTACTTGCATCTGAAAGTCAACTTGAATCAGTTCCTCTATCCTGTAGATGGTTGCCTGAATGATTTTTGGTTGTTTGGACAAGTATCAGCACTATTTAATATCATGTCTGGGGCCTGAATCTAAAATCTAAAAGGAGAAATAAGCCAGAAAGCTGTCTTGTGTCATGAACCGTTACTTGCATCCTTCTTAATGTGCCCCGAACCCCCCTCCTCTCGCCGAAGTCTTTGCCATTTTGTGTCTGATGCCATATTGAGGTCAAATCTGGGTCAGAGATTACAGATTAAATGTTATTGGTTGCCTGCATTGTCTTGTGTCATCAACATCAAGTGCCTTACCCAGAAGCACTAGAGGAGGCATTGTTCTTTTTTGACTCCCATTTGATAATGTTGCCAGTTAAGGCAGAGGCCAATGGGTTACATGGGCACATTTTAAAGCTGGTAGACATTTTCCTGCTGTACACTCCTAAATTGTATTGTTGTATTAGAGAAAATAGAAACAGATCATTGACATTTTGCATTATTTCCTTTTAATTAAAAAGGAAGACACTGCAAACTCATGAAAACTGTTAGGGTTGTCAAGTTTCGGGGGGTTTTCCTTTCTAAAGGAGCAAGGAAGGATTTTATGCTTTTCAAGTATGAAGTGATAACCAAAGTTTTGTGTTGAGGATCAATATTAAATGCCACATTTGTTGATGCTGTTGCTTACGGAACCACCACAGATTCAAACTTTTTGCGTGGGAAAGATTGTAACACTGGCTTTTTTTCCCAGAATGTTACACTGGTTGTTCTGTTCCCAGATCATCCATAGACTTTCCTCTAGTTGGATATTGAGCATCATTTTGTGAATTAGCAGTGCAAAATAGGAGCGCTCGCTACTCCTCACCCGATCACTATTGTTATCATTATTAAGTATGCAGTAATTTTTTTTTTCTCTTTGTACTGCAGATTTGCTGTAGTTTCAATGCATATTGCACTTTGTACATTTTGTTGAGATAATGTACTGTATGTGTTTATTATGGGAATAAACTTTTTCATTCAATCTTTATAGTTTTTCTTGTCATGTTTGCTACATTTACTGGCAAAACACTTTAATTTAGACCATTTTAGACTCTGTTTTGATTGGTTAGCACAATCTAGTATAGTATTATGACATCATAGTGTGCCATCTGTGCTCTGTCAGTATATTCTGGCATGGTTGTGCAGTTAGAGCAGCCAGCTTATGCAACTACAGGCTAGACCTCCCTGCACGCATGACATCAGAGGTTTTGTTGCGGGCTTTGAGGTTGCAGGAAAGACAGGGTGATTAATGACCGTCAAGTCTTCTGAGAATAAAAGCACATGATCGGTCAATTCATTAAATGCAGCTGGTACTTTCTAACTCATCTTTTGTAAAGAAATAAAGTTATGAACAAAGCATAAAATGCATGTTCGTTGTCATTTATGACCCAATGATGGAGATCAATTTTCATGATTTTATTTTGTATTCATGATCTAGGTATTAATAAGGTAAGTAAGTGTCCCTAAAACATATTTGGACACTTTTGTCACATTTAAAAATGTCTGAATGTGTAGATATGTTATGCATCTGTATATGCTGCAGCTTTTAACTTTGGATGGGTGCCACTAACATTTTAATACACAAAGTATCCAACATTAATGTATGTTTTGTTTTATCTTTTAAAATCCAACAAAACCTATTTTTGTGATGTTTCTATTAAAATGTGTGTTTGATTATTTGGAAAATAGTAGTATTGTATTGTATTTGCAATTTAATATAAATATAGTATAATATAATATATTTTAAAATGTAATTTATCCTTGTGATGGCAAAGCTGAATTTTTGGCATCATTACCTCAGTCTTCAGTGTCACATGATCCTTCAGAAATCATTCTAATATGCTGATTTGCTCCTCAAGAAAAAATTATTGTTTATATTTTTATGGAAACCGTGATACAGTTTTATAGGGTTCTAGATGAATAGAAAGTTCAAAAGAACATAATTTATTTAATGTAACATTTATTTGTTTGTTTGTTTTGTTTATAATTGCCATTTGGTTTAATATTTTGTTATATATAATGCAGTGACATTTATACATTTTTAAGTGTTCCTTAAATGCCCAAATACTTTTTGGGGCCTGTGAAATAAATATGTCCTTGTGATGATCTTTTAGAAGGAGTCACCAGGTTCTTCCACAGCAGCCTGCAATTCCACTTCTGTGTGGCCTGCTTTCTTTCTTCAATCTTAGTGTCTGGTGAACTGTGTGCTGAAGTCATTTCTCCTTTATTATCTAAGAGAAAAAGAGAGCATCCTGTTATGATCATTGCCATGGTGACCAGTCGCATAACAGGAAGATTTATAAGGCTTTGTTCCCTTGTATTTGCAGCTTCTTTTCGGGCAAACTTTGTCAGTATCTCTCTACGAGATCACAGTGTCTACTCCCCTTCATAGCTTGTGAATTATATCAGGAAACTTTCACTAAACTTTGGCCATGGAGACTGGTACACGGCTGTAATACTGATAGAGTGGTACCGTACTGATACTGTGCTCTCCTCACGTACTGTATCTCTGTTACCATGACTATCAGTGTCTCAGTTTACACTAGAGGTCCAGTGTAGTTGTCTTTACGGTTACTGCTGTTTTGAGAAAAGCACAGAGCCGCAAGACAGTCTCGCTACTACTTTGTATCATTGCACTCTTGGTGGAATGTGTGTAGGTTTTGATCAAAGGAGTGTTCACTGAACAATTTAATCTGTAAATACAAAGGACTAAATTAAAAACAGAGGGAGTGACTCTTAAGACATAAAACTGAGAATGCCTATGAAGTTGACACATTAACTGTAAGAGGATATAAACTGTACAGATAACAGCTCAGTTAACCTGCTGTGGGACAAAAGAGGACTATGATGATGTCATGTTTTTGTGCTGGGAATAAAGGCCTTTGCTGAGAGAGAAACAATAATATGAAGGCCTTAGGACTGTGACAAATTTGTTATTAATAATCTTTTTTTCATTAAAGCACAATTCATCCAAAAATGGAAATTCTGTCATTTACTCACCTTCATGTCGTTTCAAACCTGTCTTGAAAAAAATGAGCTGTTAGGTAGGAACTTCACATTCACAAAAAAAAAAAAAAAAACCCTTGAAAAAAGAGCAAATGACTGGTTTTGTTGTGTTGGTTCAGCAAAAATCCACAAAAAGTCAGCACAACTATGTTTAATTCATGTAGTCAATCTAACCCAAGATTTTTTTTTTTTTTTTAAAGTGCCCTAGAACCAGTTTTTACAAGATGTAATATACGTCTAAGGTGTCCCCTGAATGTGTCTGTGAAGTTTCAGCTCAAAATACCCCATAGATTTTTTTTAATTAATTTTTTTAACTGCCTATTTTGGTGCATCATTAACTATGCACCGATTCAGGCTGCGGCCCCTTTAAATCACACGCTCCCTGCCCCCCGTGCTCTCGACTATAATACAGTGCATTTACAAAGTTCACACAGCTAATATAACCCTCAAATGGATCTTTACAAGATGTTCGTCATGCATACTGCATGTATGCGTCGGATCATGTGAGTATAGTATTTATTTGGATGTATTACATTTGATTCTGAATGAGTTTGATGGTGCTCCGTGGCTAAAGCTAACATTACACACTGTTGGAGAGATTTATAAAGAATGAAGTTGTGTTTATGAATTATACAGACTGCAAGTGTTTAAAAATGAAAATAGCGACGGCTCTCTTGTCTCAGTGAATACAGTAATAAACGATGGTAACTTTAACCACATTTAACAGTACATTAGCAACATGCTAACAAAACATTTAGAAAGACAATTTACAAATATCACTAAAAATATCATGTAATCATGGATCATGTCAGTTATTATCGCTCCATCTGCCATTTTTCGCTATTCTTGCTTGCTTACCTAGTCTGATGATTCAGCTGTGCACATCCAGACGTTAATACTGCCTGCCCTTGTCTAATGCCTTGAACATGGGCTGGCATATGCAAATATTTGGGTCGTACATATTAATGACCCCAACTGTTACGTAACAGTCGGCGTTATGTTGAGATTCGCCTTTTCTTTAGAGGTCTTTTAAACAAATGAGATTTATATAAGAAGGAGGAAACAATGGAGTTTGAGACTCACTGTATGTCATTTCCATGTACTGAACTCTTGTTATTCAACTTTGCCAAGGTAAATTACATTTTTGATTCTAGGGCACCTTTAAATAAACTTAGAAATATGAGTTCTGTGAACAACACTTTAACTTCATTCAAAAAACATTCTACCAATTTATTAATTTTGAAGTCAATCTCATTTAGGAACTGACCTTCCATTTAGTAAAAAGCAAATGTAATTGTGGATTAAAACAATTTAATACTAAGGGAAAATTAAGAGAAAAATAGTTTAGTGATTTTTGACTGAAAAGCTGGACAACTGAGTCACATACTGTTTATCAGTTGCCTGAAATGACTGAATATTTTGTGCTCCAAATAAACTTAGGAGACAAAATAATTTTTCTCTTTTAATATATGTCATAATATTTATTTAGGTACATTTAGAAAAGATACATGGCACTTTGCATTACTTTGTAACTTGTTTATTGCATAATGTAGAGGACATTTTATGAGCAATTTACAATTTTGATTATCTCACAGATCTTCAGGTTATTCATAATAAGGTATATAGCAGGTGTTAACAGTGATCAACAATTAAAGATGATCAGTTTATTAGAATAACCATGCCACCCACCTTTTGTCAATCACTATCACACCCCCAACCCCACCCTGACCACAGTCCACCACTCAGGGTCGGGACCCTCTTGGCCCCCACTGCACCCACCCACCACACCCTGGCAGTGGGGGCCAAGTAATAGTAACATTTAATAAAGCACTGCATAGTCTTCACTGTGTGGATGTAATATACATTGATTCTTATTAAAGCTACCAAGTTATTCAGTCAAGAGCAGTAAGGGAATAATACTTTGTCTTTGGTTGTTTAGTTTGCTGGCATGGACAGCAGCAGGTAGCCTGCACATTATTCACTTAAGGCAAAACTGCATTTACATGTAAAAAATACATGGCACTTTGCATTACTTTGTAACTAGTTTATGGCATAATGTAGAGGACATGTGCGCGATTTATAAATTTGTGCCAGTGTTTGATTATCACATCTTCATCACTTTAAAATTAAAAGTAAAAAGCTTTACTCACCCTCAAGCCATCCTAGGTGTATACGAATTTCTTCTTTCAGATGAACACAATCGGAGTTATATTAATAAATATCCTGACACTAAGCTTTATAATGGAAGTGAATGGGATCAACGAGTATAAAGCTCAAGAAAGTGCATCCATCCAAAGCAAAATGTACTCCATACAGCTCAGGGGGGTTAATAAAGGCCTTCTGAAGGGAAGCGATGCAGTAAGAAAAATATCCATATTTAACACATTATAAAGTAAAATATCTAGCTTCCGCCACACCGCCTTCCGTATTCAACTTACGAAGAAAATGTAATGCCTCTTGCAGTTCAAAACTCTTACGCTACGTCATACGCCTTCTGCATTTGACTTACGAAAAAACCTTAACTGGCACGATGTCAGTTACGCTTTCTTTCTAAGTTGAATATGAAAGGCGGTCTGGCGGAATTAAGCTAGATATTTTACTTTATAACCTGTTAAATGGTAGGATTCCACAAAATAAAACATATATAAGACAATACAACATTTACTGTAGGAGCCATACAATTTATTGGAGACATAATTTCAAAAAACTGTTCTATTGCGCTTCTGATTTGGCAGATTTTGTGTGCGTAAGATGTGAAGGATTCTATGGTCCAGTTAGTATTTTCACCCCATAATGGCGGCCGCGCTACCGGAGCGCCAGCTAGTGGCTGTTACCCAAAAAGTATCGAAGTGTCGCCTCTTGGGTTCTATAGCCTACCATTTGAGGGAACTAACTGGTACAGTATCTAAAAGCCTATAGAAGGTTATTTTTTGAGCCTGTGCAGATCTTTTCTTGTTTATGTATGTATTTATTTTCATTGATTTATTTTTACTTCCTTTTTTAATTATTTTCTAAGCCCTTGTTATATTGTTGAGTAAATTGATTGCCATTTTGTTGTTATATTTTTGGTTTTCTTAATCTCTTCATAAGCACTCGTTAAACGGTTTACCTAGGTGGTTTCACACCCTGGGGTTTTAGGGGGACCGTATACTTAAGTTTAGATTAGAACTGGGACAATTAGCATTAGGGACTTAGCAAATGGCAATGCCATGGCAATGCGAAGAATAAAATTCATGAAAAAAAAGATATAGCACGACGAGGGCAATAATAAAGAGGAACTTTATGGTGAGTGCGCTTAATAATAGTGCGTTTTTGATTATCGTTGTTCTTTCTTTAAGTCACAGTTTTCCTATTAGTCGATAATGACTAATGCATACACTTCCTTAACGTTCCTGAATCGAGTAGTATTTTTTTAAATACTGTTACATGAAATAATTTTTGTCTTTTGTTGCGATGTATTTTGCTGCTCAATTAAAGTGTGTTTGGAAGTCGTGCATGACTTCTGTTGCATTGTTAGACATTAGCCTACCTATCTGTAGCCTAATGTACTGAGGGCAAATGAGAATTCTGATTAATTGCCCTTACAGTTGTAGATTTCTGGAAAGTTCTGAGATAATGTTTATTGATAATATAGTTTCAAAGCTGTGCAGCAGTAGCTATGAACTAATTATAATACAATTCATTATCCATTTCATTAATTATTAGTTAATTAGCTTTTATTAATCTGATAATTCACATTGTGTATTTTCTTATACAGATCTACACTGAGCACACAGATCATGCAGTGTAGGTACTGTGAATTCACCTGCGCCAGTATTGGCATTGGGACTCAGGCCTATTGTTGTGCCTGTACCCTGAGAGTATCTGCACTTTCAATACACAGATATGTTGAAAACCCATCTACATAGGGTCCACTCAAATTCTGGCCCTCCCAGTTCAGAGCAAATTTGCACACTATTCAACTAGCCTTGTTGCAGAGAAGTGACATAAGAGAATTTGGCTATGGCATGTTTTTGAGCCAATAATCATGAACAGACACTTGCGAGAGAGGGTTTCCATGCAGTCTAAAATCAGTTTGTGACCGTCTCTGCAGACAATCTTGGGGCACATGGCCTAGCAAGATTCCATGAAAGTTTGTATGTTGAGAAGTACTGTATGTTTTGTCTCGTAAGTTAAGTAAGTTACATGTTCTCTGTTGTACAAAATTTTGTTCTGATTGTTTATAGATTTTAGTGTTCAGAGATTTTTTTTTCATCTTTCACTTTTTCATTTCTTACACTCTTCCCATCCCTAATTTATTTTCAGTGACGCTGAATTATGATTTGTAATTAATCCTGCAGAAGTGAGTCATGAATAAAATTATCTTTTTTTCCCTGCAGACATCAGACATCCTATCACACAGATACACTACGCCTCTACTACCCTTGTACCTTAGGGAGTGTGACACAATATTCAAGACTTTTCATCATTCTTTTATGAAATGTGTGGTTATATTTAATAAATAGTTTTTCCTTAGGTGTTTACATCAGGTTAGCACATAATTTGCCATGTTTTGTTTGCAAGAGTGTATTTGTGCTTTGATTTTTAAATTTACACAATCAACCATTTTTCTTTAATATATTTGTATAGACTTCTTAGGACAGTGATTTAAAGGAGACCTGTGCAAGAGGAGTGAAACTGTGGGCATCCTTGAAGTCATGGAGGACAACCTCTCGGTGGCAACAAAGAGATGTCTAAACTTCAGCATCATCCTGGAGGAAACTGTGGTCATGGAGGACCTATCTGACTTTCCCACTGCTTTCATACTCTTTGGACTTCCCTATGTGCTAAATAGTGAGTATACAAACAGACTGAAATACACATTTGTGGCAGTGCCGAACATCTTTGTAGGAATGTTGTTGTTTAGATGTGACTGTATTTTGTGTACCGGATCACTTTTATTATTCATTACTGAATTTAAAAAACAACAACAAAAAAAACATGGTACCACAGGACATTTTATTTTTTTTTCTTGCAGAATATTGAAAGGGATAGTTTAACCAAAAATTAAATTCATTATCATTTACTCACTCTGTTGTCTCAATCTCATTTGTCTTCCTTTCCTCTCTAGAAGATATTTTCATAGATAGACTGATATGTTTATATCCATACAATGCAGCTAAATGGGGTTCAGAACTTTTAAGATATATAAATATAATCCATGTGACTCCAATAATTTAATTCATGTGTTCTGAAGCAATACAATCAGATGTCAAGATTTATAATGGAGCAATATTTAATCTGTTTCTTACCCAAAACTGTTTGTATTGCTCTAGAAGACACAATTAAACCACCAGAGCTGTATGCTTTTCTGTGTGTTCTGCAGAGGTTATGAAGTCTTATGAATTTGAGACATAAGGGAATACATGATGAGATAATAAATTTTTTTTGGGTGATGATGGCTAATTAAAATATCATTTTATTGACTTCTAAAGGCTGGACAAATTGTTTTGAAAACAGTTCTTAAATCGCTTTTTGGAATAAATGTTTAGTTAACATTGTCTTGACTCAGTGTTTTCAGTTTTTGACTTTGGCAATGTTATTGTAGTTTATGTAATGAAATATTTCTTGGTACTAATTTCCAGTAGCATTTTTTTTTTGTCCACTCAACTTCAGACATTGAGTTCTACAGACAAAAAAAAAAAAGTTGAATTGGCTCAACTTAAAAAGATTTGTTATAGAATAGTTGCACGTCTCCAGAAAACTAGCAATGTTAAGTTAACTCAACTAAACTTTTTTTTTTGTATCACATCAGACAACTTATTTTCAGTTTGATGCAAAAACTTGTGAAAATGAGATCCAGGCAGTAAATAAAGTTGATGAAAAATTATTTATTCATTACAATTAAATTTAGCCTCACACGCAAACTTTAATCGATAATGAAAATACTTAGTAAAACCAAAAGGCAAGATAACCATCATAAAGGAGTAGTCAATAGTCAATAATAAATTTAGAGTATTGTAAAATTTAGAGTATTGTATCCAATAGATGAAGATCAAAAAGGAATTAAAACATTATACATTTGCAGATGAGAGAGAGAGACAAAAAGAAGACAAGGAGAGCAAAGAAGGGAAAAAGCTGAATTATTAAAGACCCGGTCAGCTTTATACCATGAGCATATAGGGAAATTTACATCCCACTCAAATTGATGTTTTTGTTCTAAAAGAAAAGGTTAATTTCACCCATTACGTCATCTACTGGTCCAGTGTCAAAAATAGTTGTTTTATCCCCTATAGGGAATTTTGCAAATGTCAGCAGACATATTTTGATCAGATTCAAATGAGCAATAATTCCAAAAAACACCACTTCTGCAGTACTTGGCAGGCGTCCAATGTATAACCACAAACGTGTCAGTGTGACCTGGCTGTCACACTGGAACACTTGAAGAACAATTGAACATAGCAAGCATACTCGTAAATATAAAATAAAAATAATAATAGGGTACAATAACAAGTAAATACTTGAAAATATGATAAGAATTAATATATAAAATATTAGTAAATAAATATAGGAAATCAAAAGTGAAACTGATAAATCATAAGACATAAACGATTAACATAAATATTAATAAAAGTGCATGAATATGAATATTGACCATTTCGGATCCATCAAGTTAGTATAACTGTAATTTACAAAAGTTAAGTAAACAAGAAAAAGCTAGGGAAATTAGTACTAAGATTTTTGTTGTTATACAGGCTTAAAAGTTTTTACAGTGTTGTTCTTTTCCATATTAAACGCTACGAAGCTCCAAAAATGACCAAAAAATATAAAACTATTTCAAGTCTATATTGAAGTAATATGATCTTGTGTAGGAAATGGACCCAAATTGAAGCCATTGTTTGTCTGTCAATTCTCATTTATGGAAATGAGAATCAAGTCCAATTTACCATGTTTACCAATTTAACTTACAGACACACAAACAATAATTACATCATTTGATGACATTAATAAAGATTCCAAAAGGGGATTTTCATATCAATGCCATAAAAGAACCATTTTTTGGTTCCCCAAAGAACTTTTTTATGTGAAGAACATTTTAAAAATGTAATGAACCAGCTGGAAAGGTTCCTTAAATGTTAAAGGTTCTTAATGGAATCATAGAGGCCAATAAAGAACCTCTGTTTTATGTGTAGCATGAACAATGACTCTCATAATGCAATTTTATTACAAAAATATCCAAGTCATATTTTTTTTTATTTGGTGCTTTTTCTCATTTTCGGCCGCCCTGGTCTCCATCCACTTTCATGCTATGGAAAATAGCAGTGTTAACATTATGCTAAACATCTCTCTTTTTGTTCTGCAGTAGAAAAGGAGATTATGGGGTGAGTAAATGATGACAAAAAAGTAATTTTTGGATGAACTACTATACTTTAAAAATATAGTTACTGAATCTGAAAGTTGTTGTGCTTCTAAACAGGGACAGGACTATCTTACTGCATTAGGCAAATGTGACTGTGACATCACAAGAGAGTAATAAAAGCCCATTTGCCAGCAGAACTCAGCCAGAACATCCATCCATCCAACAAAGAGTGGTCTTGTCCTGGAGTTACGGTGCAGTCACGGGAGTATCGGTGAGTATCCATTTCGAGACAAATTGTTACCTTAGAAGTTGATTCCGTGGTGTACCGTCCATTGAGCAGGACAAGTTGATCGGATTTTGATTTAAACACTTGTTGATTGAGCAAATAAAGTTTCTGAGACAGTGGAGAGATGTTTCATATAGTTGTTGTTCAGTCCTTGTGGATTCTGCATACATGGGAGAGGCAGCGAGCCACAAGGAAATCAAGTGACTTGCCTTAAGTGTCAGGGTGACGGATACAGCACAATGGAGCAGTTGTGGAGGTTTAGGATGAGATGGCCTTGTACGGGGAATCGCGTCATGCCCGGAAGTGCTTAAAAGATAAGTAAATGAGGAAAATGGACTGGTAAAAGTTTGATGAATGATTAATGCTTCCATCCCATTAAACAATAACACTCTGATTTGTAAATCAAAGATCTTACAAAGATAAAACTTAGAGGAAGTTAAAATGAGCTTTTAATATTGAGCAATGAGACAATGCAATGGCTTTGTGAGCAAATCAGTTGTTTATTAGTCTGTCCCAGAACAGAATTGAAAAAGTCACTGTGTAACCACGTTTCAACTTTGCTGAACTGTGACATGGACGCCTCCAGTTCTGCGTGTGAGTTAAATGTGTTTGTGAGAACTAGAGAGTGAAGCAGATGAACATGAAACACATTGTCAAGACTGCTTTATTTTGTAAATATTTTCTACATTTGCTAAAAGTAGATCATTTAGAAAAATTCTGGTGCACTTAAAATTTAAGTAGATAATTCTCAAAACAATTTAATTTGTGTGCTGTTTGTATCCTCATGAATACAGGATATTAAAATAGAGTTAGTTACATTATTTAATAGAATTTACTGTCTGATATGAAATGCAAGACCAATTTTTAAAATAACACTTTCACTGAACTTAAGTCCTAAAAGATATTATTAAAAAGTTTCGGGTTGGTAAGATTTTTTGTTTTTTGAAAGAAGTCTCTTTTGCTCACTAAAGCTGCATTTAACCCTCAGGTACTGTTCATTTGGGAGTCACACTTGTGTTGTTTGCAGTCAAAAGTGACTGAACACCTGAAATGTAACTTTTTTTATTTTCAATAAAATCAATATAATATATTTTTGTTCAGTAATATTTTTTCTTTTGTATTTTGAGAGAATTTCATGGTACTAATTAATATTTATGCAATAATTATGATCCATCCAAAAAATTCTAATATTTTTTATTACTTTTCAGTTAAAGCAGTATTTCATAGTAAAACAGAGACAATGCCTTTAAAATCCAATTTGAAGGCAGATTAGTGCCATCTGGCGAGAGTAAAAAAAGCAAAATGTGTGCAATGCCGTGGTGTATCACCTTCGTTAATCTTCGGAACACAAATTAAGATATTTTTGTTGAAATCCGATGGCTCAGTGAGGCCTCCATAGGGAGCAATGACATTTCCTCTCTCAAGATCCATTAATGTACTAAAAACATATTTAAATCAGTTCATGTGAGTACAGTGATTCAATATTAATATTATAAAGCGACGAGAATATTTTTTGGTGCACCAAATAAACAAAATAATGACTTATTTAGTGATGGCCGATTTCAAAACACTGCTTCAGGAAGATTCGGAGCGTTATGAATCAGCGTATCGAATCATGATTCGGATCGCGTGTCAAACCGCCAAACTGCTGAAATCACGTGACTTTGGCACTCCGAACAGCTGATTCGACATGCTGATTCATTGTGCTCCGATGTTTCCTGAAGCATTGTTTTTAAATCGGCCATCACTATATAAGTCATTATTTTGTTTTTTTTGGCACACCAAAAATATTATCGTCACTTTATAATATTAATATTGAACCACTGTACTCACATGAACTGATTTAAATATGTTTTTAGTACCTTTATGGATCTTGAGAGAGGAAATGTCATTGCTCCCTATGCAGGCCTCACGGAGCCATCGGATTTCAACTAAAATATCTTAATTTGTGTTCCGAAGATGAATGAAGGTCTTACGGGTGTGGAACGGCATGAGGGTGAGTGATTAATGACATTATTTTCATTTTTGGGTGAACCAACCCTTTAAGTTGTGGATTTGGATATATATTTAGACATTCTCAAATACTATTTTTTGTCAAGGTTTAGATTTTTTTTTTTTAAATGCTGATTTGAAATATCAGTCAAACATGAAAACAGAGAAAGACATTTTGTTACACATAAAATTCAACAAAAATGTTACAAAAATAAACAGGAATGCTTTATCAGAGCTTAATCAACCTGATTTCAACCTCTTATTTGAGTCTTCTGGCTCAGTTTTGTTATATTGTTACAGCCACACCAATTCATGTGTGTGTATAATAGTGTGTTGTGTGTCTGTGTGTGTGTGTGCGCAGGGCCGGATTATCCATAGACGGGATTGGGCGAGTGCCCTGGGGCACCAGCCAATAGGGGGGCACCAAGTGTTTAAGATAATGATTTTTTTTTTTTTTTTTTTAATCATGTTTTGTATATATTTAGCTGGAAAGATACGGATACAAAATTAATAGTTAATGATACAATATATACAGAGAGAATATAAAGAGCCCTGCCCCTTTGATCGCGAAAGTGAAAGTACCCAGTTTGCGGTCACACTGGGGGCACTTCAAATGTGGTCACCCTAGGGCACTACACTGTGTTAATCCAGGCCTGTGTGTGTGTCTATTTTGTGTCACCCCTTTTTTCTGCATCATGGCTGAATTGTAGATTGTAAACAAAAAAATTCTCTGTATTTCTGTATTTTTGCCTATTTCCCATTCATTTCCTAAGGTGGTCATTTTTGACTGCAAACAACCCAAGTGTGACTATTTTTTATGACCATTCAGCTTTTTCGAATTAAGTCCACAATTTATATATTTATGAATAAAATATTTGTCATTCAAATATACTCTATATCAAATGGCTGTGAAATCACAAAGTGTGAGACAAAATAGTGAGACAACCAATAGTAATAATCACTAATTGTTTTTGGCCCTAACAAAAAAAAAAAAAAAAAAAAAAAAAGATAATGGGATAAATAATGGGACATAAATAATCCATAAATTACAATTTTTTTTTTCTCTTTTATGTTCATGCTGCTTTTGGGTCAGGGAGAAAGGAGGCATTGACAGATGAGAAGAGGAATCAGAGATTTCTTTGGAGATGTGCAGACAGGAAATAGATAGGAAGTGTGACCCAAAGTAAGATTTCATCAGTGGATTTCATGAGCCTATAAGCCCTTTAAATGATGTGTGACAGAGCGCAGGATTATGAACCAATGTGAGTCTCAGGATTGAATCGCCTGACGCACTCATCTTCCTCAACATGCTGTCAGCAGTGAGAAGCCAAATGCCACTCTTTTTCGAAAAAACTTTCAGATTGCTTTTAACTCTAAAATGTACTGCTTTAAATGTTTATTCGGGACAAAGAATATTATAGTCAATATTTATCCCAAAATATACTTTCTGGATGGATGGATAGAAAGATAGATGTAATGAACATGTACAGTACATGTGAGGACTGAGATTGACAGTGTTTTACTGGAGAGTTCTTGCAGAATCTTGTGACTTAAATCTTAATTCCTGGTGTTCTTGCTGACAGAACAGTTCATGTAATGAGACAAGCATGAACAGTCAATGGCTACTCAGATATGCTGTAGTCACAAGACACTGAGGAAGGAAACACTGTTCCCACCAAAGTCAAGGTTTTAGTAATATACACTCTGCTGTTTCATTTGGTTAGTTTTGCACAATGGTGAATAGTTCTAACCATTTTACTCTGTTACTTTGCTCAAGTATTTAATTGTTTAAAAAAAAAAAAAAACTATCAAGACCTGTGTAAGGACAAGATATCCAATTTGTAAATGAATCATTCTTTTGAGCCACTTCTTTTCGATGCAATTCACAAATCGCACTGAACGATTCAGTTGTGGATTTGACTGATCCGACTGCAGCAATTAACAACTATTTGATTCAATGATCCACGAGCAACTGAATCGGTCTTGTCTCATTCAAAAGTCATTTCCCCCCTCATAACTATTAAGTTAGTATGTCATAATTTAGACGTTTTGTGTAATAATTATGAATTTGTAAGTTTGAAATTATGATTCAGTGATTTAATTTTTTTTCTCACATAGCAGAAATTGGCTTATGGAGTATAAATTTGTACTTTTACTCAAGTGAAAATTTAAAAGGAGTGCTTCTACTTGTACCGGTAATATTTCAGCAGGGCATCTGTATTTTAATTCAAGTACAAGATTACCAGAGACAAAGAGCCTTTCATTGCCATTAAAAAAAATGACAAGGAAAACAGAGAAAAAAAAAAAAAAAAAAAAGCAGTTAAAACAAACAAAACATGTCAGTTTGACTGTGATTACAGGAATGAGCTAATCCGAAATGACAAGTAGAGACAGAAAGGTGAAAGACACAGTGAGCATAAAACTGTGTACAGGGGAGTAAAAGTGTGGGAGAATTTCAGATAAACATGAGCATAACCTGCATGCCAGAGTCATGCCATCATCAACATCTTGTGGTCCACCACAATACACTGCCAATAACTCTCTCTTTCTTTTTTCCACAGAATGGGACAAAATCAGGGCAAGGAGGGGGAGCCAGGGCAGGACAACAGCTCTGCAGGACCAGAGGAAAAGGGACCAAGCCCAGACCCTGGGGGGGCAACCGAGGAAGGAAATCCAACCATTGAGACTCATGGTGTTGGGAGAGATGAGGAGAAAGCAGCCGGTGGAAGGTTGGATGGAGGCCCAGGCAGGGAGTTACCATCACCTACACCAGAGCACAGTTTGGATTTTCATGATAAGGTGTGTGCTCCCACGGATGGGGGGGTTGTGGAGGGAGGGGATGGCGAGAAAGTGGGAGGAAGAAAGAGTAGCGAGGAAGGCAGAGCTGAACTGCTGGCTCCACAGCAGCTGAATGGAATCACACAGTCTAACAGCTGCCTGCAAGGCACATGGGAGGCTGGTGAACCTGATCACGAGAGAAAAGACTTGAAGAGTATGCTAGAAGACTATCTTGAACATCAGGAAAACCTCGGGTGTGACTTTCCTGGTAAAGACAAAGTTGAAAGTGCTCGCAAAGGAGAAAACAAGAGTAAGAATTGTGCTTCATATGTAAAGGACGAAATGGAGTCTGTTTGTGGAGATGACGACAAGCTAAAGGAAGGGGACAGAAAACTAGATTTTGATGCTGCCTGTGATATTAGCCTAACAAATACAGGGCCTACTTTGGAGAGTCTGGAAAGGAAGGACATTTCAAAATCAAGTGGTGGGGACACCAACACCAGCGTTCACTTTACGGTTCAAGACAAAGCTTTGGTCATTCCCGAAAATGTAGACTTGAAGACCAGCATGACTGAATCACAAAACAAGAGGCTGTTTAACAAGCCCAGCACATCAAACCCCATGATGAACTCACAAACGGAGACATCAAAGGACATTACTGAGGCAATTCAGCAAGTCAAAGAAGGAATAAGGGAGAAGCCGCCAGAGAATCCAGATAAGGTTGTAAAAGAAACCTTAAACGCGGAACAATCTTCCCCGAAGAACGTCAAAACCCAGGGGCGGTCAATGAAGGATGTCTGCGAAGCCAGAGAAAACGTTACATGGTGTCAGCCAACAGATGATGTCATGAAGACCAGATTTACTACTTCATGGCTGGCAGGTGCGGATTTACAAAAAAAGGCTGTGAGCCTAGAACGAGTGCAGAGCCCAGAGGACCTCAGCCCCTTAGAAGTGGCATCCAAGTCACCTCAGGGTCACGCTGAGAGCCATCGACAAATATCTGCAGGCGAATTCACACAGGATGAGCTTCAGAAAGAAAGGCAATTTAATGTGTCAGACTTGGAGAGCCCTAGGACAAAGGAACCTTCACTTGAGAGATCACCCGCTGGAGGTCATAAAAACAAAGATGGCATAAGAGAGACTGAAGAAAGTGAAAATCTGGAATCTGCTTCAAAGGGTCTCTATCGTTCCCATGCAAAGAAAACCGAGATAAAAGATCTTTCTCTGCGTGGAACAGAAACGGAAGAGGGTTGTTTTGTGACATCTAATATTGCCAGTGTAAGTATGCTGGGTGAAAACAATCCCCAGCTACAAAGCTATGAAGATGAGAAATGTATTACATTCTCTGAAAACATTACTGATTCATACCCCCCTTCTAAATCTGATGTTCAAGTTATGCAAAAAGATGAAAAAGAGGATTCCCCTCTTTCAGCAAAGGCCAAAGTACACAGAGAGATAAGTCTAGAGTGGTTTCTGGCTGAAACGAGTCCACATGCAGTGATACAAACCTTTCCAGAGACGGTGAAGGATACTACTCATAGGATGGATCCAGAAAGTACATCTTCTTTAGGTGAACTGATTGATGTAGAAGATGCTACTAAACAGCAGAGAACGGAGGGAGATGCTAACGCTAACTCGGGCGACTTGACATCATCAGAGAGAGACAAGGTCAGCAAGTCTAATCAGAATACCATCAGCGCAAAAACGGATGTGTGTAAGGAAACATCTGCAAATAGTTCCATCTCTGAGCTCATTGCTGGTCCTGAGACAGCTTCAAGTCCCATAGATGACAGGCTAGGCATGGACAAGAAAACAGAAGTCACTCTGTCTGGTTCTTCTCAACTCCAAGAGCAATGTTTTTTGAACATTTTAACAAATGCACCAACCCATTCCGTTTTAAACCAGACAGATGTATATGATCAGGTCCAGGATGGTTGTATTGCAGGAACTGCATTAGCAGACAGCACAGCAAACGCATCTGCTGCACAAGATGTGCTACATTCCTCCTCCATGTGCAACCTAATAAGTATGCAAGCTAACGAGAAACAAGATAAAGAGCAGAACAAGCTGTCGACACAAGCAAATTTTCATGTGTTAGAGGAGAAACGTTTAAGCCAGCTGGACCAAAAGCTTGCAATAGAAAGCAACCTGACCACCATCATGGAAACGCCACAGGGTGCACAGAAAAGACATGTTTCAGATATGATAAAGGAAACTATTGAGTTGCAGAAGAAGATGAAGGAGTGGACCAAGCCAGCTGATGTCCGGGTTGATCTGACCTTAGACCCAACACAGTCTGTGAAAGTTTCACAGATGAAAGCAGCATTTGATCCACCAAAGAAATCACCTGACAAAGCACTAGAGAGAAAACCTTCAGTGAGAAAAGGTAGGAACATTTCTGAGAAGGATGTTATTAATGTAATGCAAGGACCCCTTGCTTGGCGGAAACCCTGTGTTGCATTGAGTTTCATATTAAACCAGACATCTATTATATCATGCTTGTAGTACCATATTATCGTATTTAGACACTTTATCATATTTGTATTGCAAATCTATCTATCTATCTATCTATCTATCTGCATGCAACAAACAATGAAATTGTGTATTTCAGCATAATGGTGCCATCTTGTGGCAATTTCAGTATAGGAAAATCAACATCAACATATAGATTGTATCACAGTCGGGAAAAAGCCAAATAACGATCCAACGTTAATTGTGTTTGGAGCTCGTTGTGTCATAACTATGATACTATCAACTTACTAATCGACATAACTTAATGTTCACTGACTTCAATATATGTATGACGTCCGCAACGCTAAACTGGTTCTACTAGTAGGCTACGCGCGCAGTCACGTCGTCCACACTGAAGTTCATACCTGTTTACCCTCCGAATGGGCAGGGCTAAGATTATTATGTTTTGAGATTGGTGATCTTTGACGCCACTCATTGCCCATTTATCCAATCACGTTCTTTGTGGGGCGGAGAAAACAAAACAAGGCGTGGCTTCCGGCGAGTCTCGGACAAGTTGAGTGAGGCAGAAGCATAGGGAGCATTCGCGCGATCAGGGAGTGCTGCTGGGGAAAGCTGTCCAAAGAACAAAATTAAAGTCGGGCTTGGATATATTTTTTCTACGACAGCTGAGAAGGTAAGAATAGGCTTAAACTCAATCTGTCACGTAATTGTTATAATATGAGGCAAAGGCTGTATTGGTGTGCGTAAGTTTAAGAATGTGTCCATGCGAAGGGATCATGGCAGCGTGGATCAGGCCAGATGGGCTGATCTGCAGTGCTCGAAACGAGGGGATTGCTTTAACAAATTCATGTTTCATATCTGAACTGACATGCTTTCAGGGTGGAATATGTAATGCTTTGATTTGTATGGATAGATTAAGCAACCCTTTTGGCTCTGTGGGAAGCCAAAGTTGCTGCATCTTGCTCTTTTTAATAAGAATTCTTCTATTTTAAATATGTTAGTATAGAATGTTAGAATTTTTGATTTGAAATGACTAGTGTGAAATGTACGAATATTTGTTTGTTTATCACATTACAGGAACAGAGAGTGAGTGATCACTAAGCAAATAAAGCTAAAGTTTAACCACTTTAATTTGCCACACAAGCCAATGTGATCTATCTTAATTTTTTGGCAACTCCTATCTTGGTTTGCTGTAGTAAGTTGTTGGAACTGTCAGTCTGGTCTGGTTTGTCCTGTATTCACTGCTCAGAGCAAAACTGAAAGTTTATATCAGTATCAGATAGAAGTGTCAAGCCTAGGAACAAGTGATCTCCAGCAGATATGCAGAGTCATCAAGTTATTTTAATAAATCAATGAGTATGCAGAGGAAAATGTGGAGAGATATAATGTGATTTATATCAGTGGCCTGGCCAAGACACGTTTAAATCAATTGGTTGATCTTTCTGTAGGTGTGGATTATCTTGTCATATCTGAGAGGGTGGATGCATTATAAACTATCTTTGAAACTTAATACAATGTGATGTCTGTTTGAAAGGTTTCTTAAAGGTGCACTCTGTGTAAATTTTAACAAATTACTAAGAAATGAACAGAACTTGTATTAAATATCATTGAAATGATGATACACTCGAGATGAAGACTCGAGTCAAGTCATATCAGTCTTTTAGATAAAGTTGTTTTATTCTACATGGAGTGGGTCACCCCTTTATTGGTGCTGCCATGTTGACTTCACACAATTGATCTTGTCATACAGTTGACAGGGTCTCTAATAATGTTTAATGTAAAACAGAGCTGAGATTAATAATAAAATTGGGGCATTTTTTAAAAATCTGAATAAAAAACAGACAAATGTGAAGGCTAATTTTATAGCCTTCCCTTTTCTTTAAAAGCACCTTTTTATGATTTCAAAAATGTTATAATTTCAACTAGAAATACAATAGCCTTTGGTAGTTTGGTTATCATTGTTCCATTCAGCGTGACTCAACCTCAGGTTACTGTCTGTCCCTGTAAAAAGTGTACTTGCATTAAAGGGACAGAAAAATGAGAATTTTTGTCATCAATTACTCGCCCTCAAATTGTTCCAGACCTGTATGAGTTTCTTTCTTCTGTTGAACACAAAAGAAGATATTTTAAAGAGTGTTGGTAACCAGACAATTGACGGTAGCCATTGATTTCCATAGTAGGAAAAAAAACTATGAAAGTCAACGGCTACCGTCAACTGTCTGGTTTCCGTTTTTTTTTTTTTTTTATTTTATTTTTTATGTTCTTTTATATTCAATAGAAAAAAAGAAACTCATATAGGTTTGGGAGGGCGAGTGAGTGATGACAAAATTTTTGGATGTACTATCCCTTTAACCTTAAGTCATCTCAGAGGCAGAGAACAAGTGTTTGGGCTGCTATACCCGGTTAGTGTTTTAATATTATGTAGCGTGCAGGGTTTTCTGTGGTTACCCATGTGTCAACCACACTGTAATATTGTCTGGCTTGTTTCAGTTTGACTCACTAACTTGCCAGGCAGCAGGAACGAATAAAAAAGCGAAACCTCAAATACTGTGACACATTTTAAGGCATAAAAAAAGTTTTGGATATCTAAGAAATTCCAGATATGTATTTGGATTGATGCTGTCTGTTTGCGGTATTTATAGACTGGTTATTTTGACTACGTTTACAATTCCATTTCATGGATTTCATTTATCAAATTAATTTTTTTATAGAACGAGAAGGATAAAAGAACTCATTGTACATGGATGAAAGTACATTATGGTTTAGTTATAACCCTTTTTTATTTCCTTGTTTCAAGAGACCAGTCTTTGTTCTTTTTTTGGTCATTGTTGGTGCCTGATATAGCTTGAGGCCACACTGAAATTTTGACATGGTAATGTTTGGGCTGGCCGTCAGAATGCATCAGGCTGTTTATGCATATGGACGTCATTGCATGGTCTACTCTGTGCCTGTTTCCTTGTGCTCCTTGGGAAATGGGTCAGGATGCTGGGTAAAATTAGTCAGGAGATGCAGGAAGTTGCCGCAAGGCTGGAGAGGATGCAGCTTTAGGAGTGTGTGTGTGTGTGTAAGAGAGATAGAGAGGAACAACTGGACATATATAGGCAGAGGGAATCTGTTGAGTTTTAAGGAAGTCTTGTTTCCTCTAAAGACCTGACAGTTTCAGGTTTCACGTTTCACATTTACCAGTCAAGATAACGTTCTTGTGTTTGGTGCACGTCCTTTAGGCTGCATGCGTCAGAGTTGAGCTTTGCGATGGATAGCTCATCATCAGCAGGTATGCAGGGTTAAATGCAACCCTTTTTCAAGACCTGCAGCTATCATTATACAGCAATTATCTTTTTGCTCATTTGAGCACTCATTTTAACTTCTATAATGAGGAAGATTTGCCCTATGTGACGTTTACGGCAATTAGCAGGTTAGAATTGCTATGCAGGTTTTGACATCTCAACCTTTTTTCTTTTTTTTTTTTTTTTTTTTTTTTTTTTTTTGATTCACTTCTGTTCAATGTTTACCTGCGTGGTATTTAACCGCATAGTCAATGTCACTTTTTACAAGCCGTGAAAGCATGTTCAAAGGTGATCGTGTCAACAAGACAGGGGCTTTTGTTTGTTGGTTATGAAACTGTGGATCTTCAATAGCTAAACATCAGATTCCAGCTTTTGAGCTCCTTTCTGAATGCTACATTTCATGGTGGTACTTTTTTTGTTATAAACTTTAAGCTGATGTTGGTCATCTCAGTTGTGAGTTTCATGTGTAGAAGCTTATTATTTATACATTAAAGCTCAAGTCACAGGTTAAACGGGTAAAGATTAACCAGCATATGTATTCGCTTGTAAAACCTAACCGGATGTGAGGTGGCGTCACGCGATAAAAGGTATCTATTTCATTTTAATGAGAGTTTTTGTCCTAACCTGACGTTACGGCGATACGCAATGATTATTTTTTAGAAATGATTTCTGTATTTTGCAACGTTGCGGCTGGAACAACAACAAAGTATAACAATGATAATCTCAGATAATGTTTATGTGCTTTAATGTTAAAAGCATCAAATGTGAGCTTTGTGTGGCCTTTTATAGCTGTATTGAAAGCGACAATGGATTATTCACCTCAGATTTTGTAAATAAATGAAACGAGAACTTTCATACTTCAAACTGTCAACTCAATGTGAACAAACAAGTGTATTCTATGACAAAGATTGTTTTTGTTACTCAGTATGTAGGTTTTTTTTTTACTTTAAAATTGTTATTTTTATGAATTTGATTATGTACTTATTAGGGATGCTAATGATTATTCGACACTCGCTCAGAGTCTTGCAGAACATGCAAATTCTCAGGTCTTCTTGCACTTCTGTAAAATTCTAAAACATACGGAACCGTCTGCTCTCTAAACACTCGGGGTATGGTGTCATACACTGAACAGTCCGAGCAACGGCGCTTCAAGACGAACACACTTAAATATTTTTCTAATGTTAGACCTGATTACTTGCAAAATAGTTGGCTGTTGTTAATCAATGTAGCTGATAGCAGTGGCAGAGATTCTCATAGCTTGTGCTTGTGAAAGGCAGCTGTATCTTAGCTGAAATTCCATTACAATTGCCCTGGAGTAGGAAGAGGATTTAGGTGGCGTCATCCCGATTCTATATGCCCAATGGCAAATGGCAGGATCTTTCTGAGTAGCCCATGACTCATCAGGCTGTTAGTATGCACTCATCATTTACTTGCTCTCATGTTGTCCAAAACCTGTTGATATTTTCTGCCACTGAGCATATTTTTGACTTTGACAATTGCAATCAATGTGCACTGAAACTTTCAAGCCTCTAAAAAGACATAAAACACCATGAAAGTATCATAAAAGTGGCCCAAAGGACTCATTCTATTCTCACTATAAGTCCACTTTTATTATATTTTCATTGTGCTTCTGTGTCCTTTTTTGAAGCTTGAAAGCTTCTTTCCTATTCATTTTTACTGCCTAATTTGCATGGCTGATGCATTGACTTCCATTTGCATATCTGAACCACTGATTGGCTGATGCGAATATGGAAAAACTATGATTTAAATGAGTTGTCAGAAAGGTGTGGGATTTATATTACAGGCATGGCTACCTAAAGCATTCCATAACTCAAGAGGACAGCCAAATTAACTCTTGCCTAAGGGAACAGAAACTTGCTGTCACCATTTTGCACCATGCGATGAACCACACCCTGTCTAGCTAGGAAGGAAGCAGCACTATCTATCAACATAAGATGGTTCACTACAAGCTAATAAACTTCAAACAAGTTGACTGTGGCTTAAACTCAAAGCTGATTTGCTGATAGACAAAACATTTATTATTGTTGAAAACAATTAAGCTACAATGCATTTTTTCAGGATTCTTAATGTTCAAAAGATCTACTAGAAAAGATCTGCTCCCAAAAAAAAAAAAAAAAAAAAAAAAAAAAAACATTTTTAATGTAAGTGTATATAGACGCTGAGTATTCACAATATACTCAGTGATTTTACTGGTGAAACAAATTCAAGCAACATTGAGTATTTCAATGATTTTTGAAAGCATATTCAAAATAGCCAAAATATTTTATAGTCACATAAGGGATGTCAGATTTCATGAATGATGGGCTTTCCAAATCTGGAAAGTTCAGAGAGTGCACATTCTGTGTGGCCCTGCAGATAAATCATCTCAATGTATTCAAATGCCTTTCCATTTAGAGAGTGCATTGATTTGGATTAGAAGACATCATATCAACCTCTGCTATGATGACATCAGGACAGATTAAACTGGTGCAACCTAACTCTTAAGTTGAATTTTGATGTTGTTAACCTTCCCTCTGGGTTTAGCCTTCATGCTCGAGACAAACAGGATAAGGCAACAGTGAACGTCCTTAACAACATTCTCATACCCTTGTAGTCGTATATATATCAGGGCCCAGTGTGCCATAATGAACCCAATAGTGTCAAATGAATTCTAGTTATACAAGGCTGTGGCTGGCAGGAGTGAAGGATGTGGTTGTTGAGAAGATTTAAATGAAATTTTTAAACAGAGCCATGTATGGTGTTTTAACTGAGTCAAGTGTAAAATGGCTTTGTCTGACTACATGCGAAAACCCTCTCCCTATCTTGTGCTCACTTTCTTACACTCCTGCATTTAGAACTGTCACTCACTTGGTCTTTTGCCTTTTCTCTGCTGCAGCTTTCTCTGTTAGAGTCCAGCAGTGTATCTGGATTTTGTAGAAATAAAAACAGATACACGTGCAGTAAGGAAATGTCCACTATCGATATGAATGTGAGTGAGTGGACTGGTTCATGTAGATTTATATACACGTAATGGGATATAGGTTCATATCATTAAATTATTTGTGCATCAGTTTTCCACTTTTCATATAAAAATATATTTAATTGATAACATATCTATTACTATTATATATTTCCTCATATACACTACTGTATAAAAGTTTGAGTCTGTAAGATTCTTAATGTTTTTGAAATGACTCTTTCGGGCTGCATTTATATGATCACAAAATACAGTTAAAATAGTAATATTGTATAATATTATTACAATTGAAAATAACTATATATAACTATAATATTTTAATATATTTTAAAATGTAATTTTAAACCAATCCAAGTGCACTCCAGCTGTAAAACAGTGTCCGATTAGTCTCTACACATTGTCCCTACTCCCTACCCACTATACCCCCCACCATACCCAAACTCCTGTTGAACTTTCAAGGGATGGTGGAAAACACTGTCATGATTGCTACGCAGTTGGATCACGGAAGTTCTGTAGCTTTAGCCAAGCAGCATGTCATGTCACTCTGTGATCTACGCATCATATTGTGTGCTTCTCAAATGGAAGGCTGCATCCTTGTCCTTTCTCAGCTGCCACATCATCAAGCACCCCTGAAGGCTGTCTCAATTTGAAGGATCCTTGGAAGACTACATGAGTCTATCTGTTATGATTTTACAGATTACATTTTCATGTAAAGCAGTTCTTTTTTCACGCTCTGAAAAGAGAGCACTTCTAATATGTCAGCAAATTTAAAAGTACTTGTTCAGTAATGGTCATATTCCCTATATTCACTGTAAAGCCAAGCTCCTAAGCAACTATTAAGCAAGTGGTTAAGTAATACCGGTTAAGTATTGTGATAACCCCCATCCGCTTTGAATTTAAGAGATTAAGGATAATGATTAATCGATTAATTGATCGTTAATTTAAACAACGATCAGTTATGGGAATTTAAGTTGATATACCCATTCGGAAAGAAGAGTGCACGTGTTCTCTGATCATCTTTTGGATAAGGCTTCCCCAGCCTTCACATTCTGTTTCACCATGAATCCGTTAGACCAGTGATGCCACAGTGCTGTGTTACAAGGCTTCCTTTGTGCACTGCCGAGTTCAGGAAGTGAAGGAATTGCCTCAGATGGTTGTGGAGGCGGTATCACCCTGATTCATTGCCCAGAAATCATTGTGAAGTGAGAGTCTGCCTCAATAAAAAAGAGAGATGTTGGCTTTTTCTCTTGATGGTTAAATGAAAGTTTAAAGTATTAGTCCACTTTTAAATAAACTTTTCCTGATAATTTACTCACCCCCATGTCATCCAAGATGTCCATGTCTTTCTTTCTTCAGTCGAAAAGAAATTAAAATTTTTGATGAAAACATTCCAGAATTTTTTTCCATATAGTGGACTTCAATGGGCACCAAACAGTTGAAGGTCAAAATTAGTTTCACTGCAGCTTCAAATTGTTCTACACGATCCCAGATGAGGAATAAGGATCTTATCTAGAGAAACAATCACTCATTTTCTAAAAAAAAATAAATAAATTTTATACATTTTAACAAGAAATGCTCATCTTGAACTAACTCTCTTCTTCACCTCTATTAGAATTCCAGCAGTGTAGACACTGCTAAGTATATTACTGCCTTCCTCAGGTCAAAGTTTGAACTAATTTTTATATGCAATATGCTAGTGCAAGTATATAACAATTAGTTCAAACTTTGACCTGTGGAGGGCATTCCAAATCCTGGAATGTTTTCATCAACAACATTAATTTCTTTTCGACTGAAAAAAGAAAGACATGGACATCTTAGATGACATGGTGGTGAGTAAATTATCAGGAAAAGTTTTTTTAAAAGTGGACTAATCCTTTAAGATCATCTTCAGACGGTAGCTAATTTGATTTTGCGGTCAGTCATCTATACATCATTTAGTGCATCATTGATGGAGTAATTCTTTTGTCTCGCTCCTCATAAGCAGGCATCCTGACCGCCAATTTTCTACAGCTTGGAAGCATTTGTTAAAGTCACCATAAATTATGAATTGCAACTAGGAGTGCAACAGATCACAGTTGACCTGTATGGACCAGGTCCACGAACTGGAACTTGAACTAGGGTCACCCGAGCTGCCCACAAGGTGTATTATTTTCAACTTGACTGCAATGTTTTATTCTCCATCATGAATGAACATTTATGTTATGTCATCGCAGATTAAAATCTTTAAATCCGAATATTTATTGCATTTATGAAGAAAAGGCTGTAACGCTTATTCCAATCAATGGTGTACAATGTCTTTGGGAGGATTGCTGAGGCAGATTGCAGGCAAAAGTCATTTTAGGATAGTTTGTGATTTGGTCTTGGTGACTTAGGAGTCCTCTTGACTACTCCTAACACTTCACAGATTTAGGAACTAGTTTTAGCATTAAAATGCTTTGTGAAATACTCTTCTAGTTCTAAATTTAGGACTGGCACACCCATTATTTTTGTCATTAAGAGTTTCTCCTAAATCGGCAAGTTAGGACCTACTTTTAGCCTTAAAGGCCATATTGCAGGTTTAAAAAAATTTCTCGAGATGAATATATAACCTTGTACGAAAATACCATATGAAAAGGTACTGCAGGATTTAAAAATGTTTTGCAGAACATAAGGGCACAAATTTAGTAGATAAAGTAACCGCTTCTTTTTTTTTTTTTTTTTTTTTTTTTTCCCCAACGTCACATCATTTTACGTCACGAGAGGATCCGTTCGGTGGGCTCTGTGTCAGTGTTGCCAAGCCTGCGGTTTTCCCGCGGAATTGGGCTACATTTACACTGTTGCCACGGGTTGTTTTTTCATGTCCGCGGGTTGAATCGACCCCAAATAATGTGATATTTATCACCTGGAATGCAAATTTTACCAGGGCCAAAAACTTCGATTTTACCGTGGGACCCCCCTGAAATGCATTTAGGCTAGTTTTGAGGAGGGGTTTGTTGTGAAAACCTGGCAACCCTGCTCTGTGTTGACTCGGAGCAGAGTAGGTTGGTATTCAGTAGGAGTGGTCGTGAATCAGTGTGTTTTTGGTAGTTTAAGGACGGCGCTATCTTCTGTGCCTGCTTGGGTGCATTTTGTGCAGGTGAAAAGACGGGACTTCATTATCCCAGTGATATGATGGAGTTCAACATAAAGAATAATATTAAATGAATACATTTTTTTTTTTTTTTTACAATTTCCCCAGTGTCCGATCTGTCATTGCGATCCATTGTTTTCCTCCGCATTCCCTCATGTTACGTCACTTCCGGATTGGCATGTTTCTGATGCAGAAGTAAAATTTTCTCACAAAAATGACTCCAGAAGCCTAAGTAGCATATTTTTACATATATTTTATTATTATTATTTTTCTATACATTGACTCTCTGAAGCTCTAACCTGCAATATGCTCTTTAAGATGTTTTGGGAATACACTCCTGATGTGTATCATTATATTGGATCTGTGCATTAGGTCTTAAAGTGACAGCAGCCTATCAAAATCTGCTGCTGTCTGTCATTAATTTTAATCAAACAACAAAACACATTTATAACAAAGATTAAGTAACAAATGAAAAGCAAAGTTACAATACTTTTTTTCCCTGATCCGAAAAATGATCCGATCCGTGACTCAAACCGTAATATCAGCCGAACCATGAGCTTAGTGATCCATTGCACCACTAATTGCAATAGATTTTACTTTCTTTTTTTTTTTTTTTTTTTTTTTTTTTGGACACTTTCAAGTGAAACAGAATATGCAGTGAGGGGAAAAAAGATATAACTTGATTTTATCCGTCAGAAAATGATTGAATCATAAGATTTGGCTTGTAGTCTCTGTAGTTCTTGTCAGGTCTTGTAGATTCCATATATTTATTTAGTGCACCTGTTGAAAACATGACATGCCCAAATCTTTTTCTTTTTTTTTTTTCACCTCTCTCTCTCTTGGTCAAGCATGCTTATTTGGCTGCCAGCATGTCTGTATGGCACGTTCACCTGGCAGCTTTTACCACCTATTTTCTTAAAGGAATAATTTGTTTGACTTTGGAGTTTTTCCCCTCTTTTCCACCTCGCTTATGAATGCCCATGCGGCCATGCGACATGCGCATTTTACTTTCTCTTTCGAATTACAGTAGTGGCAGTTGCTTAAATGGTGGGTTCATTATTCTTAATGAAAACCACAACAACAAAACAGTACGACAAACTCTTATAGTAAAAATAGAACTTTTATTAACCAAACGAATATGATGGACTGTTTTTAGCATTGATAATAAGGAATGTTTCTTGAGCACCAAATCAGCATATTAGAGTGAAGGATCAAGTGACTTTGAAGACTGAAGTAATGGCTGCTGAGAATTCAGCTTTGCCATCAATACAATGGAAAATAGAATTAAAGTAATTCAAATTGAACAGAACAGTTATTTTAAATTGTAATAATATTTAACAAGATTACTGTTTTACTGTATTTTTGATCAAATAAAAGCAGCTTTGGTGAGCATAAGAGATTTATTTATTTTTTATTTTTTTTCCAAAAGCATTAAAAAAAATCTTACCGACACCAAACGGTAGTAGGCCAGCAGCCAATTACTGCACAAAGAGAGAGTAAACTGTGCGGTTTTGTCCCAGTAACCCACCTTGCAAACCTGTATCTATCTTGAAGCAGGTTACGATCAAACATCTTCTGACCCTTGTTTTCTCTATACTGTGTGGCTGAGAATCCTAGACCAACAAACTTGTTTTTACCGCAGCTTGTTTTGGATGACAACACTTCTGGCCATCTGTAACCACTTTTGTTCTTGTAGGCAGCCTACTAACATGGCTGGTGTGACCGTGTAAATTCCATCCTCGGTTCTTTGTGGTATTATTTGTGCAGATTTTAATGGATGAGGAATGTGAGAGCAAGCCTCCCTGTCTCATTGTTCTCATTGCAGCATTCCTTGGAAAACTGTCCAGCATCTTTCTGGACATCGTCTGGAATTTTATGCATTAGTGCCCATTGCCCAGGGAAACATTCCCAACCTTAAACTGTATAACCCAGAACACAAGCATGGCAAAGTGAAATAGTAATGCACTCTTTTACTCTAAACCAGTACGTTTATTAGAGGTTATCCACATTTTTTTGTTCACTTTGCAATAAATTCTCAGTGTCTTTGCCAGGGTTGCTTGGGTACTCTGAGATTGTTTAGCATTCCCATGCTAATAGTGACACACAAGGATGCAGTTGCGCGCTATTGAATAAAAGCATTGCTGGTATCACTTGGAATGTAAATGGACAAAAAGATCAGTTTACGGTCTGGGTTGATTTGGCAGTAAGCTGGCTTGCAATCCTCATTAACCTGCCTCGAAATAATGAGTAATTTAGAGTCTGATTGCTTAAAGTAATAACACACTTCTTCACAATAAATTATTATACCTCAAATCAAATGTGCATAATACTTATATAATATTTTTGGTTAGTGGTTTGTTCTACACTGTAAAAAATTATGCTGTTATATTTATGGTGTTTCTCGTGTTTCTAGAAATTTACTGTAAACGATACCCCAACAATGTTTCCAGTATTTCGGGATGGCATTTTGGTGTCTGTATATTTTAAAGCTTAAAGCTGTATGTTTCGTAGTGATATATTGTTAATATCACAATGTACTTGCACTACCAAAATCTACTTTTTGCCTTAATTGGGTGTATCACACACAGTTTCTGCCAATCTCATGTTAATCTTGAGTACATATAGAGCAGTGTTGGGTAAGTTACTTCAAAAAAGTAATTAATTACTAATTACTAATTACAACATCAATGTTGTATTTAAAATACTTTTCTAATTACTCTGCCTGAAAAGTAATTTAATTACTCAATAAGTAACTTATTACTAATTCTTAAAATCCCTATAAACATTGACCAGATAGACAATAAAAAGGAAACTCTCTTAAGAATTTAAATATGAATCAAACATGGACTAGTTTAGCCTTTTATAGCTTTTTAAAACATTTTAACTTTATTAAAACATACTATAATACTTTTATTTACTTTATAATACTTACATTTTTTTAGTAACAAATAGGGATGTCACTATACCAAAAATCTAGTAGTCGGTACTGATGCCACCAAAAGTGCACAGTACTTGATACCAAAGTCGATACCACGGTAAAGATATAATACAAATAAAACATCGAATCAAATATAAAATAACTGCATAGTCATAACTGTATAAATTAAATATGAATATATGCCAAGAAGGGCATTTTGACATAACTGTGTGTGTATTTGAACGTTTATGTGTAATAAAGCGCGAAAATTTGACACTCGCGAGAAGCGGCTATGTGTGTGCGCTTTGGTCGAGAGCGCACTGACTGAAGACCAGAGAGCGTGCGCAGTTTTTTTTCTCTAGGACATAGCTTACATTTTACCGTAATGTTCTTGCCTACCTGTTTCAAAAAGTGAAGTTATTGGAATATTTCCATTCAGCAAAACAGCCGCTCGCTTCTGCCTACATATTCAGACAGACAACTGGTGCGAAATTGCGAACTCACGCACAACTGCACTACAGCTAACAATTTTAAAGAGGCAGCGTTCACTTTTACCTTCAGATGACAAATTTAGATTTTAAATTCAATATTGATTTATACAGAACTGTTGAACTAATTTACAGTATGTAACGCAAGTACATTTATAAGTAATTGTAATTAAATTACCTAAAAATGAACAGTAATCCCTTACTTTACTTTTTCAGTGGACAAGTAATTTAATTACGAAAAATGCCGAGCTCGTGGAGGCGTGCCTGCCATCAGTGCTGTGGGCGGAGCTAAAGAGTCACGAGCACACGCAACTTTTGTGTCTGCTAGCTGCGATATCATTATAAATAAAAAGGGAACAAACATGTTTGTGTTGTTCACATTTTATGCACTTGCGCGCCTATTGCCAACAAAACACAGACATCTGATGGAGTTTTACTCACCACCATCGATCTGCAAATCCAGCGCCGAACTGGGACTTGTTTACAAAGTATTCATCACGAAATTCCGGGAACAAACAAACATACATGCACAACCCCGTTGCTGCCCCGGGAAAAACAAACTTCATATACTGTTCTCTTGACGCTGGGTTCTTTGGTAATCTTTTCCTCACATCCGAAAACACACTCCTTCGGTGACAGGAGCTGCATCTCATTCAGGAGGCTGCATCCTCCGGAGGTTGCATTTGAAGGCTGCATACGTTATCAAGGATGTCTTATTTAAGAAAAATAACCGTAATAAAATTGACTGATATTCATTGTGAGGCGTAAAATACTGTAATTTCTTTTTTACGTTGCAATCTAACGCTTATTTTTCTTAAATGAGACCGATGATGTATGCAGCCTTCAAAGGGTGCAGCCCCTGAATTGGGACACAGCCATTGTTGAAAAATTTCTCTGCTTCCGTATCCCGAACGAAGCATGTTGATGGGCGTGCTCTTGTTCTTGGTGATGTGTGTGTGTGCACACTTATCAGGGAGAAGTGCCTATACAAGGAATTCTGCTCTCTTTTGACATCATACAGGCCATACTCGAAAAAAACTCTACGAAACCCGGTCCAAAACAACGGAAGTAGTGTATTTGGCACAGAAATACTGACATGCGTCCAACTCGTGTTTTGAAACTTTGGCCATGTTTAGCATGAGAATGCAACTCTTTTACAGTGTAAGTAAGTCTGAATGCATGAAATAGCATTACACCCCCACTTTAAAATGTAATGATAATCACCAGAACTAAATAACAGAAAATGTAGCACAAAATTATAGATAACAAAAATGAGAAGAGAATGACTTCTGGGAATATCCTTTTACTGTTTTTACAAGATAAATTATATGGCAATTCGTAGTTTGTACTTCCAAAAACTAACAATTTACAATTTTTTTTTTTTTTTTTTTTTTTTTTTTTACTGTAAATGGCAAGGTAATTTAACCTTTTTCATGTTGTAATGTTGAGTAATAGTATAGAGTAGACTCTTCATGTCTACAATAGCCAATAAAGACATTGAGTATAATGTCAATGTATTTCGTCTCTGATTTGTGAAATGTTTAAATATCCTGTAACTCCTTTCATAAAGGTCTGCTTTTCTTATTTTGCTGACAAAAGCACAAACTGAGGTAAACTTTTTTTTTTTTTTCTTTTTTTTTCCCTTGTGCAGTTCAAAGAAATCACAGCTGCTTCTTGGTTTGTTTTTTTTGTTCTTTAATTCATATAAGGGTGGCGAGCTTCAGTTTTGTAGTGTGTGCTTGGTTGAAGTAAACTAAAACCCTCAAAATATTCAAAAAAATCATTTGGCAGGTTATTTGACTTAATCTATGGCTTGGAGTGATAGTGGTCAGCCTGTCTGCTAAAATAGACCCTGTATTGTAGCCTTTTTTGGCTGAAAATTATCTCAATGTGATTCAGTTACACATCAGAGATCTGCTTTGAGAGTCTCAGCGTCAACTGGGTATATTATGTACTTAAAAGGCCAAATTTACTTGTCTACTTGGTTCTACCTTTTTTTTTTTTTCTTCTTTCCATTCTTTCCTGCTGTGGTATTTTGCTGGTGTTGCTAGGCGATTCACGAGTGTTGGTAAATACAGGCTGGATTTCACCATGTGTTACTTGGCAGTAAGTCCTTGCTCTACTTTGACAGCAAGACTCTGCCTTCAGACAGCCAACCGCAGTTCGACTACATGAACCTGCTGATTCAAATCTACACAAAGTGCCACGCCCCTCTCTCTTTTTCCCCTCACGCTATTAATCACTTTTTCTCTTGCTCCACCTGGCCTACAACATAACTGCCAAGAAAGTTACAGTTGTGAGCCCATGCTAACCCCTCTCACAGGAGATGCAAATGTGAGGCAGAGTATCTGCGTATTACATTCATGGAAGAGTTTTCTTGTGACATTCCATTGTGCCAGTGTGGTGCAGAGACTAAATGCCAGCAGCAGGATATTGGTGAGCAGATCAGGCACAAGGTCAATACGTTTCATCTGGATTCACGGCCACATGCCATGTTGGGTCTTCAGAGCGGTGCAGATGTCAAATCAAGTGCAGCTTTGTTAATTTATGAAGCAAATCCTGTCTCCAAATGTGCATATGAGAACTACGGCAGTGCCAAAGTGCAAGACAGGAAAAAAAAGTGGAGGAATCATTCCACTTGAAAAGTTTTTGTACTTGTGTTTAAGTCAACCATGGATAATTTATTCCATCACAGAAATGGTCTGATAATTATGGGCCTTCAGAGTGAATGGTGTTTTGGCTGATCACCTGATCTCAGTGTGGTGATCTCATTGAGGTGACTGCAGAGACATGATCGCTTTATATGATGAACAGATTGAATTTAGGCTTTTATTCATATATAAACATTCATCAAGAGAATGAACCTCATTGGGTTCATTGCTTGAACCTCATTGGCACATGCTTGATTTTCCGTTTACCATAACCGATTGAATCATTAAAAATGTAATAACACTGTTAAAAGTAATGTATTTTTTTTAGCAAATCACATTTTTCATACCGTATATTATAACTAAATTCATTTTGTAGAGTTTAAATAGATTTTTATATGTTCAATTTAATTTATTTGAACATATTGGCCAGTTATCAGCCATAACATGGAAATAATAATCAGCTTGTTGTATCGCCCAGAATATTAATATCTGTTCTTCCCAATCTTTAACTATTTTTAGATTCACCCTAGCATTAAATACTGTTTGTTTTGCATAAGCAAGTACATTCCCCAATGAATGGGTTGAAGGCCAGGCTACACTGTCCAGTTAGATTGGATTTAATGGTTAAACACCTTGCTGTTCTAACTGAGAGAATCTTATCTCATTATCTAAGAGTTAGCAGTGTTGAACATGATTGGTTTAGGTCACTGTAAGGCGTTGTTGGAGTTTGAATGCATTTTACAAAGGTTCACTTAAAGTTCACTCCGTTCTTTACTGCATTATATTGTTTGAGAACACCATTCTAGACAAGATCTTTTCCAGTTTGTTGGTTGTCCTTCTGGTACAGTAAGACCATCTGATTATCACTATAGTTATGGTGTATAGTTCCTAGAGGAAAAAACTGTGAAAATACTGTGAATGCTTCTCTCCTTACACACAATCTACACTTCAAGCATAGCAATGTTGGATGCTTGCAGTGATTATAATGGCAGTGATTTTTGCCACTTGCTTCTGAAAACTGTGATTCACTTTTGTATAAGCTTTGAAATTTTTTTGAATTTTGAGGTGTGGCAAATGATGAACTTTACAATAGTGAGGTATTGCATTACATATGCTCTGGATTAAATCTTTCTGTTTGGAATGTATATTTGGCTTGCTTTATATCAGAGAATCGAGATGATGTAGTGATAGATTAAAACAGACAAAAGAATGCAAGCAGTACTATAGGCAAGAGTGAATGTTTGACACAACCTTTGCAGAGACATGAAAATTAAAACCGTACTGAGCCAGGTGAGATATGCATGGCATTTTTTCCCCCCTTTCTTTTGAATTCTTACACTTCCGTGCATTTATCTGTCCATAACCTCTGTGTGCTACACTTTTTAATTTATTTCTCCACACTATTTATTTTCATTTTTAGTTTTCATTTTTATTAATTTTTCTGTTTTAATTCTTTTTTTTCTTCTCAATTTAATAAATTCACTCACATAATTTTTTATTTATTTTTTATTTTTTTACAAGTATTGTATCACTTGTATTGTAGTAATGGACATTAAATTAGGGATGTCAAACGATTAATCACGATTAACCAACCATTAAGTCATTATATATTGATTTATTTCTGAATAGTTCAGTTACAATCTCAACAAACTTGTTTCATTTATTACATAATCTCCTGACTGCAGGTTCTAACTTCAATGGCTCAATATAATATCCATTTAATGTAGGGCTGTCAAATGATTAATCGCGATTAATCGCATACAACATAAAAGTTTGAGTTTGCCTAATATATGTGGGTGTACTGTGTGTAATTATTATGTGTATATATATAAATACAAACACATCCATGTATTTATTTGAGAAATATTTACAAGTATATGTATTTATTTATATTTTTATATAATTTATATTATATATAAATACATTTTTTTTGTACATAAATAACATTTTTCTTAAATATATACATTGATTTGTGTGTATTTATATATACATATTAATTACACACATTACTCATATATATTATGCAAACTCAAACTTTTATTTTGTATGCGATTAATCGCGATTAATCGTTTGACAGCCCTACATTAAATGGATATTATATTGAGCCATTGAAGTTAGAACCTGCAGTCAGGAGATTATGTAATAAATGAAACAAGTTTGTTGAGATTGTAACTGAACTATTCAGAAATAAATCAATATATAATGACTCATATAATCAAACATGGCACACTATAACCAACGCTACAGATAGCTGATTAAATAACTCAGCTTGTTAGTTTTAACTAAATACAATTTGATTGGTCTGCTATGCTACATACTACCCTATACAAGTTACAAGGTAAAGCATGTTCTTGGGGATTTGGGGTTTGTTGTCTTGTAGCTCACTGATGATTCATTCACTGATGAACTTTTGTGTCTCAAACTGTTTTTCTGTACATCTTTATTTGCACAAAAGGCAGTTTGTTGAACCTAAAGCTGCTTTTTGAGAAGTTTGTTGTGAAGAGCCATCTCTGCTGCCCAAACAAACCTTTTCGGTTCCACTTTTGCCCCCTGAGACATTGCAGTCCTTTCTGAACTTATGTTACCAGAACTAATGTCAGGTGGTTGACCTTGGCAGCTTATGGGAAATGAAGCAATGAAAGGGTTGTGAATGAGGAAATGGCAGCAGTTCAGTTTGTTTGGAGAAAGTGTGGTATTTAGAGCCCTCCAGCTGAAGGAACCTGCTACAGTAGTGCCCTGTGCAAGGCCTTCTGTGGTCCTGAAGGAAGTGTGAGATGTAGCATCATGATGACTGATATAAGGTAGGCACAGTCCTCAGGCTGTCTTTTGTTAAAATGATGAACTGAATTTTTTTTTTTTTTTTTAAACTAAGTCACAGAAACAATAGTCTCCGACTAATGTATTTGTAGTTTGTGGTTTCTTTTAAAGAGGTTTAGGAAACATGTTCAGGGGGGTATTGCAAACATGGCAGCATATATACTGGTCACCCGAGTTTGAGCTTGGCTCGTGTCATTTCCTGATCCCAACCCCTTTGTCTCCTTATCATTTCCTGTCTCATGTCTCACTGTCTCCAGGGTATAAAAAAAAAGTTGCACAAAGTTAAAAAATAAAGTATGTAACTGGGTGTATTTTTATTTTTATTTTTTATCATTATGTACAAGCATTAAGAATGGTTGGTTAGAGGCTGAGTTGACATGCAGTGAAAATTAGCGATTTATCCATGCATATGTCCAATCATTTAGTCCATTTAAACCCCTCAAGCTCACGTTCATCTTTCTTCACTTTTGATTGCAAGTCCCCACCTTACATTTTTTCTTTTTTCATAATCCATTGCACTCGGATGTACATCACAATGAAGATCTCTTGATACTTCCATTTCAGGACTTTAAAACAGCATCTTAGGTGTCTTTTACACTAGATTAATTCTTACTGGTCTGTGTAATCATATCAATGTCATAATGCGTCTTTTTTCCTCTAGTGATTCATAGCATGTTTTTAAGAGCTGTGTTAAAGTTTTGATATGCGGCACAGTATTAATGTCAGTTACAGTAACATCAGATAAGGGATAAGAATATTTATATATTATTCCTACGTATTATTTTACATATATTAGCAATGCTTTGTGGGAGTTAAAATCGGCATGAAATGGAAGTTGCCATATAGTCTTTTGTTCCTTGTTCCCTATTATGACAAATGTGAAGTTTGATGAAAGGTTAGGAGGGCACATGAATTAAAAAAAAATATATAATAAATACATATTTACATGGACACTTTTTTTGTTTCAATCAAAATGAAAACATTCCGTTTGATGAATCCGAATCGGGATGATGTGTGAATTTATGTTATAAGCTTAAATCGGATTTGAACTTTTGACATGCACACTGCACGAATATACTAGTGTTGTCAAAAGTACTGATTGCGATACCAAGTCGATACTGAAATTTTAAAAATGTGATGCTTTGAGCGCTGTTGAGCGGATTCATAAACCCCTTTTGATTGGCCTGTGTTCACGCATTCATCAGATATTTCTGAGATTGGCTGCAATGGTCAATGCACGGGAGCGTTTACAAGCACACCGAAGTGTTTGATTTTGAAAGCAGGCGTCTATCAGCAGACCGATAGATGCCTGCTTTCAAACACTCCCGTGTATATCTAAGCACTCTGTGAAGAATGTCATTGATGTCTATTTACAATGTTTTTGAAGCGTTGTAGCCAATCACAGACATATCTGATGAATGCGTGAACACAACTGCCAATCAGATGTTTATGAATCTGCTCAAAGTCACATTTTTTTTTTTGTCACATTTTTAAAAATTCAGTACTGGTATCGCGGTCAGTACTTTTAACAACACTAGAATATACAGAGTTTCCCACTGTTTTCGCATACTAGCCATCATCCTGCCATCGTTTCTTTTCTTTGTTTTAAAAAGCAGACATAATTTTTATCTGTTTCGGGCCCTGATTAGGACACAACTAGCACATGAAGATTTGTGTCATGCTGCTTGTATTTATCAAGCAGCAAAAATGCTCCTTTCTGTACCCAAAAGAAGGCATCTGTGGGAGAGTCTGAAACAAGGACTGCTGGGACGACATTGTCCCGCAGCACTTCTAATGATGATAATTTTTGAATGACGTGACATTCATTTATGACACTATTCAACAACAACAACTCGTTCCATGCAACGTGTCATACGTCATTACGCCATTTCTACATCATTGCACATGCGCAGTACTTTTTAGTTTTGGTTTTCAATCCGATCAAGTGTTTACATGTCCTATCGAACAGATTAGAAAAGGTTTAAACCACCCCTTACAATCCAATTCATTCCAATTGGCATGGTTACATGTGACTTTTATTTAGACTGGTACTAATCCGATTTCAAATGGATTATTAGGGTCCATGTAAACGCAGCTACTGATGTGCAGGAATAAATCATTTCTAATAAATATGACAATATTAAATAATAAAACTAGAATTGTCGATTTTGATTTTATGGTTACTTGAATACACCTGTAAATGTGTCTTCTGTGCAGTGGGTCTTAAGATCGTGGTGTTGAGAGACAGAATTTGTAGCATGTGATTGGTGTAAAACCTATGCTTTACACTGTATTATCATGAAACAAAGTTCAAATTTCTTCCTTAGTCAAACAGCCACACCCACCAATGGGAATTGCTTCCTGACCTCATTCCCCCCCCTGCTGTTACACCAGCCTGAGGCCATCTCGTCCTCTATGCCTAACTATTGACTGCTACTGGAACTACTACACTTTTGATTCTGTGCAGGGCTTGACATTAACACCCGCTAAATGCGGTTGGGTTTCAGCAGTGCCGTGTAACACAGTCACTCCTACTAGCCACTTTGGCGGTGTGAATTTTATATATAATATATATACATTTTTCAGTTGTAGTCTTTTAAAAAGGCATCTGAAATAATAAACTAAGTGCAATGTGGTGTTGTCAAAACTATCAATTTTTCAATACATATCGATCCTGAAATATCTGAAACATTTCCAATACTCCTTTCCCGCTGAATAGATACATGATACCAGCTGCTCTCTCTCTCAACACACAAACCCGCCTCCCCTCACTCACTCATTTTGCTCTGGTTGTTTGTGTTACAGGGCTTGAATTTCGGAGTGGGATTGTGCGTATTGCGCATAATTTTATTCATTCCCGCAGATTTTGTGCTTGCATTCAAAGTGCGCACACATAAAGCCGCCTCTCAGTACTAAATTGAATTATTTTTCGCTGCGTATCACACTTAAACGGCAAATACACACAAAATAATGCTGGTCCTGGTGAGTATTCATGTCAACACAGTTATGTTTTAAGTGAACGTAAACAATTGAGAAAGAAAATGTGTAACGGTATAATGGATCCATGTGACAGGTCTTAAAGTGACAGCAGCTTAAAATACCTGCTGCCAAATTATATAATAATTTGATGTTAAAAATATGAAATAATATTAAAAATATCTATATGGCAGTTTTTCCCTGTCATGTCGGTGTCAAAATTGTGGCCAGTGAAAATGCTGAGTGGCGTAACTTTGGAAAACCGCCAGCTAAAGTGGCTGGTGAGCAAAAAAAGGTGATGTCAAGCCCTGGTTCTATGCATAATGATTGGATTTTATGATGTGGCCATTGCACTCAATATGGAGGCAGATGAATGTGCGCTTGTAGAGGTGGGTTTAAGAGGACTAAATGATTGAAGAAGTCCTACATATGTCAGCGAAATGTCCAGTTATAAAAATTTGATTAAACATAAGGTCAAAACATTAAAAAAAAAAAAAAAAATTAATGTAGGCATGGATGAGTTGTTCATAAGATCTATAACATGAATTTAGAAAATGGAAAGGATGAATTTATTTCATGTCGAATTGAAGTATAATCTACAAGGCAAAAATGATTTATACAACTGTTTAATTTATATTATATTTACACAAATCATCCTGCATTAAAAGTTTGGATACATTTGGATCTTAATATTGTTTGCCCTTTATGTGTATGAATGTTTAAAAAATAATAGAACAAATGCTGTTTTATTTATTTTGTTTTTACAGATTCTGCAACAAACATTTGCAGGTGTTACTTTTTATCCATTGACAAGGCTGTTGGTTAAATTTGGAACCAACGGCAAAAGGAAATAGCACTACTGTTAGTCAGCCAGCCAAGTAGTCTACATGTTCATGCAAATAATCTCATAACCAAACATTGATGATGATATATTGGTCTATATACCATGTAAGATGCTACTAGAATCAAGCACAGAGAGTCTCAACTCCTGCCAAAACTTTTTTTCACCAAGATTATGAAGATATTTAGTTCATATGCAGGTCTAAATATGTCTATTTGGGTGTGCACTACATTACAGACTTAAGCACGTTCTTGTTATTGATCCCCCTGAGCAATGAGGTTTGTGTTTTGCTTTTTTTCCCCCCCTCATCTTTTTCATTGACAGTTTGTATCAGTCCAGCCCTAGTGTTTCTACTGTTTTAGTTGGACCTCAGTTGTTGTTTTTTTTTGGGAAATGGCATGAAGACAGAATGTTCTCGTAATTCAGGTTTGCTTTAGAATTAAAGCAAGACAAGCCGAAACAGATAGCATAGAACCCAATGTGATGTGTTGACGCATATGTGGAGTTTTTTGTGTGAAATAGAGTGAGTAATGTACTCGGAGTGGGGATTTATTCTGTTTTTTTTCCACATTCGGGATAGTGAACCCATCTGGTAACGTGTGCGGTCAAATCGAGCTTGTCCCACTTTGAACTTGCTTTGATTTTTCAGCAGAGCTCTTTGAGATGGATTTCATCATTATTCTGTGTGCCAAACACTTTGAAATCATTTGAATATGTCAGGTTTTTTTGAAGAGCCACTGTTCTGCTCAGGTAATTATTGACTTTTAGTGCAAACGCTGCAGCACTTGTCATGTTTTAGGATTATATTTAAACTAGCCAGTGGATTAAGTCACTCTTTAAACACCTTAAGACTGCCATTTACACTGAGATGTGTGTCGTAACATCATTGGATTACAGATTACAGTGCACTAATGTAAAACGGTAATGATGATTTTTTTGCAGGTCTATTTGTCATTGACAAATGTTAGTATGAATGGCTTCTCGATCAGTTCTGATAGTGTTTCCTGTACATGGCTCATATCTGTTCAGTGAAAGCACTCAAGCGTTCAGGTCATCTGATGGCTTCATTCATCATTCTTTTCCTGTTCTTCTCTGCAGATATGTTCAGACGGGTTGTACGACAGAGTAAGTTCCGGCATGTGTTCGGCCAGGCGGTGAAGAATGACCAGTGCTACGATGACATCAGGGTGTCCCGGGTCACGTGGGACAGCGCCTTCTGCGCGGTTAACCCCAAATTTGTTGCCATAATCGTGGATGCTAGTGGAGGTGGCGCATTTATGGTTTTACCTCTTCATAAGGTGAGAGATCTGTAAAAATACACTGTGCTTGAATGGAATTCTTGGTTCTATATCCATTGTATTTTATATTAATTTGTTTTAGATGGCTAGTCAAATTCTAGTTTGGTTTTAGTAAAAATTTGTGTCCTGTCCAGACATGTTGATGTACACAACCGTTCAAAAGTTTGGGGTCTGTACATTTTTTGTTGTTTTAAGTCTCCTATGCTCACCAAGGTAAACACCATAGTATTGTATTATAGTATTATTACAATTTCAAATAACTGTTTTCTATTTTAATATATTTTAAAATGTAATTTATTCCTGTGATGGTAAAGCTGAATTTTCAGCATCATTACTTCAGTCTCCAGTGTCACATGATCCTTCAGAAATCATTCTAATATGGTGATTTGATGCTCAAGAAACATTTCTTAGTATTGCTGTGCTGCTTAATATTATTTTGGAAACCACAGAAATGTATTTATTTATTTTTTCTTTGTAACATTATAAATACATTTACTTTCAACTTCTAATCAAAGTAATAATTTCTTTAAAAAATTTTACAAGTCATTTAAATGACTTGACATCATGTGTAAGCCTTGAATTGTTTATATGAAAGGCTATTGGAAGTAGTTTAAATGTTTAATGACCATAGCTGTACATTTAATGTGTTGCTTTGATCTGTATGGAGTTCAGAAATGGAGAAATTAGACCTCTACATCTGAATTCCTTTTTAAAGGGATAGTTTAACTTGCATTCAAAAATTGTATTTACTATTTACTCACACTCATGCCATTCCAAACCTGAATGCTGTTATTGTGTGTGTGTGTCACTATACTTCAATGACTTTTGAAGGAACTTCACTCTTCTCTGTTCCATATGAAGACATAATGATCAAGAAGTAAAGGTCAAAACTCAAGAATCGGATTGTGAACACATCTTTTGAGTCCGACACCATGTCCTCACTACATGCGATGCAATAAGATTCCAGCGAAAAGCAATTTGACTGTCCACACTGGACGTGACGTGACAATGAGAAGGGATAAAATCAATAAAAAATTTGTGGGAGTGTGGGCAGGCTCTCTTGGCAAGAGCACAGCAGACATGATGAAATGGGTTAGTACATAGTAAAATTCATAAATATTACACCATATAACATTATTTAAAGTACATACGAAGTGACTGAAAGAATCTTTGTCATATAATACACTTGTTTGTTTGCGTTGAGTTGACTTGTGCCCATTTATTTTCAAGATCTGAGGTGAATTAGCCAGTGTTGTTTTCATTACAACTAAAAAGCTGGGAACACAGAATCCTATTCAAACTCATATTAGACGCTTTTAACATTCAATAAAGCACATTAACAGTACCTGATATTATCAGTGCCATTCTTTGTGTTGCTGTTCCAGCTGCGACGTTGTGGAGAAATAGAAATAAAAAAGAAAATTTTCTAAAATAGAATCGTTACATCGCCGTCGGGCCTGGTTAGGACAAAAACTCTGATTAACATGGTAAAGATACTGATATATTATATTGATTTTCTCACCAGAAGGAGATTATCAGCAAATAATGACATATATTTTTGTCTGTTTCTCACACACCGATGAACTTTTATGGTTCTATTGTAGTCCCTTTTCAGGCTTGACAAGACTTGGTCACTTTGAATTGTCGTTATATGGAAAAAATGAGTGAGAAGATTCTTCAATTTCTTCTTTTTTTTTTTGTTCCAAGGGATAAAAAACAGCATCCAGATTTGAAACTACATGAAGGCGAGTAAATATTTCAGGTGAACTATTTCTTTAAAGTTTGAGAAGAACATTGCTTCATCAGAAGTCTTACACCTACAAGAAGCTGAGGAGATTATGTCCTAGCTGTAGAGAAGGAGCCAAGCGACAAAATGTTTTTTGTGGTCTGAAAATTTGAAGGTGAGGGTGTATCAGATGGAGTTGCTTCCTCCACTTAAACTACAGCTGTGTCACGATTTTTTGGTCTTGGTCAATGTTTGAATGTACACACTCTTAATTGCTACCTTGCGTTTCTACAAATGGTGGTGATTAAGACGGGTATGATTCATTAGACTTCTGTTAGGAGTAGAGGATACTCACTCTGCTGGATGTCTTTGAGATGTTAGTGAGCATGTTCTGCCCATGTTATTCTGAAACATACTTGGTTTACTCCAGTGTGACGATACTTTAAAATCACAAATTATGTAGACCACATACAGCTGTACCCCCACTTTACTGTGCTAATGTTAAAAACATAAATGGCACACTTTTATCCTTTCCATTGTTTAGTCATTTTCGTCAATTTTTTCAACACAAAAAACAAGTCAACGTTACTGCCATGGTTTTGAAAAATGCACCTAAGACTTTTCTGTTTCACTCAAAGGTATTTTTTACCCAATGATATCATTTTTCCTAATGGCTTTCTGAGTTAAAATGTGATGACAAAAGTAGAATTTGTGAGCTGGATCTGCAGCGGTCTGTCATTTGATATATGTCATGAAGATCTTGGGCCTGTAGGGATTTCGTTACTTTGGAGCTTAATGCACTACCCTCTTTAACCTTCTGTCACCGACTACCACTGTCTGCTTTTGTTACTTGCTACAAAGCCAGCGATTTGCTTCATCAGGATGAAGTGTGTGTCACCTAGTCTGTTATGTACTTTGTTTAGTGGTTTAGCGTTTGTGGGTTTAGTGAGTCTGCATGTTCGTGCATGTTGAAGTGTGTGGTGCATTCTCAGATTTTCCCAGATAATTTGAAGGAGTGGCAATTATTTCCCCATTTCTTTCTTTTTGTACTGGTTTTCAGTTCTATGTCGAAAGACAGATAATTGGTTTGACTGAAATACTTTTGGATATTCATACTTTTCAATGTGGTTATGTCTTCTGGTAATTGGCACCAATTGTTCTCCAAAGAACAATACCGAACAATAGTATTTACAGTTAAAGTAACTTATTTTATATATATTGTTTGGAATTTTACTCATCATAACAATTCATTTGTATGTAATGTAAATAAAGCTACAGTGCTCAGCGTAAATAAGTGCACCCCCTTTGAAAAGTAACATTTTAAACAATATCTCAATGAACACAAAAACAATTTCCAAAATGTTGACAAGACTAAGTTTTATATAACATTTGTTTAAGTTATAACAAGAAAGTAAGGTTAATAATATAACTTGGAGAACAAAATAAATGCCATTTACTAACCCTTATGAATAAAGAAGATACTTCATAGAAAAGAAAATATTTTGAAGAAAATTTGTAACCAAAGTTTTGATTACTATTGACTGACGTTTTATGGGAAAAAAAACTAACAAAAAAACACAGAGACATTTCTTTAAATATTTTTATGATCCACATAAGGCAGATGAGGTCCTTTTTTTTTTTTTTTTTTTTTTTTTTTTTGATTGAATCCTTTGCAACTTAATTAGTTTTGTATTTTGTAGGTAGCCATCTGTAGAAAGTGTTGGGTGTGTATTTCTGATTGTGTCATTTGGCACATCTCAGATTGCTGTGGTAATACTGGCGAGATTAGCGCGACAGCTCAGAGCAATGCTGTTGACAAGCGGAACAGCGCTCTGTAATTAGAGAGCGCTCAGACACGACGGTGACATCCAAACCTCTTCGGGCTCTCGCCTGGATCCTGAAGCCTGTCATCAGCGTCACACATGAACACGCGCCCCCGCTCATAAATGATGTCACACTCAAGCGCTCGGCTGCCTGGCCAGACAAGCTCAGTTACAACCGACTCTTATGTTTATCTTGTGTTATTTACATTATTAGTTTCATTGTCGGTTCCTGCAGGCTGCTTTCCCGAAGCCTTTATAAAGCTCAGGTTTCAGGTCAGCCTAAAAAGTGATGGATTACACCAGTTTAAATCCTTTGTCATTCCGACCATGATGTTCAGACTCACAATCCAAGTGTGAGGGAAATTTATTAATCTGTGAAAATAAATCATGTTTGTCCTCTTATTCTCACTGTTGTTTTTTCTCTGAGCAGATTGCATGATCCATCTGTCCCATTCTTTGACGTAGGACTAGGGGTGTAACGATACGCTCAGGTCACGATACGATACGTATCTCGATACGGAGTTCACGATACGATACGTATCACGATATTTTGAACAAAATGAAACTGAAATTCAAACAAGATTTATTAAAAAAACATGAACAAATTTCAATAATTTTCCTTGTTGTACATACAAGATCACATTTCAATAAAATAAATAAATATAAAATTTTAATAAAAACCTTCTGTATTCAAATTAACAGCTGAATAGGGCTGTCTGTCACTGAAAAAAAATGTTAAATTTAACATGAACTTAGAATTATGAATAGGGGCCGTTCACATATCGCGTCTAAAAACGCGTGGAAGGCGCGGCCGCACCGCTTCTCCTTCTTTCCAAAGCGCTTGCGCTCCCGTGGCGTCGGTCGTTGCTATGCAACCATGAACTGAGCTCTCCAAGAGGATCAGGATGTTTCTGCAAAGGATAAATGATTTCTAGCCCTTGCATTAGTTTTACTACGAGATATATTGATGGAGATAAGATATAAAAACCACCATGTACAGCTATGATCAGCTGTTCGGCTGAGCTTTTGATGTTTTGTTACGGAAAGGCCATAGCTGATCGGTTGATTCTTGTCACACGACCTGCGGTGCGCTTGCGGCATTCTGAGAAGTTGAGAATTGCATGCGCGTCGCGACCGCGTTGATCCCATTATGAGCGCGCTTGCCGCGCGGCTACATTTGAAAATAATAACTGACTTGCACGCGGAAAAGACGCAATATGTGAACGGCCCCACAGAACTTCTTTAAGCAAAGCATCGCAAGCGTCTTTTGCTTTTCTGTGAGCACAGCTGTTCCTGTGCACTGCGGTGAAAGAAAGCCACGACTTTTCTCACGCGACCATGCAAGAGACTGACATGAGAAACGTTTAAACCTGCTTGCAAGATTCAATGTGTGCCCGAAACACTTACTGAACTAGAGAGCTGATTGAGACACACCATCTACGATAAATCGTTACACCCCTAATACTTATAGTAATTTAAAAATGTGGTAGCATTGGATCTGGACAGGAAGGATAACTCTGGGAGTTGGAAGGGGTGTGTCGCGATTCTGCCTTCTCACATCGCGATACAGGTTCGTGGACCTGCGTATCGCGATTTCGGTTTCATATCGCATATCGTTACAGCCCTACGTAGGACTGAAATGAGCTGGGATTAAACATTTTTGCTGAGACTTCATGGTTTTTGTGAATGAATCTGAATATCAGTGCTTTGTAGTCTGTTTACAGTTTTGCTTAGATATTGTCAGCAAAGTAATTTTTAGATAATTTCAGATTGTTGTACGTTGAGTATGTGGCATCAATGGGTTTTGTGAGTCATTTTGTGAGTCTGCTTGTCATAGCTTGCATTTTGTAAGGTTTTTAAATTTAGCCTCCAAAAAACCTCATTTCAGTTTATGCGTGCGTTTTTTTTTTTTTTTTTTTTTTTGCTGCTTTGTCTGTTTTGTTCTGCCTGCTGTCCTTCTGCTTCATCTAAAGATTTGCACCCCTCCCTAAGGAGCTCTGATTCAGCGCAGCCCTTCATCTGTCTATGGTCCGTCTTCCCAGGCCACCCCATTCCCAGCAGCCCCCTGCAATCAGACAGCTGGTTCTTGGGGAGCTATTGTTCTTGTGTGTATACCAGGTCTTGCACAGCTCTTTGTTTCCCAAAAATATCTGTATGGGAACTCCTCATCCTCACTTGATTCCCCAAAATCTTCAGACCCATGCGTCTGTCTGTTGTTTGCCAGTAAGAAGCAATGTTGGCTTGAGTATTTGAAGCTCTTAAAGTGTAAGTGGCAAGGCTGATGGTGTTTCAGTATGTGTATCTAAATTTATCATTTACTCAGGCTCATGTCATTACAAACCTGTAGGACTTTCTTTCTTCCTTCTTTTTTCCATGGAACATAAAAGAAGATACTCTGAGAAATGCCTCAGTAGCTGTTTCCATCCACCTATTTTTATGCACATTTTGGGATATCGCATCAAAAAACTTCTGCGCTCATTTGAGTCAGATAAAAAAAAAAGATCTGATAAGAAAACATGCATCAACTATGAACTAAACACATTTCTTTAATAAGTTCCTTGATGCGTATCAAAAAACCCCCCCATAAATCATGTAACTTTGCGCAAACCGATCTTATCGCACAGCATTTGAAATGCTGTTTTGGTTGTTCTGAAATGCCTGAGCACAGTCTGTCGTCAAAGTGGTTCGGTATAATTCTCTTGAATTGTGAATTTTTGCATTTTATTTATAATTTAGTGAATTTTAAGTACATTTTAATTGATCTTAGACACTGATTGCCTGCGCTGTGCTCGGTTTAGACACTGAGCATGCCTTCTATCCTTTATCTGAACGCGGCATGTCGTGACGAGATGGCATGTCCTGCTCCTAAATGAAGGCATTTGTAAGTTTTTCTTTTTTCCTTTTCTTTTTTCGTTTTGCCGTAAGGAGTAATGATGTTCTGTAGTTATGTCTTTTGAGTCTGGGGGGAGTTTCAGCTGGGTTGTGGCTGGATTCTTTGTGTGGGAGGCAGAGCAGCATGACTCAGACTCTTATTGTATTTCCCTTCATAAGACCATCAGGTGTCTAACTAATCACATGTTGTCTGTCTTTCTCTCAACACCCTCCCCCTTCACTCAGCTGTATACTCTCATTAACATATGAAGGAAGTGGTGGGAAACGGATGACTATAGCCTTCCGCAGGCCTTGCATTCCTACTTTCCATTCACACCGACCAGAGTAACTAATTTTCATCCCTTTCGCCTGACCACCTCTAGTGTTTAGTTTACAGCATGAAATATGAACCACACTGCAGGAAACTGCCGTTTACCCTTGTGCCGCCAGCCTCTGTTATGATGTTAGCAACAATTTCCCTTTTGGAGCTAAAATCCTGAAGAAACAAGGAAGCAGACTTTCATGGCGTATATTTAGTGACAAGTTTTCACTTTGAATCTTAATACCTGGTCATCTGAGGCAGTCTTCTGCAAATGATTTTATCATTTGTGGGGTAATGTTGACTATAACATATGATCATTTTCAAAATGACTTTGTGAATCAGCCAATGGGTGATAAGACTAATGCCCTGTTCAGGCTACACGATATCAGCCCTGATTTTGGTACCATCTGTTTGACGTGTGGCGTAGTGATTCGTAAATGACGATAGGCATTGGGATTCAAGAATAAAGTTCACATCTGTGATATTGACCAATAGGAGCACAGAAGCTCTTCCGTACACAACTTTCAAACATGACGAAATGAAAGGAGGATGATGGTATTGGTGCTGCTAGGTGGAATTATGCAATGGAGGAAAGTTTTGTGGGGCTATGGCAACAATACTCCTGCATTTTATGATTCCTCGAGGGACTACCATGACAGAATGAAAAAAGAAAAATGATAGTTCAGCAGTTCAGCAGTTCAGCAACCTGGAGAGTACTGGAATCAGCATTAAGCTAGCAAATCATTCATTATATTCTCTTTTGCTATGGTGAAAATTCAGATGGACAATCGCAGAGACATGGTTTGCTTTCTCGATGACATTACGCACGTCCTTGACGAAGGCAAGCGATGATTGGTCGGGAAGCATGTGTAATCCGATATATTTCTTGACTACAACAAGACAAGAATTTAGGAGTCAAAATGGCATAATCGGACACAGTGACTATCGTAAAAGCAGGAGAACCAGAGCACCAAAGATGAGGAAAGAGAGAAACAGGAAAAAAGGGAGCACACACAAAGCAAGTGAGTTTTAGTGGGTTTACTTCAAAGTCCACCTCCATATATTCTGTGCAGTCACATGGACAGATGTAACTTAAATTGTGTGGCCATGGATGTCAGTCTGATTCCCAGTCTGTATTCCAGGAGCCCCCTACTGTTCCTGCTGCACTGACTGAGTTCTGGCGGCTGCTGACTGCAGATTTTACCTTATATGGTCATCCTCAGCTCCCCGCCTGTCAACCTTCCAGACCCATTTCCTCTTTCCTCTCCATTGGCTGAAGCACAGTGCTTGCGCCCAATAGTTTCTTTGATAGACGCCTAGAAGAAAAGGGGGCAGTGTGAAGGGAATTTTTTGGTTAATGTGTAAATTCCACTGTTAATTTAATTGTTGTTATTTATATTAATTTGTAATATTATAAATGGTATATTATTTATAGTATAATAATAATAATAATAATAATAATAATAATAATAATAATAATAATAATAATAATAATAATAATATTATTAATAATAATAATAATAATAATATTATTAATAATAATAATAATAATAATAATAATAATAATAATAATATTATTATTAATAATAATATTAATATTATTATTATTATTATTATTATTATTATTATTATTATTATAATTATAAATACATAACTTATTTAATTTTACTGTATCATTTAAGTTATTCATCCAGAAGTTATTATGGGTTTACAGAATTTGACAATTATGAAACAACAGTTTCATTTTTGTAATTTATCCATAAATTATTTCATAAATTCTAAAAATTTTACTACAGTACAAAAGTCATTTCTTGCATGAATTTAATTATCAGAATATTTTTATAGCATAATAAATATATCTTAACAATAATAATTAATAATACCATTTAATTTTATTAGACTTTTTGTATTTAGAATAATAAATGTATTTTTAAAAAAATCAAACCTCAGGATCTCTTATCTCGTGATCTTTCTACCTCATTTCCCTCCTCCTCATCTTTCAGGTCATATGCATTAGGCAACTGCATACACCTGCTGGCCCTGAGTAGTTTTCTCATTCTGACACGCTTGGGATCGCCCCCTCTGCCCTGATTCGCTGTTTACGTGGATCGTGTAAAATGACGTAAATTCTGGTTGGACAGCAGCTGGGGTGCTTCAGTCAGGTCAGCTGTAGTCTGCTGCCTCTGGGTCCTCGTGAACTCACAGAGGAAATGGAAATTTCCATGCTGACTAGATAAGACAGACGTGCTTCAGCTACTGGAGAAAGCATCTGTGGCTCTGTAATACTTTCTGTTGGCCACCTCCACAGTGTGTCCAGCCTTTCTGTCTCTCTCATTTCCTTCTTTCCATGGTTTTCATGTCTCTCTTCACTGGCATCTCTCTCTCGCTCTCTGACGTGGTTTTGTCGAGGCGAGGAATCCTTATTTAAATGTGGTTTATTGATTGAATAGGTTGAGACCTGTGTTAGTTGAGGTGAGGGATCTGCAGTAATGCTGCTACTGTTGCTATGCAACAAGTTCGCTGCACTGCAATGATGGTTTTGGACAGCTCCGGTTTTAGTAAGCTATAATTACATTTCATAAATATTCATGATGTAAGTTTAGCAGAGCTTTCCTGTAAGTTTTTTTTAATTTTTATTTTTATTTGTTTTTAACATTTTAAATTCATGTTTAAATTCAAGGTAAACTAACACCTCAGTTATTTATTCTTATATTGCCATATAAGTATGTGTCTGTCTGGGTCTGCAAGATTTTTTTAATGATTTTGAAAGACATTTCTTATTCTTACTTTTAATCTGCATTTATTTGATCATACAGTAAAACAGTAATATTTTAAAATATTTTTACAATTTAAAGTAACTCTTTTCTATTTAAAAAAAAATGTGATGGCAGATTTTCAGCAGCCATTAGTTCAGAGCCATTCTGTCTCCAGTGTCACACGATCCTTCAGAAAACATCCTTCAGTAACATTTCTTATTATCATTGTTGAAAACCGTTATGCTGCTTAATATTTTTGTGGAAATTCTTTCAACATTCCATATTAGGATGTTTGAAATTGAAATATTTTAATATTATAACTGTTGTTACAGTTTTATATATTATCATAATTCTATTTTTCTCCATTATTAAATTGGCCAGTCATAAACATTTGTTTGTTGTCATTGTAACTAACTTTTTGTGTTTCTGATGAGCAAACATTCTAAAAATGTGTCTCAGGTGAAAATGCACACACAATATAGACATCTTGGCGACGTTTTTGTGTTTATCAATGATCTTGACATGATTCTGGGTCATTTGAAAGCCTAGTAATCAGTCTATATCTGCATTTTTGTTTCTTTTAAGCTTTTTTTTTTACTTCTGCTTTCATAAGCTATTTGCTTTTGTGATCACAAGCTTGCAAATATAAGCACATAGACAAGCTTCATATACAGTCTCTGAATGTGTTAATAAATAATAAAGCAAAACCATGTAGAATCCATAGGCAGATGATCACTGCTAACCTTCTGCTCCAATGTCAGTGATTCTTAAAAACCAACTGGCTGTAATGTCAGTAAATCAATATAGTAGCTAATGCTTGTGCATCATCCCGATCCTCCTCATTTAAAGGCTTTGAGTTATGGGTTTTTACTGGAAGGTTCTCTTGAGAGAACTAGTGCCCTTTTATCACATTCCCCCTCTTTTCCGCTATCGCTTCCTTCCACATGTCTATGACTAGAAAAGGTTCATAGGATAACCAACAGTGTTTGTTTAATGCATTACCGGTAAAGTGCATTATATAATCAGATTACTTTTTTGATGTAACAAGTAAAGTAACACATGACTTTATAGATTTACATATTAGTATTTGAGTTACTTTTCAGTTTAATAAATTGGCTTAAACATTTTTTTTTACACTACTGAATTATAATTGTCCATAACTTGGTCACTTGGACATGTGATTGTGCACTCATGAATGCAGAACAGACAAAAGTAAAACGCATTACTTTCAATAAAGAGTTGGAGTAGATAAAGCAAATGAATTTTTCAGTAGCACACTTCTTTAGCTGTACATTTTTGAAATGTGTTAACACTTTCTTAGGTGTATGATCTTCTGGTTAGGTGACTTTTTTTTTTCCCTTTAGGGGAAGTTCCATGTAAACAGGGCTTTGTGGGTAGTTGCGTCTCATTGGTTTCTGCACGTATTATGCTTACCAGCATTACATCTCCATAACTTTACACAGACAATATCAGTAAGTGATTCTATCGCACTAGTCTCATGCCAAAACGTATCTTGGCTTGTTTTCTTTTGGTGCATGTGATGGTTGACAGACCGCTGCCCACAGCTGGACTTTGAATTAGGAATTCTATTTTTATTGGCGAGCAGCTGTATCAGTGTGTAAGGACCAGACTGTCTGTATGTTTGTTTAGCCCTTCATGGACTGATTGGTAATCAGTGTTCCTGATAATAGGGCGGCATTTCTTTGTGTTCTGTCTTGGGTTATTTTCTCAGTTTTTGAGAACATCTTATGTATTCTTCTCTCTCCCTTTCTTTACAGTTACCTTTGAACATTTCTTGTGAAATAATGTTTTGTCGTCTTTTCACTGCTCTCATTCGAAACCATCCACACGCACTTCTGAAGAAACAAGTGGGGCGGTTAGCTCACAAATAGCTGCTAAAGGTATAGTTTCTCTTTTGTAAGGCCATGTTATAACCATGCCCAGACTTGAGAAGGAATGTGTTCACAGAGTGGTTTTCTGCACAGGTGGGTAGTGTTTTTTTTGTACAGGCAGGGCTTGAGAATAGCCCAGGCAGTTGTGCTTTACTGGGCTGGGCTTTTTGCTTGTGATGTCATCGCACCATAGGCAAAGCAGCAGCATGAACAAAAGAGTGGGTGTGGACATCTCTCTACACACTGAACAATGTGATCAGATGACACCTGATCACACAGCCCTGTGCAGAGTTTGTGGTCTTGCAAGAGATCAAAGGTCATGACCTTTGAGCAGAGGGCACTGATGTCATCAGGAAGTCAGCTGACTGGACATGGGACCGCAGCCGTGCCTTTATTTGGCTTCTTTGTTTGCTGTGTACAAGGGAGAGGAGGGAAATCTTCTGTTGTATTTTTCCCCTGGTCTTCAGGCCTGTGCATTGTATAATGGTGTTACATAAGGTGCTCAGAATGAAGAATAATACTGTTTTTTGTTTTGTTTTTTTCATATACAAGCATGCATGTAAACAATCGCATTGGACGTGGTGGTGAAATCTGGTTACTTTTGAAGTATTTTAATATATTTTGGATATTGAAATATAGCATAGAAGTAAAATGCAGTGAAAATCTAGTTAAAATAAGTAAGGCTTATTTTCCACAGTGAGTTTTTATTTATATGCACTAATAGATTTGACTTCATTTTTTAAAAATATAAATAGTTTTGACGTGCAATACAAACGAATCTCTTTTAAAAGACATAAAAAAAAATCCCATTTAAAAGAACTGATTCAAAGAATTAAATATTATGTACCGAAATTAAATGTGCAATAAAGTCATTCATTGTTCTCTTCCCAATATTGTTTAAATGTATATTTTCAACAAAATAAAATTTAGTATTAGTAACTAATTTTTATTTATTTATTTTTTTCTATCTAATTTGATTTCTCACACTCTGCCCAAACCTCCGTGTGACCTTTCACTCTGAGTGAAAGGGTCAATAGCCTGTTGCACATGAATTTCTATCTGCATTTGGAAACAGTTGCAAGAACAAAAGCCTCGCAATCTGTTTTTATTACATATCAGCTGTCATGTGTAAATGTTTCTGCTGTTCGCTTGAATGACCGGATAAGCTATTGTTTGAAAATTTGGAAAAGAATGGATTTCTCTCCCACCTCCCCATTTCATGAATGCAGGCCAGGCCTTAAGTGTTTGTTTTGGTGTTACGTAGAGCTTGGCTGGCACTGTCAAAGCTCATTTCATTTACCGAATGGGCCAGATGCTTTCATAATCTAATTTTTGTCTTTGTCTCCATTTTCTCTCTGCAGTCGGGCCGTATAGATAAAGCCTACCCTACAGTATGTGGCCACACTGGCCCTGTTCTGGACATTGATTGGTGCCCTCACAATGACCAGGTCATCGCTAGTGGATCTGAAGACTGCACCGTGATGGTATGTCACCTTTTCTCTCTTCACTTCCATACATCCACTGTCGTCATTTAAACTGCCTTAGGAAACTGATGGCATTTTAACATTGTCAGACTTGATGCTAACTTACACAGATGGTAGGGAATACTTTAAGTAATGCGTAATGAATTTGCGTGTGTGCGCGTGTGTACACTTAGAAATAAAATGAAAGCATGTGGAAGATTGGCGTACAAACGATAGTTAAGGTAGGTAAGAAAACACATGAGGAGAAGCGTTAGTATAATACAATACCTGCAATCACAGGCACTTGCATTCGGGTGGGATTAGATTTCTCAGAGGACTGTTGAGTTTGCCAAAAAACAGTAGGAAATTTGCCCTGGAAATTTTACTGAGGTTGTGTGAGGAAAAACACAGGCATGACAAATTCGGACGAGATTAAAATCGCAAAGTACCGGAAAACTAGTTCAGACCAAATCGGGCTTTGCTAAATAAAAATATTAATTTCTGGGGAAAAAAAACTGACCACAAACTTTTGAATGGTAGTGTATGTATAAATTATATAAATATAAATAATTTAATTCTGTAGTCAGTGAATTGATTTGAAAATCACATTGCATTGATCGCATAATTCAACTCTAGCTAAACCGCTGCAATCATTATAAAGCTTGTTTATTGATGGGTAGATATGACCATTTCTAGATAAGTTTCCTTGAATAGCCAAAATCACATCTACACCCACCCACTGAGTCCATGTGTGGCTGGCAAAGTCTGCCCCATGACTCATGCGAACGGCAGTAGATCGGATCACAGCATAACTAAAAGCTTGCTCTTCTGGACTGTTTTAGATTAGTTTAAGCCCAGCCTGAAGTCATTGAATCAGCAGTTACTATTTTATAGTTCTGAGGTCAGTCTGGCTGGCTCTGGGTCTATTTATCACACTACTAGACCTTATTTGGCCAGTGTGAAGGGAAAAAAAACCCCAGCAACTCCAGTGTTGTGTACTTGTAATGAGTGTGCAAGTGTTGCGTTTAATAGGACACCGTCTCTTGTCTGCTCTCTTGGGGAATACTGAGGCCAGGTATTCCCAGATTCATAACATGTTAAATACAATGAGTAGGGCTGTGCATTGACACAAATTTCACAATTTGATTTCAATTAACAAGCTTTCGATTAGATTTTGATTCAGTATTGATTTAATTGGGGCCTATCAGTACATGACAAATTGCCTCAAGAAAAAAAAATATCTCTCAATGTTGTAAACAATACAGGAAACCCCAGTTGGTACATCACTATGATATTAAAGGTTAAAATGAACTGATTTGGCTACTTGCATTTAAATTATACATAAGGAAGTTAAAGGTGCCCTTGAATGAAAAATTGAATTTATCTTGGCATAGTTAAATAACAAGAGTTCAGTACATGGAAATGACATACAGTGAGTCTCAAACTCCATTGTTTCCTCCTTCTTATATAAATCTCATTTGTTTAAAAGACCTCAGAAGAACAGGCGAATCTCAACATAACACCGACTGTTACGTAACAGTCGGGGTGTACGCCCCAATATTTGCATATGCCAGCCCACGTTTCCAACATTATAAAAGGCATTAGACAAGGGCAGCCAGTATTAACGTCTGGATCTGTGCACAACCAAATCATCAGACTAGGTAAGCAAGCAAGAACAATAGCGAAAAATGGCAGATGGAGCGATAATAACTGACATGATCCATGATAACATGATATTTTTAGTGATATTTGTAAATTGTCTTTCTAAATGTTTCGTTAGCATGTTGCTAATATACTGTTAAATGTGGTTAAAATTACAATCGGTTATTACTGTATTCACGGAGACGAGAGCCATCGCTATTTTCATTTTAAAACACTTGCAGTCTGTATAATTCATAAACACGACTTCATTCTTTATAAATCTCTCCAACAGTGTAGCATTAGCCGTTAGCCACGGAGCACTATCAAACTCATTCAAAATTAGAAGTAAACAATATAACAGTATACAATACTCACATAATCCGACGCATGCATGCCGCATGCATGACGAACACTTTGTAAAGATCCATTTTGAGGGTTATATTAGCTGTGTAAACTTTAAGGCACTGTTTAAGGCAAGCGTGAGCTCTGTGGGCGGAGCGCACGGGATTTAAAGGGGCCGCAGCATAAAATCGGCGCGTTTATAATGATGCCCCAAAATAGGCAGTTAAAAAAATTAATTTAAAAAAATCTATGGGGTATTTTGAGCTGAAACTTCACAGACACATTCAGGGGACACCTTAGACTTATATTACATCTTTTAAAAACATAATCTAGGGCACCTTTAAATAAACATTTATTTAAATGGAGGCTGCCATAAAAACAAAGGGATTTATTCAAACACACATTAAATATTTAGGAAAAAGGTTAAGTAAAAATACAACAAATATGCAATATGGTGCATGTATTTAGCAAAAGTAAATTTTTCTAGCTGACTAACGAGTTTTTAGACATTGAATGGCTTTTCTGAGGTAAATGTAACATTGTGACATTTGTTTACAATCATTGTTTTATTGACGTCTTTCCGCCGTTGAAACACCGATTGAGCGATTACCTGAGACACAATACGGATTTCTGTTAATTGTAATGTAATGTTTCTTTTAACATACCTTTTGATGTTCATTCATGTTTATTTCGTGTTGTAACTAGTAGCAGAAGAGATGGTCGGTTCACGTGCGCGCTGCATTGCTGCTTCGCTTGAACAGCAACAGCGATCTGTCACACCACATTAAAGACTGCCAAAACGGTATTTATTATTTGAATTTCGTAATAAAATTGACAATTTGAAAGCTGAGACTGTTTCATATCAGAAGTAATAAAACTTAAAGCTTGTTGAGATTTATTGGATGGGAGGCAACGCTACTAAGCTTTCTTCATTCATCAACTGAAAACAGTATAAACCGAAAGATCAGTTCTTTGGATTTAAGAATCGATATCAGTTCTTCAAAATGAGAATCAATTAAAATTGAGAAATCAGTGTTTTGTTGTTTTGTTTTGTTTTTTGTTTTTATCCAGCTCTAGTAATGAGGTATAGACATGCTGGAGGGTAATTTCATTTGTGACCTATGATCTTTTTAGGAGACGACGACGATGATGTTAATAATGGCATAGAATAGGTATAGCAGTGTCTGTGTAAAGGAATAATGTACACTCATCCAGTCTATTACACAGTTGAGAGGTCAATATTCAGAAATATTTAAATGTAAATTGTTGTGTTTTGTCCAATTACAATAAAATGTAATAAAATGTTCATAGTAATAATAATAATGTTCAGATAGCTGTTTAATTAATGATGAGAATAAGCATTATGTAGCGAGAGAAGAGAGGCTTCAAAATCGCATACTTTTACTATTTCTCTCATATAAATTTAAAAGATCATCTATACTTTTAATTCTTGTTTAAATGATGAAACTCTGTTGGACTCCTTTATTTGCCCTCTGCTGCCACCTTCAGACAAATTAATGTAATTGTAGAAGTTAAACAAGAAGGCTCAAATTTTGGATCATAATGTAATTTTGATGTTTAGTGTTATTTTAGTATTATTTTTATACTATTTGGTATTCATTTTGAATTGGCACTTATTTTTATACTTTCAGTTTTCATTTGTTTATTTTTTTGTAACTTTTTTTTGTCGTTTTTATTAGTTTTTTTTTTTTTTTTTTATTTGTTTAGCTTTTTGTTTTATTAATTTAGTACTTCAACTTTTTTAATTTGTTAGTTACCAAAGCAACATTTCTCATTTTCAGTTAAAATTTTCATCTAATATATATAAAATATAAATTTATTATATATATATATATATATATATATATATATATATATATATATATATATATATATATATAAATATATAAATATATAAATAAAATGTATTTATATTAATATTAATATTTATTTATTTATAATTATTTTTATTTATTTCTTTTTATTTTTCCCAGCTTTATTTAAATTACCAAAATCAGTTTTGTAATAGTTTAACGAAAACTGGTTTGGTTTACTTCTCTGTCATGTATCTTTGCACTTGTGAGATTTTAGATGAAAATTTCAATATATATTTTTCTTTATTTTTATGTTCTCAGGTGTGGCAGATCCCAGAGAATGGTTTGGTGACCTCCATGTCCGAGCCAGTGGTGGTGCTGGAGGGTCATTCTAAAAGAGTGGGAATCATTACCTGGCATCCAACCGCCCGCAACGTCCTCCTCAGTGCAGGTGAGAAGCGTCACCTGATCCAGGAAGGAAAAAGGAAACTGTATTGTAACAGAGAAGATGGGGAATAGTGGGGAAAAGAGAGAAGAGGGGTTCAGGAATTTATGTCTCTGACATATTTGTCTTTTTAATGTACTGTTTGTATACGTTAATGTACTGTATCCAGTTTAGTATCTGTCAAAACACTTAAATGGAAAAAACAACTCCAGCTGCTTTCTAATAAATAGATTCTTCAACATTCAAACATGATTATTTCCCCATCACGAGGTTTCTCCCGGGTTTGTTTGCAGGCTGTGATAATGTGATTTTCATCTGGAATGTGGGCACGGGAGAGTCCATGATCACCCTGGAGGATATGCACCCTGACATCATCTTTAGTGCCTGCTGGAACCGCAATGGCAGTCTCATCTGCACTGCCTGCAAGGACAAGAAAGTCCGTGTCATCGACCCACGGAAGGAGGAGATCATTGCGGTAAGTGCTTGCTTTTTCTGGAGTGAATAGGCAGATAATCACTTTATAGCTTTTATTTGTAAACTGAAAAAGTTTCTGCATTACATGGACTGAAATGTTTCTCTGGCTTTAAATTTTCTTAGATGTGTATATTGATGTGTTTACTTGATCCCAAAAGTATTTAGTTTTGAACGAATGTGAGCAGTGTTGTGATGTACAGTATAATGGTGTGTCTCGCTGACAGGAGAAGGACAAGGCCCATGAGGGCGCCAGGCCCATGAGAGCTATTTTCTTGTCTGACGGCAAAGTGTTCACCACTGGTTTTAGCCGCATGAGCGAGAGACAGCTCGCCCTCTGGGATCCGGTAAGTTGCCATGGAAACCGCAGACAAATTTCATTCTAACACCTGCTCATAAATAAAAACAAACACATGCATTTCAGACTTGATTGAATGAGATCTAACTTATTCAGATACTTAACAAAGTTAACAAAGAAAATAACTTTTAGTTGAAGTTCCTGACACAAGTGACATATCATGGTCCTTTTTATTTATAATTAGACTATACATTTTTTTTCTGTTTGTCTTTCAGGAAAATATGGAGGAGGCGGTCTCTGTCCATGAGATGGACACCAGTAACGGAGTCCTCCTGCCCTTCTATGATCCCGATACTAATGTGGTCTACCTGTGTGGAAAGGTAAACGCAGCACATACAATACCGTTTAAAAGTTTGGGGTCAGTAATTTTTTTGTTTTGTTTGTTTTTTTAAGAAATTAACACTTTTGTTCAGCAAGGATGGATTAAAGTGACCAAAAAAAAAGACATTTATAATGTTATAAAATATTTGTTTCAAATAAATGCAGCCAGTTTGCATTCAGTGTGCAGCCAGCTACCTTTTTTGTTAATTTTTAAGTATTTCCTTGGCTCCACGCACCTGAAATGAAAGGAACGTTTTTGTTCATTTAGAGCGCAACAATCTTTTCTGGTTTGAACTTTCTATTCATCAAAGAATCATCAGTTTCAAAATTACAGTTTCAACAAAAACATTAATAAGCAACTATTTTCAACATTGATGATAATAATAAGAAATGTTTGTAGGATAATGTATACCTGGATATTTAGTTTTTAGGTCCCTGACTGAGGATTTGTTTCTAATAGGGTGACAGCAGCATCCGTTACTTTGAGATCACGGACGAAGCTCCCTTTGTCCATTACCTCAACACCTTTACCACTAAGGAGCCTCAGAGGGGCATGGGATACATGCCCAAGAGAGGGCTGGACGTCAACAAGTGTGAGATTGCAAGGTATAGCAACAACAATTATTACACAAGCTTACGGACATATGTGAGGGAAAATCTCATGAAATATGTCAGGAATGTGACCATGTCATATCCCCCCCCCCCCCCAAAAAAAATAAATAAATAATAAAACATATATTTATTTTAACCTATTTTTATGACTATATAAAATTTTCACATTGCATTTGTTTTACTGATATACTGCTGTGAATAAAAAAGAATTAAAGTGAAATCATTATACTTTTTATGAGTTGTCTCCTAAAAGAAAGAATCAATCGATTCTGAACCGCTGAAACGAGTCGTCAACAATTCCAGTCTCACTTCCTGTTACATAACTATGTAACAAATTTGCACAATACCATCCTATGATCCCTTCTTCAAACACAGTAGTTGTAGCTGAGGCCTGGAAGAGTTTGGTTCGTGTTATTGACATGTTTCAGCACTGCAAATACACTTTGCATGCACTTCCAAAGGACTTCCGCTGGAATTGATATGGAAAAACCGACGCCATCGTTCGTATCATTGTGTTTTAAGCGCTGAGGAAGCCTCTGGAGTGGAAATTCAGATATGACAATTTGTTTCTGACACAAGTGGTAGACCAGTCACACCAGTCTGGGCCATCTAACCATTCAGAGCAGAGGAATCCTGTGGAAAGGAGGGGTTTAGAGCGACTGAATTGTATTATGAGAAAATTATATTAAAAAAAAGTTGACACTTTATAAAAAGTGTTGGATGCATGTAAACCTACTGTAGAAGACCTTTAAAAATTAGGAACCTTTAAAATAGCATAATTGGGGCACTTTAGTGATTATTAATGAAAATGATGACAAATTGAGAGGAAAATCTGCTTAAATGTCATTAAAATGTCTTGATATAATGATAAATTAACAAAAAAAACTTGAATATATTTATATGCATCTTGATTTCCTTTTTATTTTAGGGTGAATGTTTCTTTATAAGATCCTTTACAAGACCCTTATTAGATTTTTAATTTTTTTGGATTGTTTCCATTTTATGTAGATTATTTGGTCTAGGTTTTCATAAACTGCTGAGATTTTTAATATAAAATGTATAGTGCTGTTTATCAACACCAGTGCATGCAGGGAAGATGGAAGAGTCCAAATCCACCCAAAAGAGGGCAGCACTAGACCGGGATAACAAAGGGCTGCTGGATCCTTCAGATTAAGATTCATAAGAGGGGGTGTGATTAATGTATAGAGTTTCAGGTTTGGTGGTATCTAATGCTCCAAAATAATTGCATGGTGTGTTATTTTTTGTGGGGGTTTTTTTCTTCTTCTTCTTCTTTTCCTGTCTCACACCTAGTTCTGTTGTTTTGACTTGCCAAATGAGTCATGCACTAATGTCTGCTACCCTTCTGAAAATGTTGTAATAGACTTGTGTGCTTGTGTGTGTTCTCAGGTTTTACAAACTGCATGAGAGAAAGTGTGAGCCTATCATCATGACTGTGCCAAGAAAAGTGAGCCTTTTGATTTGTTTTACTATTTTTAAGAGTACAGCAACATTGCATATCCTGAACCACAACTTCCTCCTGATTTGGTTTGTTTTCTGGCATTGTCAAAGAGCGGTTGTATTAGTTTGCCTTGTTTTGAAACTTGTTTTCACACTGGGTTTGATTTATTTAGTACCGCTCCACTACTGCAGGTCCACTGCCACTTCTTATTATTTTGCTTTAAACCGCAGTATGTTTGCACCATCAACGTCTACCACCATGGTTGTCCAAAATCGCCCCCTATATGCTAAAATAGGGCACTATTTGAGGGGAAAGTCATTTGTAGTAGTGTCCGAAAGCATTGTGCATATTGAGTGCACTCATTCAATCCCATAATGCACTGCAATAATGAGTGTACAAACTTCTCGCCAGAAGATGGCGCTTGCAGCTGAATCATCCATCCATTCATTTTCCAAACCGCTTGTCCAATATGGGCTCATATCATACAGGTATAACTTCCGTTTTAATTGATTGTTAAATAGTTTAATTAAGGGTTATACATTTTAGTTTCCATGAGAGAGTTCAAGATAAATCTTTTCATTTCTGCTGGAGCTGCCAGTTTGCACAAACTATGCAAAAGTGTCAGCCATTTCGCCGCATACAGTGTCTGAATTTACTCACTCCTTTTAATTCACTTCTTTAACTGGACTTTATTAGTGGACTAATGTTGGAAGTAGTGAATAAGTGTATAGGGGGCGATTTCGAACACAGCTCATGAGTTATGATGGCAGCTGTTTACCACTGCACCTAGGCAACAATGCTGGAGGAGTCAAAAATAGAAAGTGTTTATCACTTCATCTTTTGTGTTGATGTTTGAGTCACTTTGCTTTTAACAAGGATTCAACGATAAGAATGACCTGCTCGGCCAGTATGAGAGTTTTGGGCCAGTGTTGCCAAGATTTTCACTGGCCATACAACAAAAATTTTTAGCAATGTACTTTAATATTCACTGAAAATAATATTTATGATTTAGATTAAATGTTAATAAACACAATGTCCACAAAAAACATAATAATTTCCAAAAACTATAAAAATACAAGAGCCATAAATTGGGAAAACAGCTTTCACTCAAACCAAGCAACTAAACTCTGTATCTGCATCCCGGTTGTTTATATTCCAGTGGTTTGCATGATTCTTAACAACTAATAACACTCTTCCTTCCATCAGTCGGACCTGTTCCAGGATGACCTTTACCCTGACACGGCAGGTCCAGAAGCCCCCCTGGAGGCCGAGGAATGGTTTGAAGGGAAGAATGGTGACCCTGTCCTGATATCCCTGAAACATGGATACATCCCAGGCAAGAACCGTGATCTCAAAGTGGTCAAGAAGAACGTCCTAGACAACAAGATGAGCAAGAATACAGAGAATACCGCCCCTGCCATCAAGACTGCCACCTCCACGCCATCTATCGTGAGTGGGACTCATTTACTAATTTACAGTTTATCATCCTTTTTTATTTTGTCTACTATTTCAAATTCTACACAATCCCCTTTTTCGGCACTAAATTCACTGAAAAATATATAATAAACAATTTCTTTAGCTGTACTGTAATTTGCACCAGTTGTGACTTACATGCAGCTAAATTATTGCATTGTTCAAGGTTAACTTCTCTTTTTGGCTCACATAGTGTTTTTATAGTTTTAAGGATGTTCTGCAGCAGAACCAACTCCTAACCACATGCTTGTTTAACCACATGACAGCAACACCACATGTGTGTCCTGCCCTCTAAACCCAGCTCTCCACGCTCAGGGCTGTAATCAAAGGAGCCAGTGCGCTGCCCTACAAACACACCAATGTTAGCTGCTATTCTCACACCTAAAGATTATCCTACAATCTGACTGCATTTGCGTCTTAATTATTTGCTTATGGCAGTGTTGGTATTGGTAACTATTAAAAAGAGTTTTCGTTAATTGAAATAAAATATAAAAATGTAATAAAAGAAAATTAAAAAAGAACATTAGACATGCTAGACAATTACTAAAACTGAAATAAAATAAATTTCAATAGAAATATGAAAATCGCATAATACAATTCCTAAAACTAAAATTAAATTGCAAGAAAATTTAAAAAATAAAAGCTAATTAAAAATATTAAAGGGGTCATATGATGCTTTTTGATGTTTTCCTTTTCCTTTAGTGTGTAATGTATCTGTTTGTGCATGTATAAGATCTGCAAAGTTACAAAGCTCATAGTCTCCCACAAAGAGATTTATTCTAACAGAGAACGCTGCTCCAGACCTGCCTAAAATGGCTCGATCAAAGTCCAGATATTACTTCCTCAAACGTCCATGTCACAATGTGAAATGTTAGCATAATGCACGCCCAAAGGCATACGCAAAGAGAGGAGACGAGGCTTCAGCGAATTGCAGTGTTGTCGTCATGTTGTGCAGATGCTGTGTGTTTGGAAGCGAAAGCAAAACCGTTTTTGCTTTCTGAGGTTACAATTTATTTATAAAGCTGTTCCTGAGCAGTACAATGCAAATGTTTGCTTGTGCACAGCGCATTTTACCGAGGTCGATTACCTGAACCTTGGAGAGTAGATGTTATGTGAAGTCATGCTTGCAAAGTTAGTTCCGATTGATCTGCTTGATCATCTGCATCTTCAGAATCTGACTTTGCCTCAAACTGATGCTGTAAAACTGACAACATTATTAACTGCGTGTTTACAAATGCTTTAAAAGCTTGCGATTATGACAAGGGTCATTACATATAAGACAAACGCTTGAGTTGTTGGGCCAATCACAACGCACTGGGTCAGCTGGCCAATCGGAGCGTTCTGAGCTTTTCTGAAAGAAGGGGCTTTGTAGAAGTCACCATATTTTAGACAGACTGGGAATAGAAGAGCTGCAATAATGTGCAGCATGTAAAAAAAATGTGGTTTTTGAGCATTGAAGCATATTAGCCTATTCTATTACACCCAATAATCAAAATAATGAACTTTTAATATGACCCCTTTAATACTATAATGGTAAATAAATAAAACAAAAATAACATATGGGCCATTGATTTGTTTGGAGTGATATTCCAATGATTCCCGAACAACAGTGAACAGCTAAACCATGTTTAACTACTGCAAATTTATTTATTTATTTTTTAAACTTAGGTTTTTTTATTTTTTACTATTATTTTCTTTAGTAGTTAGTAAGGTAGTTGTTAAATTTAGGTATTGGGTAGGATTAAGAATGTAGAATAAGGTCATGCAGAATAAGGCATTAATATGTGCTTAATAATTATTAATAAACAGTGAATATTCTAGTAATATGCATGCTAATAAGCAACTAGTTTAACGACCCTAAATTAAAGTGTTACCGAAATGTTTTTGGGTAGTGGAATTGGAAAACTAAGTGGTTGTCATTGTGGTACCCATTTGTTCAAGTCATAACTCAAATATATTGGCACAAAACAATGTGTATTATTTTTTTATTTTATACTGCGAGAATTGCTCTTAACATTTTGTCTTTTACTTTTTTTTCTCTTCCTCAACAGAAAAGTGAAGCTAAGCTGGATGAGGTTTTGAAAGAAATCAAATCTCTCAGAGAGCTGGTCAGCAGTCAGGAAAAAAGAATTGCCAAACTTGAGGAGCAGTTGTCTAAAATGGACATCTAAAAGGACCCTGTAATCCCTTCCCCTTCTTCTATTCAGGATATCCCATTGGCCAGGTGGGCGGGACCCGTCACTGCCAATCACCATGACAGCGTTCCGTCTGAAGCCTGCCTTGCAAAGACTCCAACCAACATTCCAAGATGATCAATTATTCCTTTTGCAATCCCCAAAACCTGTTTACACCTCATAGCCATTTGGAAAAATATAAACGCCTTCAGTTTATTTCTAAATTTGACCCGTTTAGCTTTTACTCCAAATCTCACTCCAAATCTTTCTGCAATGGCTGTGTTTTATCTGGTTTTCTTGAATGGTCTTAGTTGTTTTTGTTTTTCTTATTAAAAATTGTGACCAAGAAGCTTGCATTATGATGCAGTTACATGAACTTGATGAGCTCAAAGTTTGAAGTAGCCATCAGTATTGCAGTTCCTCTCTCGCCCTTCTGAGTTGCCAAATTTATCGAGGAGTTATGCACCTCCCTGACAGTATTTGACTAGCTTTTCATTTTGTACTTATAAGGGACAAAGCAATATGCTAGTAATGCAAGGAGAGGAAATCATTGGAACCATTTGTCAATGTTAAAGGTGTCTTTCTAAAGAATAAAAAAATAAAGATTTTAATCAACCTGGCAAACATGTAGAGTTGAAAAAGTTTACAAACCAGTACTGGAAAACAATACAGGTGCTCTAAAATATTCCACTAAAGTTGTTTCTTTGTTATTCAGGTACCCATGTATGTATTAAGATAGTAATTGGTAAAATAATCCAAATGATTCCGGTTCCGGCGGTTGCCATGAACACACTAAATGTGTACTCTTCTCACAACTCCAAATACTTTCTTGATGGCAACAGTTGCTCATCACAAATGCAAGCAAATAGTCAGTTTTTCCGATTTCCACATATCTGCACTTTTCTGAAGTGTCTCATTCTGTTTCCTGAAAGAAGCCAGGAACAGTTCAGGTCTCGCTGCGTAACTGTAGAAAGCCTCGGCTTCAAAACATGAGGGTATAAGCTCAGAAAAGAGAAAAAAAAAAAAATCCCATAGATGTTTATTAGCTTTAGCAGCAAAACTTGTTCATTACTTTACCGGCTTGATAGCTTTTACTCTGACTTAGTTCTAGTCAGGCATTGTTCAGGTCTAAGAAACACACTTAGGTTTGCTTTGCTTTCTCATTAATTGATTCAGATCTCATCTAGTTGTGCCATCCATACCATTTCAGAAACCAAGCTTTCAGTTGAATCTCAGCAGCTTTGTACATACATTTGCTGTGCATTGTAGACCGTGACTACCAGCAAAAGAGGGAGTCATGATTGACTTCCTTTTCCTACTAGGTCATTTTGCGACGCGCTGTTTCTACTGTGCTCTCCTAGCCAAGCAGAACCAATTCTCTCAAGGGGAGATTCACATCTAGATGATCCTTTTACAGCCGTATTACGTTTGCCACAAGTTTGAGGTTTTTTTATTTAGCTTGGTTATGTATTTTTCCATGCCAAGATAAGGAGAGGAAACTGTGATTCTGTTGATCAGATTGCTTTGGCTACAACCTTTGTCAGAATGTTCTCTTGTGGCTTTCATTTTGACACGTCTTGCGTATCTCATTTCTGTTTGCATCACTACCTAGTGCCTCTTTCATAGGTTATGAAAAGCACCTTCCCTCTTCCACATGCTTTTTAGTCTAAAATAGCCTCCACCTTCTCACCTCAGAACCATTGCCCAACCTGCAAGTACTTCATTTAAAACGAGGCTTCAGATCTTACAGAAACAACTCAATACCTCTGTCATTTGCTCGCTTTCGCTCTCTCTTTTTGGGTGAACTTTTAAAGTGAAGGGTTTGAAAACGTAGGGACCGTGCTTATGGATACAGATGTGCCAAGCTGGATCACATTCAGGATGTGTGATGGATTGAGTGTTTAAGTGGCCTCAGGAGGCATCTGTGATGCAGCCACGAGTGTGTGGTTTCAAAGGAGTGAATGAATGAAGCAAAAAGGGATTTATGTAGGTTGAAAAGATAATGCGGGAAGAAGGCTGTATGGAAGTGATTTATTTTGATGCGTTGTATATATGTTTTTTAGTTTTCCTTTTCATTTTTTCTTTGGCTGTAGGAAGGTGTTTGTCCATCATTTGGAGATGATTTTAAGGATATTCCCCCATTACCCGTTCATCATTATGCACACTGTGAGCCTTTTATGTTTCCAATGATAAAAATCGAATGGAAGGATATCTAGAAATTCAATTTTGTGCATAACTGTTCCATTTTTGTTCATCCATCTGCTTCAAGTATAAAGAGTCTTACTGATTACGAGGAAAATAAAAAATAAATAAACTGAAATGTTGGCATTTGTCTTTCTCGTATTTATTTAAATATATATATTTTTGTCCTCTAATTATATAACCTTTTTGTGAAAGCAAGTTTGGTTGGTTAAAGGTTCTAGTTTAACGTTTTAGAGGAACTAAGATGTGATATTTAAGTCTCTCTCTTGCTCATTCGTGTTTGCGTCAGTTTGTGAACCTCAGCTTTAGCCTGACGCTTCATGAGGTTTGACTTCCTGTATTTGTACATTGAGTAGGTTTGTGACATTGCGTTGTGAGTTTGTGAGGGGACCTAACTTTTCAGTCGAACTTCAGATCAAGACCCGGTCGGTGGTAGAAACGGATGGTAAGTAGTTTTGTTTTCAGTTTGAATTTTGACTTAAACTTAATATCTAAATTAAGATGCTATGTTTATATGGTGTGGTGATTTTTTTGAAATCCTTCAACTGTAGAGAAAGTACATGGTTGACTATCTGCAAGGATATTGTTAAAGATTGAAATTTCATAGTGTTACCATGACCATAATCATAATATATTTTAAAATGAGTAGTGAAGTGTTGATGACAGTACAACACTTTATCAGCTAAAAGGAAGTATTTCACCCAAATGGTCCGACTACATGCTATAGTCACAAACTCAACATGCCACATGAGATTGCCAAAGTACGAGCAACCCATTTAAATGTTACAACAAGATGTTTTGCTCTTCCATTATTGATTTGTTCTCATTTGTCTAAAGGCTCCTCTCCATATGCTTCAAATAATATCCAGACAGTATATGAATATGCTTATGAATTTATTTATTTTTTATTAACTTTTTTTTTTGTGCATGTGTGCAGATGGCGATGGTGACTAACCGACTTGGGTGTTTATCAGTTCTTGTTTTGCTGCTGACTTTGAGTAGTTTTGTGACATCAAGATATCTTAGGATGAAAAGGGAAATTAGTCACAACACCACATCGCTAAACAGCAACGACACACACAGCACAAGAAGTGTAGCTGAAGCCCAGAATACAAGTAGCACCACTCTGGAAACTTTAAAGGCTTCGAGTGCATTACAGACAGCAGAGGTGACAACTGTAATACCGGATTTAAATGTTTCTGCAACTACAGATTACCATCACACTCCAGGTTTGAGCCACACCCAACAGAAGTACTCTGCAGGAACCGAGAACCTGACAGTCCATAATGAGAGTACTTTGCACACCCAACTTCCCACAACAAGTAATAGCAATGGTACTGGACACATTTCACAAGCAGGAAGTTCTGCCCCCACACTTCCTGCATCGTTGGAGCCCGGTAAGGTAACAGAAAAGCGAATGACATCAGCCACTACGAAGATGTCTACGGATACGAGAAGACGTATCACTGCAGCTATCTCAACGACCACTAGAAAATCAACCACATCAACAACCCACTCATGTTCCACTGCCTCTTCTCATGAGGGCGGACTTGTGAGTCGCTGCCTCATCGCCATCGCCTCGATGGCTGCGCTGACGACCATCTTCATCATTAGCACCATCTGCCTGGCTACAAAACTTTCGACATACAGATACAGGCACAAGGCACATCTTCTCCAGGAGACCGAGATGGTCTGCATTTCTGCCCTTATGAATGATACCGATCACCCTGTTCCAAAGCCAAGACGACACCCTAAAAGTAATGGAGCACTGATCCCGAATACTGAGGATGGAGATCCTGACGGAGATAATCTTACTCTAAACAGCTTTCTTCCTGATACAGAGGGCCCTATTTAGAAGTTTAGACCTTTCACCTGCTGTGTGCACTGTATGCACAGAAATGTTTACTCTCTAACACTGTGGTTATTTTAAGTCCATGCTCAGGTTTGACCGAAGCTCAGCTCTAGAATGATTTGCACTGTCAAAAAAATCAAAAAATACAGTTCACAGCATATCTGTGCAAAGGGGTTCTCAGTGTCTCACTCACTGACATTCAATAATTTGATACCTGGCTTTGAAGTGCCTTTTACAAGAATCTTTTTTTTTTTTTTTGTACAATAGGATATATATGCACATCATTTTTTTTTCTTTATACTACTGTTCGTTCATAGCTCAGATGTAGATCTAGCACATTATTGATCTAGATTTTTTTTAATACTGGGATTAACCATAACCTTATTACTGTACTTTACTTTCAACTGTACTTTTACGTTTCAATTCTAAGGATTTATATATATCTATGTATGTATTAAGTTTTTATGTATTTAATCAGTGGAACATTTATATTTTAATTATGTTTTTGCATGTTTGAATCTTATACAATCATTCCAGTGTTGAAATACTATACTACTTTCTCTGAGGAGCTCAGGCATTAGTGAGGGTTGGCAGCATATACTGCTGAATATGTTCTATTCCTGCCTGTGGTTCAACCAGCGCTGTGTAATTTACTCTAACAGAGTGATGTTAGAGATTATCACAGTCTGAACATAACATATCATTGCAAATGTACATAAAATATATTCCTTCACAAGTTCCCAAAAAGAATTTTGCTTTTGTGCCGAAGTTACACACTGGCCATTTTTAATTCACACAACTGAAAAAGTCAACAAGATTAACACTGAGAAAAGCAAGATGTAGTTTTGTCTGTTTTCACATTTATTTTCTTTTTAATTTTGTAGTTTTTTATTTTTTATACTGTATAATTGTCCCTTTTCTATGTACATTCTGTATGTGTAGTCGACTCCAGTATGAATGTGTTTAGGATCTTGATAGATGAATGTTGTGCAAAATGACATGAAAGCCATTGTACAGTGTTATACCCAAATTAATTTAAGAAATGTTAAATAAATTCTCAAGTCAATTTGAATTGCTGTATTCAAACCATTTTACTTCCATAGTGTGATTGAATTTCTTAATTTTATCCATTGGAGATAGATTGTGCTGTGAAAAGTGGGTGTTGCTATATATACCAGAATTGAGCCAAACAGAACAAGAGTAAAACGATGCCTAATGCCCACTGTAAAACATTTTCAGCTGGTTAAACTTAGAAATGAAAGTTCGCCTGCTGTCTTTAAAAATGTGAGTGTACTCAACTAAACTTAAGTTAACGCAACTTGAAGATAACCTTTGTTTCAACTCGAATAGTCAAGACAATGGATTCAACTTAAAGTAATCAATTGTCTTGCCTATTTGTGAGCTGAAACAAAGGTTATCTTCAAGTTGGCTATTGGATAATGTTAACCAAGTCAAATGGCTATCACTAAAACATTTTCAGCTGGTTAAACTTAGAAATGAAAGCTTATCTGCTGCCTTAAAAATGTGAGTGAACTCAACTTGAAGATGATCTTTGTTTCAACTCACAAATAATGACAGTGGATTAAACTTAAAGTAACCGATTGTCTTGACTATTTGAGTTGAAACAAAGGTTATCTTCAAGTTGAGTTAACTTAAGTTTAGTTGAGTACACAATATTATCGGTAACGCTCTACAATAAGTTTCATTAGTTAAACATTAGTTAATGTATTAACTAACATGAACTAACCATGAGCAATACATTTGTTACTGTATTTAATAATCTTCGTTAACGTTAGTTAATGAAAATACAGTTGCTCATTGTTTGTTCATGTTAGTTCACAGTGCATTAACTAATGTTAACAAGATTTTAATAATGTATTAGTAAATGTTGAAATTAACATTAACAAAGATTAATAAATGCTGTATAAGTGCAGTTCATTTTTAGTTTAACTAATGTAGTTAACTAAAATTTTAACTAATGAACCTTATTGTAAAGTGTTGCCGTATTATCCAGTAGCCTGTGCTGTGTGTGACGTCAGTAAGAAATAGTTTCTGAAAAAGAGCAAAGATTGTGAAGATAAACTATTTTAGTATTTGGGAGAACGTGCACTAATAAATGCTACTGAATTAAGAAAGTAAATGCGGTCAGTTTTTGACCTTTTGACTAATCAATGGCTGTTCAGTCTGCGGCAGTAAAAATAAAACTGTGACGGAATACAGTGATAAAATGTGAAGAATTTTACAGCCTAATATATTATTTTGTAACATCTTACTGCTTTCTCGTTCGGTGATTGTAGTTAGATTGTCCTTATCCTATGCATCCATGTGTTCAAGGGGAGAGAAAGAGAAGGACAGAAAAAGGGAGGAGATGGAGAGAGAGGAGGGAAATGTCCTTGTGCAATTATCCTGATTTTTTAGGAAAACCCACATGGCCAGAAGCTTCCATAAGCTTTTGAGAACCAACACAGGCAGCTGTTTTCCTGTCTTTATTTATTTTGACTACCTGTAGCTTGAAGTGACGGTGTAAAAGTGCATCAGAGAACGGAAGTAACACAAGCAGTGAGTATTTTTACATTTCCTTCTTTGAGATGGTATACGTGATGTTTCATTTGCATTTTATGCCTACTATACACAGTATAGATTTCAGCTTCTCAAAAATGCATTTTAATTATTAATTTAATGTTTTCCTGATATAGTGGCATCAAAAAGTGTTTAAGAATGTGTAAATGTTACACATACAATACAAAATATCAAATCTCTAAGCAAATAATGCTAGACCTTTTATTAGAACCAGATTGATTTGTCTATGCAACTTTACCAAATTCTAACCCAGTGGTCTTTAACCAACTTAATTCACCACATTAACTATATATACTGTACATTAAAAAACCCTTGGTTTGATTGGTCTGATATTTTGTGATATTTATTTTAAATGTGGCTTGAGTGTTTACATTATTATATAATAGTTATATTGTCTAATGCTGTGCTATAGCAAAGGCCAAACTATTTGGACAAACCAATTTTCAGGACAGTTTGTTACACCTAAAAAGCAATACAGTATTTTTGAATCCGAAACCCTAGATTCATAACTGTATGATTTTTTTTTTTTTTTTAAGGGACTTTTTTTCTGTGGTCTATGCAGATGATACCACACATTCTATTCAGACACTTACTCATTATTTAAGTAACATTCCAGTAACACATTGTGAAGATTATTACTTCATTTTGTAGATTATTTATACAAAATGTGGGAAAACGCCTTCCTATTTGCAGAGGAAGGAATGTGGTCAGAGAGTTAGTCTGTGTGGTCGGCACTGAGAGGGAAATGTTTATTTAAGTTTTAAAGTGAAGCATCTGAAGAGATGACTATTGGATAATACTCAATATGTGTGTGTGTGTGTGTGTGTGTGTGTGTGTGTGTTTTTTACTGCCATTTCTGGTGGTGTTCATTTGGGAACTTCCCTATTCCACTACTTCTGCAGCTAAGAGCAAATTAAGAGAGTTATGGTTCAAATCTGTCATTTATTTTTTAACAAATTATTATAAAAAATAAAAAATGTTTTATGTCTAGCATGAAAAAGAAAATAAAAAAATCTTGATGAACGTATATTGCGCAAGAGCAGAAATAGTCTCACTGGTTTCTGGCTCGTCTCATAGCAGCTGGGCTGTAAATACAGGCCTGTGAGCTGTGGCTCTCCCACGCCTTGCTGCGCCCTCACAAATATATATCTGGCCTTGCTTTTGCTTTTCTGTGGTAAGTGGGTGGCATCAGCCAGGCAGGGAAATTACAAACCAGGCCTGGATTCCCTCTGCCTCCACCCCAAATAAGTAATGACTGGATGTAACAAGAATAGCTCCTCTCCTGCGAGGCAACAGAAACATGTATAGTGATTCTCCAGCGACATGTTTGATACAAGCAGCTTCCTTCCTGTGACTCAAAGAAAACCTAGTATTCAGATATTACTGATAAAAGCTCTCTGTGTGTAGATAGACAGCTGACCATCTAGATGTCTTTTTGCATTTACTGAAGGTGGAAAAATGTTTTTTCAGTGATGTAATAGAAGAAGCATTTTTGGCTCACCAAAAAACCTTTCAGTGAAAAGTGTGAAAAACATTTTAAAAATCTAAAGAACTCTTTTCCACTATAAAGAACCTTTTGTGGAACTGAATGGTTCTTCATGTATGCCAATAAAGAACTGTTATTTTTAAGATTGCAAATTGTAGGATACATAAAAATGTGACAAGAATACACCATTGTACTGTTATGTAATCAAATAACAATTCTATTATACTTTAATATATACCAAAGCATTGAATATTAATCATTTTTACATGGTACTACAAGGTACTTAAAAATAATACCATGGTAATACCATAGTGCTTTTTGGATACTTGCTTTTATTTTTTATTTTATTATTTCTATGCTCTTCTGTTTGTTAATAAAAATTGAATGGTCACTAGTAAGTTTTCCAAATTATAACTTTAAAAAAACTGCTGTAACCACCTTGATGAAACATAAAAATGCTCACTTCCTGATTCTATGGGAATGACTAGTAAAGGCCACGTCTGTGTCCATTTTCTTACAGGTCTTTAGAGGAAGCATGTCACTCTCTTTGCGCTTTGTCTGTCTGCTCCTGACTGCTCTCTGGGGCAGCGTTTGCTTTGCCAAGCCTGCCCCATTCAACGTTTCCATGGAGGGCAGCGGGGACGAACCCGAACTCATCTTCCCCATTGCTCGTACCACCCACATTCCCCCATCCCCCTCGCCATCTCCCAACATAACGGCCACGTTCATTCGCATTAAAGACTTCATCTTCAACCAGGTGGTGGACTTTCTGAAAGAGAACTTGCTCCTCATCATTGTCGTGACCTCTCTGTTGGTAGTTATCATTTTCATCGTCTGCTGTGCTTCGGCGATGAGCCATAAACGCAAGCTCGAGGCCTACTATCCTCCGAAGACCTACGCACCCAGGAAATACATGAGCCAGCCTAGTAAAGCTATGGAGAAACCTCATAACCAGATCCAGGATGGCAAGACAAGCGCTGCAAAGACCCTACGAGAACCTACTAAAGCATTGGTGGGGGAGAAGGAAGGAAAAGACCCCCGGCCCAAGCCGAAAGAGGTCCAGAGGGTGGAGGATGTTGAAGAGGTGGAGATGCAGAAAGATGAGCCCAAGAAGAAAGAGGAGCCTCAGCCAACCACCTCAAATGCCACCTCCAGTCAGCCAGTGGTCTGTACGTGTCACCTCAGAAAGGCCAATCACAGCACAGCGTGAGAGCTTTTTCTTTAATGGGCAGGAATTTCTTTGATTTCAAACTTTTTTTTTTTTTCTTTTTTACTGTTTGGAATCTTTTGGTAGATGCCCTCTTTCTCATTTTGCAACCTGTGTATGTTTCCAACTGTGTACCATCAGAGGAAGAGTGGAAGAAAATGATGTGTGTCTGTTCAATTTTGTTTCTTTAAAAATGATTTTCCTCAAAAAAAAAACAAACAAAAAAACAATATTCATATGAAAAATAAAATGGTGTACACAACAAACTTGAAATTATTTTGTGAATCACTATCTAGTTTTGAGATACTCGTGAAAATGTCTTTTCAAACTTTCTTTTTCTTTTGAGTTATATTTGACAAATGAAATGTCTATGCATGGTAACCCATAATTTATACTGTATTTTCTGAAGATGTTGTCAGGTTTTGTACATGACTGTTATTTTATCTAAACTTCATGACTTTCCTCAGTATTGAATTTAATTAATTACGTTTTTGTCAGGTATGTATAAATGATTTTGTCATAAGGAAAATAAACTCTCCAAACATTTACTTTCCTGCTCTGTTTCAAATAAACAAATAGTTTCATATGCAGATTCACTATCATTCAAATGTTTGGGGTCAGTATGATTTTTAAATGTTTTTAAAAGTCCATTATGCTCACCAATGCTACATTTATTTGAGCAAAAATACAGTAAAAAACACTAATATTGTGAAATAATATTATAATTTAAAACGACTGTTTTCTATTTTTTAATGCATTTTTTCTGTGATGATTATCAGCATAATTTCACTTGATCCTTCAGAAATATTCTGAATTTGTGCTCAAGAAACATTTATCAATCTTGAAAAAAAGGTTTTGCTGCTTAGTTTTATGGAAATAGTGCTATTTTTTTTTTTAAGGATTCTTTGATGAAAATTGAATTTATTTAAAATAGAAAACTTTTGTAACATTATAAATGCCTTTACTGTGACTTTTGATCGATTTAATGTGTCTTTGCTGAATAAAAGTATTCATTTCTTTCAAAAAAAAAAACAAACAAAAATGTTCTGACTGTAATAAAATATGAGTTTGATAGAGGTGTTATTTATATATTGTCTGAAGTACAAAACTTGGTGAACCACAAGTAAACTAGTTAAATTAAATACGGCCTGGCCAAAACTATGTTTAAGTCCAAATCGAATCACACAGGAGTGATGAGAGCAAATGTCACTCTCTCCCAAAGAAGAACATATATAAGTGTTTAATAAAATTAAATGAACTTTTATGGTAATAAATTATTAGATATATAAAACAAACCACTTTCTTGAGTCCTGTGTGTTTGTCTTGAATGGTGTGGTTTGTCAAAAGTATTGTGTTGGCTTGGCTGAAGCATATGAAACTCAAGAACCCCAGTAACAGATCCCAACAGAGCATAACGGCGGCAGCTACAGAGCTTTTGTCACATCCATACAACATCCAATCAATATTTCAGAAGCTTATTACAATAGGCTTTTCAGACATATCTGGAAATATCTGGCTTTAATGGAAATATACTGGTTGCGACAGAAGCAGACAATGATTCTTACATTATGCCAGTATTAAACTTTTTGTGGATAACTTCATAAATCCAATATAGATTATCCAAATTAATTCACAAGTTCAGTCATGTGTGAATTCTCCACGCAAGTTATTTTCAGACCTTTTAAAATATATACAGATTTTGTTACAGCGAGGCCAAGACAAGTGATGGAAGTCATCACCAAAGAGTAAACATCAAAGAAATGAAGTGAAGCCTTAATGAGCCAGAAACTTGAGCCACAAAAAAGAACCATAGCTCAAGGTCAATTTCTCCCCTCTTTTGTCCACGAGGTGCTAAATAATTCTGGAAATGCACACTGCTCTCACTTCTTTGGGAGAGAGTGACATGCTCTCATCACTCCTGATTCGATTTAGACTTGAACATGAATTTGGCCAGCCATGATTAACATAAATATACAGTTTACTTGAGGTCCACCTAGTTTTGTTCTTCAGACGATCAAATAACATATTTCTTGCGCAGAATTCTTATTAACAAAAAACTACTCTACTAACCCAGTGCAGCTGTGCCATGGGAAAAGCAACTGGAGTGCCCAGTTAATTTACATTGTGAAGAAGATACAAAACAGGTAACTCAAAACCTTAAGGCTGCCATTAAAGTTTGATGGGCCGCTACCCAGAATTTTCAGGGTGAGCACGGACCATTCTTTAGAAGGGACAAGAGGAAAGAACGAAGAGTGAAAGCGAGGGGTCAGCTGAAACAGGGCAATAATGGTGAGTACTTCATCTCTATGTCTAAGTAACACATTTGATAAGGCGTTTGGAGTCAAGCTCAAGACGCGCATGAAAGGAAATACAACCTGGAGGAGTCGCAGAGTCCATCATGGTAATTAAGTTTGTTCAACAGATTAATTTGCGGTAAAAGAAAAGCAGTTACTAACTTCTCCTTTCTCTTTCCCTTATCAATCCCTCTTAATCTTCTTCCCTCAAGTGAGCCATGCGTCCTAGTCTTCTCTACTGTCTCTTGTTGTATCTCTGTTCATCACTCCTTGCCGGCCTGGTTGTGTCACCCTGTCCCAACGGCTGCTGCTGTCCCCATTCTGGTGCTCTGGTTCTGTGCGAGTCTCTTGGTCTACATACTCTGCCTCGCTCTGTCCCCCTAAGCACCGCCGTCCTCTCTGTAGCCCGGAATCGGCTCTGCAACGTGGATAATGTGTTTCAACCGTACTCAGGCCTACAGGAACTGAGCCTCAGCCACAACCAACTGGTTCGTTTCCCTCGGGGGCTGCCGTCAAGTCTAGAGACCCTTCAGCTTCAAGAGAATCAGATCACCTACATCACTGCTGGATCTCTAAGGCAGCTTGGAAACCTCACACGCCTGGACCTAGAGGATAACCGGATACGAGCGATTCAGCCAGGGGCGCTGCTAGGTCTGAGCAAACTGAGGAGGTTGACTCTTAAGGGGAACAGATTGTCTCATCTGCCACCTAACTTACCTTCTTCGCTGACACACCTCGACGTGTCGGCAAACTGCATATCTGCCCTAGATTCGTCCTCGTTGGGTGCACTGGTGAACTTACAAGTGTTAAAGATTAACAGTAACTGTTTACGCTCTATACCCGAGCAGGCTTTTGATGGATTGTCCCGTCTCCAGTCGGTGGAGCTAGCCAATAACCTGTGGGTTTGTGAGTGTGACATTATGTATCTTTACAAGTGGCTTCTGATGGACAGGTTACGGATGGCATCGGATCTAGTATGTACAACACCTTTGCACCTTGCACAGAAGTTGCTATTAACTCTGTCGGTCATGGCCATCTGTCCAAAACTTTTTAAGCCAGCTGAGAGAACGTCATCTTTAAATACAAGCACAGAAACTGGAAAAGTGGTTGAAAGTCGTATAGAACAGACTACAAGTACATCGATGTTGGTTAGATCTGATGTTGCATGCAATGCAAGTTCATTTAGATGTCAAAAATCTTTGCCAGAGAGCACAATACCAAGGTCCTTCTTTGGATCAGACCAGCCCACTTTAGAGAGACTGAGCTACGAAAACTGTCTCTCGCTAAATTTGACATCTTTTATACCCCCGTCTACCCAAGTACCCAGTAGTCCAGCCACAGATGAGGAACCTGGTTGTGTGGAGAATTCAACAGGTCGGCAACCAGGATCATTAACAACTACTCGTTCAATGACCACAACTAGAGACATCGAATTCACTCCTCGGACAATGCTGCAGTCCAGTGACCCAGTGCTCATTGCGGTCCTGGCTGTTCTTTGTGTGCTTACAGGACTTCTTATGCTCACAGTGCTTTTGGTACTGAAGAACATCCTGCTCCGAAACTTGAGAGTTGCACCGTTTCCACAGGTTCAAGAAGACATTAGCACACATTCATAACCCGCATTATTACAGACAGCTTTTTAGTGCAGAAAAATATGTAGGGGATAATACAAAACAATGGTTGATGCAACATTAACATCTAGAGCTTTATTAAGTTTTTACAAGAAATAATACAGCATCAAAGCCCAGGTATCTATTGATTTTTTGGTGTCACTTGTTTGCTTACAAATCACTGCCAAAACTATAATGACCCTCCTGCAAAGCTTAACAAATGTACATTTTTTTCCCAAAACCCATACTTTACTCTTTATAAAGTGTAGTAGAATATATTTAAAAGCATTTTAGTATTATACATTTAATATTGAGAACATTTCATGTCAGAGTATGAGATCTTTAGGAATCAAAGTTTATTTTAATGTGCGTGATTCAGAGAGATACAGAAAAAAACTTTAATCTAAAGATCCCCACAGTCTGTCAATACAAAGCACTTCAAACCAGCAATGCTAAGGCAGTGTGCATATAGCAGTAATGATAGACACTGGCTATTATGTTTATTACAACCTCAATAAGGGAATAAACTACACCATTTTTTCCTGAGTCACAGCAAGAGTGGGTGACAGTGACTCATTGGTGAATTAATTTCGAGCTTCTGCCAACGTCTCCTTGTCCTTCTGTTTGAGCCTGTAGTCTGCTAATGCAGCCTTGATCGCATCTTCTGCAAGCACTGCCAGAAAAAAAAAAATTAACACAGCATTTGAGTCCATGTCTTTTTGATACCCTCAACGTGTTTGCACTCTCAAACAATCATTTTGATGCTTACTAGAGCAATGTAGTTTGACTGGTGGTAGACAAAGTTCTTTGGCAATCTCTGTGTTTTTGATTTTCAGGGCTTCATCAATCTGTAAAAGAGGACATTACAAATGTAGGAATGTTTGAGAACAAATATGGAGCACAATGAGATAATCTGATCACACTGTGAATGTGTGTGTTGGTCTGAGTCACAATGACTCACCGATTTCCCCTTCACCCACTCTGTGGCCAGTGAGCTGGAAGCAATGGCTGAGCCACATCCAAATGTTTTGAATCTGGCGTCTATTATCTTTCCATTCTCATCCACCTCAATCTGCAAAACAAAAGAATCAAGTGAACGATCAGTGTTATGTACATATATTTTTTGGGGTGGGCGATATGACAGAATTCTTATTACATGATGAGAAATTTTATTATCATGAAGTTATTTTGTGTTATGTTATGTTATTAGTACAGAAATGTAATAATCAAATGTAATTTTTTTTTTGCATATTCTTAATTAAATATAAATGTATTCCTATTAAAAGGTAAAAATAATTCAGTCAAGTGCAGCCAGTTATTTTCTCTTTTGTTTGATTCAGATTAATGACACAGAGCAGCAAATAGGTATATTAGGCTGCTGTCACTTTAAGACCAAACACACAGATCCATGGCATACTTTGTTGTAATTTGTTTAGTATTTCCTAGAAAAGGAAAGTTTTCCAGAACCTTTCCATTAAGGAGTGTTATTTAAATCGATTTCCAGGGTCATTTTTACTTTTAAAGGCAACCTTTGCGTCCCCTTTTATTTAAATGTTTACATTTATTCAATAAATGCAATCAGAATAAGTTGTTACTAATCAAATGAAATCAGACAAAATTTTAATAAAAAAATATATTGAATATAGAAATATGAAATTTTGAAAAAAAGAAAAAAAAAGAAATTATACTTTAAATGTGAAACTAAAACTGCCAGTAGGTGGCAACAAGTCACTGTATTAATAAGGGAGTCATTGATTAATTCATTGATTCATTCAAAACGGCCAATTCATTCAGGAATGAAGCAAGTGAGTATCTTTATGAATGGGTCATTGAATCATTAAAAACGCTGAATCATTTAAAGGTGCTCTAAGCAATCCAGGGTGGAGTAACTTCCTGTTGACGTTCGAAGTGTTGTCAAACAAAACAGAGGCTAGCTAGACCCTCCCTCCTCCTCCTCCTCCTCCCCCTCCCCCTCCCCTCTGTGCTTCCTGAAACAGTCATGAACGCGCATTTAAAATCATTCTCGTCGGTTATTGGCTGGAGCGTGTTTATTATGTTTCGTGGTCCAGGCTGCACCAGTTTGTTTTTGTTGCCGTTTTTGGAGATTGTGGCAACTACAGAGACGTTTTTTTGCGTTTTTTTTACAGTGTGTTCAGGGGACAGGCAGCTAGCGGATAGTGAGGAGATGTTTGCTGTATGTAACAAAAAATGTTTTGGCCTAAAAACGTGTGACATCGCTTAGAGCACCTTTAAGAAAGAAACACCACTGTGTAACACAAACGTTCTGCTGTGACTCTGGTTTGGAACTATTTTGGAGCAAAAACACTCAATATTATGTAATATAATGTTATGTCATTTAGCTTAAACTTAGCCTATCTCCAATCGATTAACTATTTATTTATTAATTGTATACCATTGGATAAAGTATAAAATAGTGATGATCTAAAATGAGCATCTGGCTCCAGGCTGACAGATATGGTATTAAAACCAGATTGTCTGACCTAAAACTGGACAAATAGCTACTACTACATTTAGCATTTTTATTTTAAACAGTTGGCAAATATTGCTGTATTCAGCCTCATCATTTTAAAAGCAGAAAGTTCTTACCTGTAGTTTCATTACATCCCCGCATGCAGGTGCGCCTACCAAACCAGTGCCCACGTTCTTGGCATTCTTGTCCAGGGAACCAACATTTCTAGGGTTTTCATAGTGGTCCACCACCTTCAGAAACAAGCATGACCACATGCTGATCATATTTAACAATCAAAGACAATTCATCTGAGGACTGGTGAGAATGACAATTTACACCAAATGAAAAAGTTCCCTTGATAGATAATGACAGTGACCTTCATAGCGTAACATTACAGATCATTGATATTTATTGGTAATTCTTTAGTGTACTATCAATATACAAAAAACATAGGTTTATTAACCTGTGGCACAGTTAATATACTGATAGACATCACTGATGAGTTTATAGGACAGGTAATCAAGTTGATTATGAAGCTAACTGTAAATATGGATGAATGTCATCATTTTATCTCAGACAAAAATACATAAACCAGTTGATGACATGAATTTTATACTTAAGCAGACTACTGAATATATTGTCTAACGTACAATGTTCTGCTGATTTGTTTACATGCGCAGTTATCTAATGTTAGCCTAGCTAGCAACCACGCTGGGACAAAGTTGTTCTCTTAAAACATTAGGAACTACAACTGAATAAATCATAGTTACATTATCGAAGGATGGTCAGCCGTAAGACAAGAAGTGATATTTACCTTTTTATGATAAGAGTAGGCGGATATGAGCTCGGGTAATGACAATGATCTATTGAAAAGTGCAGAGGATGCACAGCGCTTGGCTGCCGCTACTAACGCCATGATGACTGACTACAGCTGCACACACTGGGCTCAACTGGCAGGGGGCGCGCTTTCACCAAACACCTCATTATACAAATGTCATCTATTTTACACAAGTTTTTAAAACTGTAACTTAGATATCATAAATTTCGCCTTAATATAATATTGCATATATAATTTCTGCCTTATAATTAATATCATTGCTGTTTTGCACAAAACATTAAGCACTCAACCGATAGTGGCAGCGAATTCACTGCATTCAACCAGCAAGGGAGCACGTCTCCACTGCTCATATTGTAGTAATCTTTTATTATAATATACATTCCACCTTTATATTTATATATGCAGTTATGTATTTCTAATTTCTATATTTGATGTTACTACTCTCTGCACTGATGAGTACCGCTTGCAAAAACATGCCCTCCGACAGTGGGCGCTATCACGGAACTCAACCAGCAGGGGGAGCAATTTCATCCTGCACATAATTATAACATTTACAAATATAATATTTAGCACGTTTACATGAGTAATATTAAATATTTGACTTTTAACATGCACATTATATGTGAATATTAGGGAATTTCAATGTATTTGTGTTATTACTGCTGTATTGGACAAGCATGGAGAATATTTTAATGCAGATATTGACAAACGAAGATAGTTTTCCAAGCTACCACAAAGAATTTCGTTGGAAAGGACTAGAGTAACAAATGAAGTAACAAAAAAATGCTAAAATGACAGCGGCCAATGCCTGTATTTGGGACGCGCCCCCTGCTTTTCCCTCGAGCCCCGCCTTCTGGTTGCACGAGCCCCCTGTTTTTCGCGCGAGCTCTCGTGTTGTGTGCGCGAGCCCTGCCCCTGTTTCCAGGCAGATAGTACTCAACATGGCGGCGACGGGTAACGAAGAGCAGACGTTGTTGCCAGATATCGAAGAGGAGGCTGAGGGCATGGAGCGAGAGATGGAGTCGGAGGAGGAAGAAGAAGAAGGGATGGGAGTTGAGCATTCCGAGGAGGAAGATGAAGAGGACACGTCTGAGGACGAGCGGGAGAATGAAGCGGAGATCCAGCGGCTGGAGGAGCAGGTGAGAGGAATGAATGAGGCTAACGGCTCTCTTCACATACGCAGCTCTCAAAACACCCCACGGACGACTCTGTTGGGGAGCTTCTGTTCATGTATTTGGCAGAGCCAGTTTAGTAGAGAGGTCATACATGCCTAGCATACAAAATACATGTCCAGAAGTAATAAAAATACAGAAATGTTTTACTGTGTTCCTGAGGAATGTGGCTAGCAAAGGCTTAAGTGAGCTAGCGAACACTTGTGTCATGATATTTAAACCTTCCAAACTGCCCTTTCATTTTGCCTTTTTACTTGTTTTCCACCTATACGCAGTCCTCAATGTGTCTATGGATTTTTGTGACCTTGCATGTCTAAAGACTGTAAGTGAAATATATAAGAATAAAGTTTACTGTTGGAGTGTTTTGATGACGCGTGCTGTGCGCATGGAGTTCAAATACGCGCCATAGAGCTCGAATAGAGGGAGCTGTATGCAACAGAGTTGTCAAGAGACGCCGATTAGATGCTGTGATGATTTTAGACTTGAATCATGATTATTACACATTAGTTTTGAGCTGCAGACCAAATGCCGTAGCAGGAGGATTTTAGGGGGGTGAAGATACTGTTGCGCAGTGGTCATGTCCACGTTTGGTTTGGGATTCCTTGTGTTGCTCTGAGTTTTGCCTTCTGTTTTGGAGTAGACGCTATTTCTGATTTGACAAACAGCTAAAGAAAACACCAGTGTGCCAGTACTGCATGCTTGTTTTAAAAACTGTTAAAACCAACCCTAGCTGGTTTAAGATGGTCTAGCTAGAAATACCAAGGTCATGGGTTTCATTTCCAGGGAAAGCATGAGCTGATAAAATGTATACCTTGGATGCATTAGCATAAGCGACCTGCATTATGATAAAAGCATCTTCCAAATGCATAAATTCATGTTATGCCAAATACTTAAAATTTGTATAAACTGGTCTTCAGCTGGTTTTCCAGCCAGACCAGCTAAAGAGTATCCCCCCCCCCCCCCAATAATTTCAAGGCCCAGAGAGGTAGTAAAGTCATTATTAAAATAGCCCAAATGACTACAGCTTAAAGGAGGGGTCTAATGCTATTTCATGCATTCCGACTTATTTATACTGTTAAACAGTTGCTTTCTCAGGCTAAACATGGCCAAAGTTTCAAAACACAAGTATGTCTGTGCCAAATATACAACTTATGGTTGTGGACATGTTTCAGCAAATTTTTAGTATGCCCTTTATCATGTAATAAAGGGCAGAATTCCTTGTATAGGCACTTCTCCCTGATAAGCGTGCACACACACACATAGGGATGGGAATCGTAAGAAATTTTCCGATTCCGGTTGTGCCTAACGATTCCGGTTCCATTAAAATAATTAAACAACGAATAAAAAATAGTAGTAAGGGAAAAATGCACAATACTTGACTCAAACAGTCCTTTTTTGTTTATTATACTTGTAAAATGAGTTTAACTCCCTCGGGTCGGCGGTCACGCCGGCGTGATCACCGCGTTTTTTTTCTAACCAGTGTGAAAGAGACTCAAAATACTCCGTCAATGTTGCACATACAATTAAGAGTTATACACCATTTTAATCTGTGAAATATTTTCTTTTATTTGTGTACACTCAGAGTAACAACAAAATGTTGTGCTTTTTGTAAAATAAAGAAAACAAACATGATGTGTGATCTCTCGTCTCCCTCTGAACGAACTCCAATCTGATAGTTCTCAGAAAATGAACTGTAACTTAGTGAATACTAATCACAAAAAAATGAGACTTCTGTCTAAAAAAAACATTGAAATGTCAGGTTTTAAATCGTGTAAGTCAAATCGAAAACAAATATTCTGTGTTTATGTAATCTGTATGAAAAGAGAGCCATGTCAGAAATCCGTGATTCAGCTCATTATCCACTAATGGGGCCACGCCCACGGAGCCAGCGCTATTCAGACGCAAATTCAGTCAATACATGCATACATCGTCTCAATCGTGTATTTATGGTCTTGAAAAGTGTTTTGAATAGCCATAGTTAGCGATCTCTGGCCTCAGTTAGTTCGGTTAGTTCCTGGATTGCCTATTCTTCTTTAGCCGGCATTTGTGGACAAAAGGGGCAGAGCGCCCTCCGGCTGCAAGTATGAATTGAAAACACAGTATCCAGCGCTCATAGTAATGACAATAAATCCTGAATAAAAATTACTCCTCTGTATAGAAAATTGACAAACATATGAGAATCCATCAATATTTCTCCAAATGTGCATGCTTTTAAGCTAAAAGCCTATATGAAATGCCATAGAGGTAACATAATTGTTCAGACACTTTGCATCACAGAAATACATTATATTTTAAAGAATATAATAGAATACCATTATTTTAAATTGTAATAATATTTCACAGTATTGCTGTTTTTTCTGTATGTTTGATTTACATCATGAGACATGATCAACAGAGGGTTTTTTCACAGCCTACCTGACTGAAAGAGCTCATTATTTATGCAGCTCATTAGAGCTCTTTATGCAATTCTTTTGTCTTCTCAGGTGAGAATCACCCATTATTCACGAGGATTCACGCCTCCATGCATACTGTTTCTTGACCAAAGATGTTTTAGAAAATGTAAATCTCTTTATTGTTTTATATGAACAAGCAGGCAGCATCATTTTTACCTCATTTTGAAGCAAAAACTCTAGTCTACAACCTCAAATACCCAGAAGTCTTGTGAACAAAGATTTAATATATATTTTTTGGCTTTATTTCAGTGACTTAAGTTTTTAGTTTTTTCAATAACCAGGCATAAACGTTATTCCTTCAAAAACACAAACATGTACATACATGTTCCTCACATATTATTGTAGCCTAGTTTGTGCTGAATACAGTGTAATGACACTTTTTCCATTAATATGTTTATGAACAACTGAAAAAAGCACAAATGTCAGGGCATGTCAAAACTTTCCAGGGTCCCAAAAATCCTCAGACCCCTGAGGGTTAACAGACTGCTAATATCATATTTGCTAACATTTTACAATAAGGTTCATTAGATAACATAGTTAACAGCCACGCAATATCGCGTTCATTATCGGAGGCGATTCATCTGCGATATGAACGCAATATTGCGTAGCTTGTCAGTGATCTGTGGTTCTGTCTATTAAATGGCGCTCTATTTGAAAGCAGGTGATGCCGATTTAGCGGTAATCAGGGAACCGGCTTTACTGATGAAATGCGTGTGACAATCGCATGCGATATATCGGTCAGCCCTACTTCTGTTATAATTGGAATATTTGTCACACAGAAATAATGATACTGTGCGTTTGAAAAGATTGTTTGTGAAGCTGTTTATATCTACACATGACAACTCTCTTTAGATCAACGGCAGCGCGAACGCAGATTTGAATGTCACAATTTTATTTTTGTGAAAGGTTTAATATACGGGTGAATCGTTGTCATTTAGGAATTAGATCATATGGGTGATGAAATCGAGAATGTGATCTTTTAAAGATTAATCGTGCAGCTTTGTTCTCTCTCTCTCTCTCTCTCTCTCTACATTATTGAAATCTGACGTATAGAGTAGCGCGAGGGCTTTTCAGTGCATTCATTGCTATAATATTCATGAGGTGAGACGTCTCTATTAAAGGATACGCTCCCCGCACTTCGCCCACCCATCACACCAGAACCGTTTTCGGAACCGAAACTTAGAAATCTTGCACGGTTCCGGTTCTTTTTAATAAACACTACCGGTTCCGGATGAGAACCGGTTCTCGGTTCCCAACCCTACACACACATCACCCAGAACAAGAGCAAGAGCACACCCATCAACGCGCTTCGTTAGGGATATGGAAGCTGAGAGATTTTTCAACAATGGCTGTGTCCCAATTCAGGGGCTGCACCCTTCGAAGGCCGCATACATCGAGACAGTCTCATTTAAGAAAAATAACCATTAGATTGCAACGTAAGAAAGAAATTACAGTATTTTACACCTCACAATGAATATCAGTCAATTTTATTACGGTTACTTTTCTTAAATAAGACATCCTTGATGATGTATGCAGCCTTCAAATGTGACCTCAGGAGGACGCAGCCTCCGAAATGAGACGCAGAGCTGTCACCAACGAGTGTGTTTTTGGTTGTGTGGGAAATATTACCTTTTTCAGCTTCCCAAAGAACCCAGCGTTAAGGGAACAGTGGATGAAATTTGTTTTTCCGGGGCAGCAATGGAGTTGTGCATGTATGTTTGTTTGTTTCGGTGATGAATACTTTGTAAACAAGTCCCAGTTCGACACTGGATTTGCTGATCGCGGGCGGTGAGTAAAACTGCATCAAATGTCTGTGGTTTCTTGGCAATCGGTGTGCATATAATGTAAACAACACAAACGTTTTTGTTCCCTATTTTTATTTATAATGATGTCGCAGCTTGCAGACGATCTCTACACAAAAGCTGCGCACGCTTGTGACTCTTTAGCTCTGCCCACGGCAGGCACGCCTCCAGGAGCTCGACTTTTTTCGGAACGACTCAGTACAGCGTATGTATCTTTTATAAATATGATAAAACTAAAGACTTTTCGGAGATAGCAAGGATGCATTGTTACTCTATATGTACTCAAGATTAACATGAGATTGGCAGAAACTGTGTGTGATAACTACCCTTTAATGTTTTGAAGCAATGACAATACTTTTTGTGTGCAAAAAAACACCAAAAAAACCCAAAAAGAAAAATAATGACATTATTCAACAATTTCTTCTCTTTTGTGCAGTTCATGTGAGCAGCATCAGAGACTGACACAGGCTCCTGTGTCAGCACCACACACATACTATACTGAGCCGGTGTTCTGACATAGAAACTGGAAGCGCTGCACTGTGTTTACAATGTGAACAGCGTCAGAGACTCACACAGAACTGAAGAAATTGTTGAATAAAGTCGTTATTTTTGTTCTTTTTTTTATGACATTAAGGTTGAACCACTGTAGTCACATGGACTATTATAACTGTCTTTAACTACCTTTCTGGACTTTGAAAGTAGTAATTACGTTGCAGTCTTTATGTATTTATCCCTGCGTCCCAATGTCTGTACCATCCATCCTAAATAAGAATAAGTGTGTCCCAGAAAAGTGGCAACTTTCTATGTGAATCTGTGAAAAGACAAACTTTTTACATGATAAATGCACAGGTTTGGTACTGTCTCTATGGCCTGGCATTGAATTGTTTTGTTCTGAATTCATTTCTGACATCAAAAATGGATGAAAGACAGTGATTTGCATGGAACAGTAGTCAAGTCCCTGTTCAATAACAGTTATGCAACAGCTGTAATGCCAAATTTGCCAAGTGTGTCTGATCTCTAAAACATCAGCCAGTTTCTGTTTTGTTGCAATACATAAGAAAGCAGAGATAAAACTTTAGCTTGTTCCCTGCAAAATATAGTGGATCAAAAAGAAGTCACATTATCTGATTTATTTTCAATGTTTTTCAGTTCTACAGAGATTCACTCTCTGTGGGAAGTGGAACTGTTCCAATGTCTCCCACTCTTGCGTGCTAGACTACAGTGAATGCCCGCCTTGTCAAGATGAATCTTTAGCCATCCACCCAACCAAACGTATTGCTTGTTAAATGTTAGGAAAAAATCAAGCAAAAATCTGTGCTGATGGAGTAATGCAGTTTAGAAGATATTATGTAATCTCCCTTCATGAGTTAGTTCACCCAAAAATTAAAATTATGTCATTAATTACTTACCCTCAAATTGTTTCAAACCCGTAAGACCTTCGTTCATCTTCAGAGCACAAATTAAGATATTTGTGATGAAATCCGAGAGCTCTTTGACTCCTCCATAGACAGCAATTTAATTACCACTATCAAGGTACAGAAAGTTACTAAAGACATCGTTAAGACATCCTATGGAGGAGTCAGAGAGCTCTTGGATTCCATCAAAAATATCTTAATTTGTGTTCCAAAGACAAACGAAGGTCTTATGGGTTTGAAACAATATAAGGGTGAGTAATTAATGACAGAATTCTTTTTTTATTTTTGGGTGAACTAACCCTTTAAGCAATGCAATGATGTGATATTTTGTGTGTATGGTTCACATTTAAGCATTTTCGTTGAGCAATGTAATCTCATATTGATGTATTTATTTTGAATGATTTTAGCATGTTTAATGATACTAAACTTTTATAGGTCAACTTCTACAGGATACTTTAGGGCAGTGGTTCCCAACCACATTCCTGGAGGCCCTCCAACACTGCACATTTTGCATGTCTCCTTGATCAAGCATACCTGAATCAGGTCATCAGCTCATTAGCAGAGACTCTAAAACCAGAAATGGGTGTGTCAGACAAAGGAGACATGGAAAATGTGTTGGGGGTCCTCCAGGAACGTTGTTGGGAACCACCGCTTTAGGGGTTTTCGCATTGGGTAGTTATAGGAACTAGCCACCAGAGCGGCACCGCCAGTAGGAACACTGAAATGACGGATGACAGTGATGTCATTTAAGGCCGGCATTCAACAACTGGAGGACACCGTAAACGGTTGAGAAGTGCCTGGACTTTGGCATTGATCCATCTATCACTGTTTTCCATGTTCGTTGAGTTAGTTTGTGGAGTACGTATATGTAAACCAGTGTTTCTCAAAGCGTGGGGAGCGCACAGGTACAAAAAGTGAGTACTTTTGCCAATAGTTATAGGAACAATGAAAATGTTCCTCTGGTTTGAAAGCCCCTTTTGTGAATCGAGATTTAATTTGTATAATATTTTGTGAATACCACATAAATCTCATGAAGCAAAAGTTAACATCCTGGCTGTGTCCCATTTCTACAGCTGTCAATCAACGCATTTGATTACAATTGCCATGTGGACCTGATCAAACTGCTGAGGCAAGAAGGGAAGCTTCACAGACTGCGCAAGGCCAGGCAGAAGATGAGTGAACTCTTTCCTCTCACTGAAGGTACGACATCCTTATTTTGTTTCCCTCTTGTTTTTGTTTTTGTTTTTTTGTTTCTCTTTGTGTGCCTTGTGCGGTAGCCAGACTTTTTTCTGATTCTGTAACAGAAAGATTGGTGCATAATGTTATATAAAGTGAAAGGACAACTAGTGCTTTTAGATTCCTGAGGCCCATTTCAGAAAGGAGGTTAAGTGAAAACTCTAAGTATGTTAACCCTGAAATGAGGGAAACTCTGGGTTTTCCATTTCAGAAAGGGAGGTGTGTCAAACCTGAGAAAGCAGAGTTAGCCAAGCCTATTTCTAAGTGAGGTAACTTGTACTCAGAGTCAGTTACCATGGTAACTTACTCTGTGAACCTAACCTAGTCAGGAGCAGGTTTTCCTCAGTAAACCCAGAGTTTATTTCAGTCTCCTTCCCCTTTTTAAAGCATAAGCGACGTTTAAATACTTCATTTATTCATTCATGCTGCAAAAATGCTTTACTTAGTATTCATTTCTAGTATTTTTGTCTTAATTCAAGTACAGATATCTAAAAATTCTTAAATCATGATGCATTTTCTAAATAAGAAAAATGATACAAGATATTTATTCTTGTTTCCTGGGGGGAAATCTAAATTAAGGGCGTTTTACTTAAAGCTGCAGTCTGTAACTTTTTTGGTTAAAAATTATCCCCAATTTTTTTTTTTGAACAAGTACATAACCAGCTATTGTTCAAAACTATCTCCTTAGTCCTTACCTTAGCCCGATTCACAACGATAAGCTTGTAATAATGTTTTATAATAAAATTTCAGTGGGTTTCCGCTGGAAATTCAAGCATGCAGCTGTTCGTCTTTGCATCATTACATCACATCTGTAAACAGAAAGGAGGAGTCCCAGCTAGGCTATATGGCATGTGAGTATGCTGCTGGTAGCGGATGATTTATAGCCTTTTCTCACAGCAGCTAGAATAATTAAACGTATCATTTTGATGGCGGATTGTAATCCAGAAAGGTCCGAATGACAATCATTAGTGACAACTGGAGATTTACCTGTAGTCAAAAACAAAAGACTTCAGACTGCGGAAAGGCTACAGAAATTGAAATCTACAGGTAACGCTAATACACACTAAATACACAGTCACGCAATTCTGATGTTATTAACATTAACAATTTAAGAACAATGTATAACGGTAATAATAATTTGCACAGTTTGATGTGATCGGAGCTAAGTGATCGCTAGATTTAATCACCATTGGCAGCGCGAGTAGGCCTAATGCATTTTATTTTAGTTGGTCAGAACAAAAGTGGCAGACATGTTACTTATTCAGATGACATTTTCCAGTGAAAATTCTTATTTTGGTCATACTTCCAAGACGTGATTCCAAAGTACAGTATCCACACCGATGTAGTGACTGACAGCAAACATTAGATTCATCCACGCTGAGGAGCCGTACCGTGCACAACCCACATAAATATGATAATTCCGCAAATAACTGCAATTGCAGATTTCAAACAGAGATGGCGACAAAGAAGCAAAACTTACGAACTGCAGCTTTAAGTAAAATTATCTGCCAATGGGGTAATAAAAATAATCTTCATGCAAACAAGATTATTCGGAGTGTCATACACTAAGTGCAAATTTACACTAGCTCTGCCCACAAATGTCACACAAGGTTAAAAAAAAACGTGCATGATTCAACGGCTTCAGTGGTGTAGGCAGTAGCGTGTAAGACATGTAGAACTAGCTTGTGACACGATTGACCAGGGTTCGAGTCCGCCTTTTGCCGAGCTCACTTTTCTCCCTTTTCCCATCAAAATGTTCTAGAAAGTGGAAGTAAAGTGCCTAACGAGTGTTTAATAATGATAAAAGTATTTAAAATTTTAATAAATATAATCATTTACACTCGTTATTATTGCATCCTGTTAATGCACAACAGTACTGAGGTGCAAAAAGTATTTATCTGCCAATATAAAGTATAAATGGCATTTAATTACTATTTATACTTATTCCAAAGAACTGCTACTTTTACAGGTTAAAGCTGCAGTCTGCGATTTTTGGCCCTCTAGCGGTTAATAAACAGAACTGCACACGCATTGGAGAAGAACCTTGTAGCTACTTTTCTCCGTGTATGTCTATGGCGAGTCACGCAGTTACCGTGATACTCTGCGGCAGGTCCTACCAGTCCGGTCTGAAATAGTCTGAATATAAACACTTATTATAAGTGTACCATAATGATTCAGGGTAAGACAAAACATGGTTTGGAAAATGGATTCATGTTGTACATTCTCATTATATAATTTTTGTAAATTTTGACAGCAGCTTTAAATAGAATATATCACTATTTTCTATCACTATCATTTTTCTATCACTACACGTCTACAGCAATTTGCACTGTAAATAGCATCTATTGCTAGGAAAATATGTTGTTTCCTCTTAGTATAAAAAGCCGCTGCAATATGTTTTTTACCCCATTGGCAGATAGCCTAATTTGCAAAAAAAAAAAAAAAAAGCAATTTAATTTTATTATTTTTATTTATTTATTTATTTATTTTTGCCCGTGGGATAACATGAAAATGAATATTAGTACAATAACCTACCGTTCTGCCAGTTTTCACCTCTGATATTATAACAGTGATAAGAATTAAAATTACTGAATCGGTATCCGCGGGGCATTAAAAATCATTAAAAGTCGTTAAATGGATTTTGCGAAAATTAAGGCCTTAAATGGCATTAAAAAGCATTACATTTTATTCCTACAGGCATTAAATTTTTTTTAGATAGTTTTGAAGAAAAATAATACTACAAATTTATATTGAATATAGCCTTCATATTTTGAAGCAACTTTGATTTGCTGTTGTAAAATATGTACATTGGTGTGATACACACACAGAACCAGTTTGGTAATTGCCTTCGGCCGGTGCAAAATTGTCATAATGCCGTTTTGGACAGCGGCGGGCTGGGACCTGCGACTTTTCAGACCCCTTTTGCAACTTTTTTCCAAGAAAGCGCGTTATGACGAACATACTTGTTAACCTGATCTAGCTTCCGAGACCCACCGGTACTGCCGCACGAGCGCGAGATCTTGCTTTCCTAACTTATAAAAATATTATACAGTTAAGCAATATCACATGACCAAGAATGCTGTTTTCCTAAACAGGCTACCATCACGATTAAAAACGTGACACTGATTTCATACAGTTCAGTTAACAAATAGTTAATATTAAGTCACTTACATTTTAGAAGGAACATTGACTGTTTTTGTTCTATTTTAGCAGCGAAAATAGTTTCAAACAAAGATCACCGCAGAACCATAGCGTAGCAACACTCCGCCCTAAATAGTATTGAATATTAATAATGTTACATACTATTAAGGTTGGATAGAATGTTCATTGAGATACAGGCTCAGCCTTGTTTACGTTACTGAATGATTCAGCAATTTGAAGCATTTTGAGTCAGATTCAATTACCCATGCATAAACAAACTCCCTCATTCTTGAGTGAATCAGCCATTGGAATGAATCGTTTGAATGAATGACTCGCTTATTAAGACTGTTTCTTGATGCCACCTACTGGTGGTTTAGTTTAATTTTTAAAAGTATCATTTCCCCCCAACATTTCTTACAATCCCATAACATTATTTAATGCAGTTGTATTTTTTTATTATTGTGAATTTGTAAATGATTTAATTTGATTGGTAACAGCCCTTAGTGTCTTATTCCAATTAAATGTATTGATCAAATTTAAGAATTCAAAATGAAAGATGAATCATACATTTTACATGAATTGTTTTTTTTCTCCCCTGTTTTACTCGTACAAGTGAATGACAAGGCGTAATGTCAAGCCCTGTATGAAGTCTTAATGGGCCGCGGTTCGGTCACCATTTCATATAGTCTGACTACAAAAATAGAAAAATATATAGGTGAAGCTATTTTATTGGGAATTTAGCTGTATTAAAATATGTGAGCAAAAAGGGTAGCAGCAGAGGAGCAAACAAATTGCCGCATGACGTCATCTATCGACATTTAGTGACAGCGACATATATATATGGCATTAAAAAAGCATTAAATTAGATTTGAAACCTGCAGAAACCCTGAAAAATCGGGTAGATTTAGCAAGTGTATGTTGTATACTATGATGTTATGAACTATATGCTGATATAGTAAGGATGCTGATTTTTAGAAGGCAGCTGTCTGACTTTGAGATGGCAAATGGCAGCGTGGTTTGTGTAACATTAGCAACACGTTATTTCCTGTATGATAATGTAGTCAAGCAAAAGGCTAATCATATTAATTACCGCTATGTGTCCGACGTTGTAAAAAGCGATACCATTGCCCAGCATTTATTGGGAATTTGGCTGTATTAAAATATGTGAGCAAAAAGGGTAGCAGCAGAGAAGCAAACAAATTGCCACATGATGTCATCTATCGACGTTTAGCAACATATATATGGCATTAAAAATAAAAAAAATGGCATTAAAAAGCATTAAATTAGATTTGATGAAACCTGCAGAAAACCTGTGAATCATAATATTGGCGCTCCATTGATCATGGCTTTTCATACTCATGGTGTATGTGGGTCAACCTACTCAGAGTTGATTGAACTAGCTCAATTCATCTGTTCTGAAACTGAAAACTTTCCCATCTCAGAAAAAGTCAACACAAAGTTTAAGTTTCAACTCGGAGTTGGTTGAACCTCCTTACTGAAGGGGCCCCCTGGCTATTTTGTGAATTTGTTCATAAATACTCATCACTCTCCAGGAAAGGTGATCTCCAGGAACAGGACTGAGCAACCCTGCAGATGACAATTCATTTGAATTGTAATAATGATTCATATTAATTTACTGGACATGATTAATGAGTTTGTTATAGCACTTGGCTGCAATAGGGGATAAAAAAGGATAAACCTTTGAGAGTGCAATTAGAAAATTAGTTAGTGTATATGAAGAATATTTAAACCAAAATATGAAGCCTTTGAATGTGTATGTATTTACAATCTAAAGGAGTTTTAAAGTCCCCCTGTAGTCAACAATTCTATCCCTTAAAACTGATCTTTGATCACCAAAATGGCATATTTAAACATTTTTTCCTGTGAAGTTAATGATATACAGTTAATGATATGCTAAAGCCCGCCGGCACATTGACGTTATAGGTTACAAGGTAGTTTGTGACAAAAGAAACACCAGTGATTCCAAACTGCGTTTTTGAAACATTTTTTCAAACATTTTTAAAAAGAAAATACTCCGCAACGGTGTTGACATATGATTTTGCACATGGTTTGCCTTAAAGCATATTAAAAACACCACTTAGACATATAAACAGCATTAAAAACTTGATTTTCACCACAGGGGGACTTTAAGTTTTTATGATGTGATGATATGACTATTACGTGTTATGTTTGACTCATTTGTTTGGTGGAACAGAGATTTGGCTGGACTGGCTGAAGGATGAAATTCGCCTAACAGAAGATGAATCGGACCGCGAGAAAGTTTATGAGCTGTTTGAGAGGGCTATCAAGGATTATGTGTGTAAGTGTGACTTAATTATATTCATAATTTTCAGTTCTCAGAAACAGGTTTAATTTAGTCAAATTTTGTAGTGTTTTCTAAATGTAATATTTATGTTCAGGTGTTTTAGCTAACTGTAAAACACACATTCTGTTACCACCAATAATCTGATGAAGAATGTGTAATTTCTTCTTAATTGTAAGATAGATTGTTTTGAGATAAACCTGTACTGGGGGATTAAAAAGGCTGCTGTTAAACCCATCCACAGGTCCAGAGATCTGGTTGGAATATGTACAATACTCCATCGGGGGAATGGGAGCCCAGGGAGGCATTGAGCGGGTTCGGTCCATCTTTGAGAGGGCACTGACTGCAGTGGGTTTACATGTGACTAAAGGAGCTTCAATATGGGAGGCCTACAGGGAGTTTGAGATTGTTATTCTCTCAACAGTACAGGTATGTACTTGGGGTTCCTACTTAGATGGCATTAAGTGGCTGTAAAAAATAGCCAAATGGAAAGGCTTGTTATTAAATATCACATGAATAGTAATGAGAAGTATGAGTTTGAAGATATCATAAATGATTGCAGTGTTTTGTCTTGTACTGATGTTTTAACCCCCTCTTTCTTGTTCAGCCTCCTCCTGGCAGCGTTCCATCACAGGAGCAGCAGGAGCTGTTGAACGCCCAGCTCGACCGCATACACACACTCTTCAGGCGGCAGCTTGCTGTACCTCTGATGGGTGAGGGCCGGTCTGTTTCTCTCCTCTCACTCCTTCGGTCCTCCACTTTCCCATTCTTTCTTGTTTTTTCTCTTTCCAGTGTTGGAATGAATAATCGGAAAAACTTATCCACAGGCCGAAAGGTTCGGAAGAACGGATGCTGAAAGAATTTAGACTATGAATATAAGATTGCGCAATTTGGCAGAAATAAAATAAACTGAGAACAACATGTCTAGACCAAAGTGAAATTTGGTCAGATTGGATTGATTAAGACTTGAGTTACAAATAAAATTGATTGTTGCATGTGGTTTCCTTTCATGTACGTTTCTGAAAGCCAAGTAGTATAGGTTCTGTCAGGTAGACGCCAGCGCTGCCAGACGCTGTAATACAGGCTGGGGACAGGAGAGCCAGGAGCAGCCTGCAGATAGCCAGATGGTCTGGTTTTGTGAGCAGGGTTTTTTTCACCCCTTCTCTCTTACCGGCTGCTTTTGGCACCGGAGATGCGGAGGAGAAAGCTCTGATCACATCCCTCTCAGCTAAGAGAGCCAGATCACAGAATAGGCTTTCGTGTAGCACGGCTCATGTTTCTATAGCCCTATTTCTGTGTCATAAAATTGCCTTGTAGTGATGACATAGGTGAGAAATGCAGTAGTAACAGAAAGCATCTTTGAAACAGAACAGACACTGTGTTCCTGCAACAGTGAAAAGGTTTTGAAAGTTAAAGTATCTGGATGCTTTGTTTCTCATCTTTATGTGTTAACGTTGTGTAGATATGGAGGGAACCTACGCGGAGTACTCGGACTGGGCCGATGATGGCGTACCTGAGACGGTTACACACCAGTATAGACGTGCCCTGCAACAGATGGAGAAATGCAAACCTTACGAGGAGGCTTTGGTAACTTTGCCCTTGTCTCACTGCTGTAGATCCTTTGGTTTTCTGATTTTCCATTATAATTTAATGCAAAATGATGTCTCTGGCAGCAGTTGTAACCGTAAAGGCGGTGATTATGATTTTAAAATGTTTTATAGCAGTAGCCTGCTTACAGCCTAAATCAGTCTTTGCAAGTGTCATTTAGAGAATCTGAATGAATTAAACATCTGTGGCAAGGAAAGCTGTTTGTCCACAAACATTTGATAAATCAACACTATACTTTCACCCATTCAGGAGAAGTCAACATGAAATCTCAATTTTAATCTCATTATTTACTTTCTTATTACACAGTTCTCGTCTTTTTTGTTTTCTTGTTACTACTTTGTCTTTCATCAAACATTAAAGGCTTGAACCATCTCTGAAACAACTTCCTTTTTGGCTGACATCACTAAGGCTGCTTAACCAAAATGGAGTTGGCAGCAGTCCTCCACAATTGACTGCAAAACCTGAACACTATTCACTATTTAATTGATTCCCAGTGGACAAAATCAAGTCATGCTCTACCTTTTTTCCTACTTTGAATATCCTGTTTTTCTTGGACATTCAGCACATTTGAGAAACAAAATGGCTATGGGTGGCTTATGTTGACTTTAAAGCTTGTAGTCAAGCTTGTAGACCTCAACCTGTCTGACAATGAAGCATTAACATGTAGATGCTATTTATACTGTGCAGATTTTCATATCCAACAAATTAGAGTTGTCAAAAGTCGGTACTGAAATTTAAAAAATGTGATGCCCTGAGCGCTGTTGAGTGGATTCATAAACACCTCTGATTGGCCATTGTTTTGATCAGATATGTCTGAGATTGGCTACAATGATCAACGCACGGCAGTGTTTGAAAGCACACGGAAGTGTTTGAATTTGAAAGTGTGAGCAGGAGCGTTTGAAAGCAGGCATCTATCATTGGACTGGTCCGTGATAGACGCCTGCTTTCAAACGCTCCTGTGTGTATCTGTGTAAGCGCTCTGTGAAGAGCTTCATTGATGACTATTTACAACGTTTTTACATCATTGATCATTGAAGCCAATTACAGACAAATCCAAAAAGCCGTTAACACAATGGCCAATCAGAGGTGTTTTAGTTTACAAATCTGCTCAACAGCGCTCGAGGCATCACATTTTTTAAATTTCAGTACCGACTAGGTACAGAAGTCAGTACTTTTGACAACTCTACAACAAATAATTCACTCAAGTCGCAAGAAGAACTGAATTCAGAAAACAAATTCAACCCAACTAGTGCTGTTGCCATAGAAAGTGGAGAATGTACCATGCTCCCAGAAAGTAGAAGTGATTGTTAAATAGTGAACTGAATTACACTGCACTTATTTTAAATTAAAGTACCCAGTCACTAATTATAATTCAACACTACAATAATCAGTTAAGTGCTCTTGCACTCTTTTCATTAGAACACATGTAATTTCCCTGTGTGGCTCTTTTTTCTGTTAAATTCAAAAGATGATGTTTCTCATTTGTGCTTTCTAATGCTGTTCTTTTTGATTTTCTAGCTGGTCTCTGAAACTCCAAAGCTGGCAGAGTATCAAGTGTACATAGATTTTGAGATAAAGGAAGGGGATCCGGCCCGTGTCCAGATTATATTTGAGCGAGCGCTGGCGGAGAACTGCCTTGTGCCAGACCTGTGGATCAAATACACCACATATCTGGTGAGTGACTCGCATAAGCACACATCCGCTTTCACCCAGCTGCCCTTCGCAGAGCTCACAAAAAATGAATGTGCATCTGCACATGTGTTCCAGCCCCACACCTTCCTCTGTTTATTCAGGAACATATTAATTGCTTTAATGGGATGGTAATGAGATGCACAAGCCACAAACGCACAACAGCGTAGTTGCAGCTGAGAACACATTAGAGAGCCAACACCTCACCAGATGGAGGGAGGGAGAGGGGGAAAACGGCAAGTTAATAAGACAGAAAGAGAGATGGGGGAGGCGCGTAGGGAGAGAAAAATGAGAGCGAGAAGGGGAGAGAATGACACCTCCCCACATTAGCAGCCAAAGCTTCTATCCATTTGGGCTTTCTGATTCAACGACTGAACTTAATGAACTTCTGCATTAAGGGCTACAGGCTGGAGTGTGTTGGTGGAACCCATTCAGGCAGCTGAATTCCTGGCAGCTATGGATGTGTGAAGTAATTAAATCAAGCCTCCATACTTGTACTCTCTTAGGTGATTAAATTGAGATGCTATTTAACTAAATGATATGCACCTAACTCTGTGAGTCACAGAGCTGCTTTGCCTAATGGATAAAAGGGGGTTATTACTTGGTTTTACAAAGTACTGTATTGTATCTAAAGCCTTCTGTGAACAAGTGGGAACAAGTGTTTTTCCTTAGTGGAATTCCATTTCCTTCTTACTAATATCCATGCACCACTTATTCAGAGTAATTGGCTAGTTCTATCAGTGGAGTAGTCTTGTATGCTTCAAAGAACATTGCTACTATGATTGATACTTCAGCAGATATCCTCATTCAGTCTTTGATGAAACAAAAACATTTTGGAGTGCAGTAAGCAGATGTTGAGTTGGCGTATGGTGCACAAAGCAGGGATTTTATTCATCTCTTCCGTTTGTAAAGCCATTATTGCATTTTACGGAATGATTATTGATATAAGGCACTTTCCCGCAGACAAATTTGTCTTGGCTGAAGATTAAACCTCTTTTACAATGGAGGAGTGATTCCCTGCCGAACGTCTCCTTTAGCTTGATGCTATACGTAATCTTTGAGCAGAAGTGTTTGTAAATGGGTTGGCAGGAGAAAGGCAGCACTGGATTGGATGGGGAATTATGATCATTACAGACTACCCATCACACACACCACCTGCTCTTCCTGAAACATATTTAGTGGCTTTGGTGTGGAAGGCAAATGGGCTGGAGACCTTTTCTGTACATTTTAACACGTAATTCAATATTAATATCTTGATTTGTATATATCATTCTGAATTTAGTTGTATTTTTACTTCAGTTGTGTAACATGTTTCTGAGTGAAAGAATATTCAGGTGTGAATTTGCTCGTCATTCATCCTGATTTATATTTATTTCAATCTCTGCAATTTTGTAAAGTTGGAAAAATCAGGCACACAACCTGAAGGTGCAGTCATGTTTCTAGAACAAGAGTATAGTTTTTCACATTTCCACTGCATTTGCTTGAAACACAAGTCTTATTTCTGGTGTTTTTACCTGTTCAATCAATGATATGTTATTAAATAGGGCAGTTTTGAATCAATTTGTCCAGCTATTCAGTTGAAAATGTTCTAAATTGTAGTATTCCACAGTCAGAAGGAAGGTGATAAAATATCATTTTTGTGTTTGAGTTAAAAAGTTAAGTCACCCACATCTACTCGTTACACCTACTGCAAAAAAATAAATAAATAGAAAAAATGTTTTGTTTTTTTCTGTTCTACCTCAGGACCGTCAGTTGAAAATAAAAGATCTAGTGTTATCTGCTCATGAGCGAGCCGTCAGGAACTGTCCCTGGACCATGGGCCTGTGGAAGAGCTATCTATTGGCTCTAGAGCGACATGGGGCAGACCATCAGACAGTGACGGGTATTCACTTCAAACATCTGTGTCATCAAACGTTGTAGAACAGGGTTCCTATTGTCATGGAAAAAATCTATATAGTGAATATAACTTTTTCAGATTATGCTCAGTTCTAAATATAAAATAATATATATTTCTGTGCAATCTCTATGAAATGAAGAGTCATGGAAATTCATTTAGCAAATTCAAATTAGCAAAAGGTGTGGCAACACTGTAATGTTAAATCAGTTTCTGAATGACAAAAACCTTTTGCAGTAGTAGAACCATTTTAACATGGAAAAATTGACAGTAACATGCATTATGTCCCTAGATGTGTTTGAAAAGGCCCTGAATGCAGGATTCATCCAGGCGACTGATTATGTAGAAATCTGGCAATCTAATCTGGACTACTTGAGGAGACGAGTTGACTTCAGCAAAGGCAAGAGCATATGCTTTTCTTTTCTGCCCTATTACTGAGCTGTTCTTACATTCTCAAGTTTTGTTCCACAGTCACAGTTGATATCAGATGAGTGAATCTGATTTATTGTTGATGGATTTGTTGATCATTTCAGAATGGAGCAGGGAGTTGGACGAGCTGCGGGCAGCTTTCGCACGCTCCCTTGATTACCTGAAACAGGATGTAGAAGAGAGTAAGTATCTTATCTGATTTTATGAGGTATGAGAGCAGACTTGTAGTAGAAAGATACATTTAACTACGGTCTCGCTTCTTCTCAGGGTTCAGTGAAAGTGGAGATCTGTCCTGCACAATAATGCAGATCTGGGCAAAGATAGAGGTGAGGAAACACTACACCGTTGCATCTGTCCATCCTCCATTAACTAATGTCATTCTGCTGACTAACGTCTGTCCGCCGTTGTTATAGTGCTGCTTTTGTCTGTTTCCTCCAAACAGGCCTTACACTGTAAGAACATGCAGAAGGCCCGTGAACTGTGGGACAGCATAATGACAAAAGGGAATGCAAAATATGCCAACATGTGGCTGGAATATTACAACCTGGAAAGGTCAGTCCTTTTCATCAGTTTGTGCAACAGGTCATATGTTTTTGCTTCCGTTGAAGCACAAGGTGCTCTTTGAATCATTTGATTCAAAGAAATCAAAAGCATGCTGGATCACAAATTTGTGTAAAACCTTCTGATCATGTTGACTTCATGCAGCTTGAGTGCTGCTGTGATTAAAGCAAAAGAGGGATGACCCAAATATTAAAAATTCCTGTTTATTTGAAGGGAAAAAATATGTACAGGTGTATATGACTTTCTCCTTTCAGCACAATCAGAGTTATATTAAAGGTCCCGTTTTTTGTGGTTTTTTTGAAGCTTTGATTGTGTTTATAGTGTGCAATATAACGTTCATGTTTCGTGTGTTAAAAAACACAGTATTTTTCACATAATTTACTTATCTGTATACAGCTGTTTCCACTGTCGTAAAAACGGGCTGATGACTTCCTTGTTCTATGAAGTCCCTCCTTCAGAAATACGTAACGAGTTCTGATTGTGCCAGCGGTTCCTGTGTTGTGATTCGACAGCAGCTTCTGCTCCATCTTTCAAGAATAATCTTTGTGCGAATCCGGCATTAAACTGATTGAGATTGAGGAAGCTGTCCTCAGCAAAATGTGCTGCACATAGTTTTACATGTGGATTATAATTTTCGGGAACCGAGTTAAACATAAATTGTAACCATTGATCTCTAAGTGCAGCGTCCCTGGGAAGGCCAAACAAAGGTGATTGGACTGCGGGATGAAAATAACAGTGCTTCGACGACATGGCGATAAACACACTCTACAAACGCAACTCTTGCTCTTCTCCATGGGAGCGCAACAAGACCACGCCCCCTTTTTTGTGTATTCCTGTGGGCGGAGGTTAGTCAAAAAACTTTTTAGTGACGTCATTAAAGAAGGAAGTAGAGGGATGTAGTCCAAACTGGCCGTTCGATGTAGGCGACTTCTGTTAAATAAAATATCTCGCTTGGCATTGAACTTTGAGCTTTAAAATTGTACAGATTTTATTTATACTCTAACAACAACATTACACACTAACTAAAGTTTGAAACATGGGATCACGAAGAACGGGACCTTTAAAGTTCCCTTGTGGTGAAAATCATTTTTTTTTGTTTATATGTCTATGTGGTGTTTTTAATATGTTTTAAGACAAACCATGTGCAAATTCATAAGTCATCACCATTGCTGAGTATTTTCACTTTAAAACTGCAGTGATCTAAAGGTGGTTTCAAAAACGCAGTTTGAAATCGCTGGAGTAATCGTGGGGCATTAAAAAGCATTAAAAGTCATTAAATGGATTTTGCGAAAATTAAGGCCTTAAATGGCATTAAAAATCATTACATTTTATTCCTTCGGGCATTAAATATTTTTAGATAGTTTTGAAGAAAAATAATACTACCAGTTTATATTGAATATAGGCTAATAACTTTGATTTGCTGTCGTAAAATATGTACATTGGTGTGATACACACATGGAACCAGTTTGGTAATTTGGCACGCGGTTGAGATCTTGCTTGTCTGCTGTTCTCTGCCAGAGAACGATTAAAATGGATACTATTGCTTCTGACCTGAGTGATCATTTTACATACATATAACGTACATATAACGTTAGCCAAAATCACAGCAACTGTCTTTATCTTATGTGTATTGTGATTTTGTCAGACAGCGTCTCGATTATAAATCGGGATTTAGCGCTGGTCAATACAAAAACAAACCAAAAAAAAAATGTGAATGATTTTATTACATTTAGTTTAAGTGGCGATCGATAGTGGATAATAATAGGCTGTATAATGTAGGCTACTGACGATAACAAGGTTGCGCTTTTGAGGCTCGCGCACCATCTCGAGAAGCGGAAACATGAGTGAAGCACACACATAAAAAAACTAAGTTAAACATACTGTGGTAAAAATTCAAAATGTGGAGTTTTTTATAACTTGATACAGTTAAGCAATATCACATGACCAAGAAATGCTGTTTTCCTAAACAGGCTATCATCACGATTAAAAACGTGACACTGATTTCATACAGTTCAGTTAACAAATAGTTAATATTAAGTCACTTACATTTTAGAAGGAACATTGACTGTTTTTGTTCTATTTTAGCAGCGAAAATTGTTTCAAACAAAGATCACAGCAGAACCATAGCGTAGCAACACTCACCCTGCATCCCAATGTGCATACTGTCCACCCTATCCGCCCTAAATAGTATTGAATATTAATAATGTTACATACTATTTAGGATGGATATAATATTCATTGAGATGCAGGCTCAGCCTTGTTTACGTTACTGAATGATTCAGCAATTTGAAGCATTTTGAGTCAAAGATTCAATTACACATGCATAAACAACTCCCTCATTCTTGAGTGAATCAGCCATTGGAATGAATCGTTTGAATGAATGAGTCGCTTATTAAGACGGTTTCTTAACGCCACCTACTGGTGGTTTAGTTTAATTTTTAAAAATATCATTAACATTATTTAATGCAGTTGTATTTTTTTTTATTGTAAATTTGTAAATGATTTAATTTGATTGGTAACAGCCCTTAGTGTCTTATTCCAATTAAATTTATTTATCGAATTTAAGAATTCAAAATGAAAGATGAATCATACATTTTACATGAATTGTATTTTTTATTATTTTTTTTTCCGGACAAGCAACTGTTTTACTCGTACAAGTGAATGACAAGGCTTAATGTCGAGCCCTGTATGAAGTCTTAATGGGCCGTGTTTCAGTCACCATTTCTTATAGGCTGACAACAAAAACAGAAAAATATATAGATGAAACAATTTTATTTGGAATTTTGCTGTATTAAAATATGTGAGCAAAAAGGGTAGCAGCAGAGAAGCAAATTGCCGCTTGACGTCATCGATCGACATTTAGCGACAGCGACACACTCTCAAAGATATAGAAGAAAATGAATAAAAACATTTTTGATCAATATATATTATAACTGCAGAAAGGCCACACTGCAGATAGATATACATTTCATATGTCGGCAAATCAAATTACATCGGCTAAATTGCCTGTGCGAGCAAGCTTTTTTTTTTTAAATAGTTTGAAATCACTTGTAGCTACCCTACCTGTTTGAGAGAGAAAAATCCAGTCTTTCACGCGATCTGCCTGTGTCCGTTTGAGTCTTTTCAAATAGCGCGCTATAGTCAGCTCGTTGGCCGGCAGAAGCGCGCTGCAGTGTTTGTTGTTGTTGAGTTCTTGGACATGAGCTGTTGGCACAACTTGCATCATACGTTTTTTTGATCATCTTTTACCATTTCAAAGTGCATCCAATTGTACACTTTATCCCAGACACTGTTGAATATTTAATCCCTGCCGTAAAGATGCTCATCTGCCGGTCAAGGATCATGGAAGTGAAACTTAAATCAGTCACAGATTGGATTTATTCACGCACATTAAAAAATATTTATTAAAAGCTTCTTTCTTTTCACATTTTTATTTATAGTATTAACATAATAGGCTGTGTATTACCCTATTGGGAAAGAACCCGTAGGTCTATGTAAAATCAGATATTGAGCGCCCCCATATCTCGTCTCATAACACCTCTGCGACGATTCGACTGTGAGATTGGTAGTCGAATCAGGCTCCTCCTATCGAAGATTCGAATCGTCGACTATTCAGGATCACCCCTAATATAAATATATATATATATGACATTAAAAAATAAAAAATTGCATTAAATTAGATTTGATGAAACCTGCAGAAACCCTGAAAAATCGGGTAGATTTAGCAAGTGTATGTTGTATACTATGATGTTATGAACTATATGCTGATATAGTAAGGATGCTGATTTTTAGAAGGCAGCTGTCTGACTTTGAGATGGCAAATGGGAGCGTGGTTTGTGTAACATTAAAACACATTATTTCTTGTTTGACAATGTAGTCAAGCAAAAGGCTAATCATATTAATTACCGCTATGTGTCCGACGTTGTAAAAAGCGATACCATTGCCCAGCATTTACCTCACTAAGGCCTCGTTTACACTGTAGGTCTTGATGCCAAATCCTGATTTGTTGCATATATCCGATTTTTTTATTTTTTTTATTTTTTTATAAATCTGTCCGTTTACACGTTCTTTCAATTGTGACCCATATCCGATTAATGTGTTTACACTTGCCATATCATCTGAAACATTGCTAGTGGCGTAACTGTTTTAAAAAGTGGGTGGGACAGGAATGTGTGTAGTGGGGGGGGTGTATTGTATTATCGCAATAATAAATGCACAAAATTTATTGACATAGACCTCATGTTTAATATGAGTATTTACATTAGTCAATAAATACGTGGATCCGAATTTATTGTCAGATTGTCCTGATAGACTAGTGGTAGAATTTTTGTTCAGCATGTCAGAGGTTCTGGGTTCTAATCCGCCCTCGTACAATGTATTTTATTTTATTCTAATTAAAACCAAAAATGTTCATCAATGATTGTATATAAAGAGCAGGGATACGTTTATGTGTATTTTATTTTGTGATTTCACCGGAAGGAATAGAGTCTCCGCAACAGCGTTAAAAGAACAGGGTCCCCGCGGATCCTTGAAAAGTCTTAAAAAGTCTTATATACAAATTTCGGTTTTTAAGGCCTAAAAAAGTCTTAAATTGTATGGAATGTCTTGAATGTCTTCAATTTTCGCAAGGGAGGTATTAAATTCCGTATGGGACCGAGCGAGTGAAATGTCTCCGTCCGGTTTCGTGTATTTTTTAGATGCAATTTTATAACTGACCAGCGTACCTTGGGATCTTAAATATTTTTCGTTGCATTACCGCAAAACTTTCTATAGTCTGACAGACCCAATGACTGACTGATCATTGGACAGAAGATTTTTTTTCTCGCGGTAGTTATTGCGTTGCGTCATCAGAGAGAATTGAGGTAGCAGCCTTAGGTAAGCGCAAATGTAATGATTTATGGCTCGAGAAAGATGAATTCTCTTGGTGGTTAAGGCCGGTGCCGGTAAATGTCTACGAGGCAAACTGCGGCGTTTGTAGAAAATGTTTTAAACTGGGTACAATGGGCATTAAAGCGGTACGCACACGCCGAGCATCTGAATGGATCTTTTGCGGTAATGCGACGGAATATATCCGGAATTCCGTTTTTTTTAGGTCTAAAATCATGATGCATGTGAATCATGCAGATCAGTAAGATGTTTTATATGTTTTATATATGTTATGTTTTATGTTTTCTAATACGTCAACGACGGAATGGTCCAGCGCCGCGCGGCGCCATCTGCAAGACAAAGGTCAGCAATGATGTAGGAATATCTGATCAGAGCTGTACACGGATACACATTTTTAAACAAATCTGCTGTGGCAAAGCTACTGCAAGTGATTTTCGGTGCTGGAAATCCATATATCCTTTGCTGAAACAAGCTCGTCATGGAGAGCGCAGCTCATGGTTGCTTAGCAACGGCAGACGCTACCGCAGCGTCCGAGCGCTTTGGAAAGGAGAAAGCGGCGCCGACGCGTTTTCCATGCGTTTTTAGACGCGACATATGAACGGTCTCTAAAAGAGTTCAAATGGTTCAACGCGCCAAATGCGAGTAGAATCAGCACTGAAACGTGTTACTCGTTCGTTAATTTTTATGAATGGTGGTGAGAATTTAATATATAATTTGCAACGGCTGTGATGTAATTATATAAATAGTCTGATGCGCTGCATGCTTGCTGTAACAGTGGTGTTTTCATTTTCGATTCACTGTAAATGCTACTTTGTGACGTTTACATTTGGATGTGGGAATGCAACATTCATCATTAGAGAAGTTTCAGTGTCACGTGATTCTTCACTATTTATATGATCAGTGTTAAAATGCAGTTTTTGCTGCTTAATTTTTGTGGAAATCCAATTTAAACATTTGTGGTAGGATTTAAAAAATAGAAAAATTAACAGTTGAATTCGTCATACTTTAAAGTGAGTGAAGAGTGAAGACATTAAAATGTTACAGAATATTTCAATTTAATAAATGCTTTAATAAATAATATATTTGATGAATACATGTAATAATTTCAAATAAATGCTGTTCATTGAACTTTCTATTTTTCAAAGAAAACTAACAAATATCACCATTTCCACAAAAATATGAAGCAGCACAATTGTTTTCAACATTGATAATAAGAAATGTTTCTTGAGCATCAAATCAAATTGTAATGACTTCTGAAGGATCATGTAACACTGAAGACTGGAGTAATGATGCCGAAAATGATCACAGGAATAAATTACATTTTATAAAATATTTTTTTTTATAAAATATAGAAAACTTTTTTTTTATTAGTAAGAATATTTCACAATGTTGCTGTTTGTACTGTATTTTTGATCAAATAAATGCGGCCCTGGTGAGCAGAAGGGACTTTTTGATTTTAAAATCAGTAATTGTTTCCAAACTTTTCACAGGTACTTTAATAATAACAATTCTATTAATACATTTTATATATTATATTATATTAATTATTATCATGATTATTAAATGCTGCTTTTTAATTTTACAGAACAATAATATGCATTATTACAATATATGACATATCTTTTAATGTGATAAATATAATTTAAAAAAAAGGTGCCGGGGCGTGGCTTGGGTGCAGGGTCAGACTTTCCTGCTTTTTTTATCTCTAGGTGATCACATGCCTGATATATATTGTGTGTGTGTGTGTGTGTGTGTGTGTGTGTGTGTGTGTGTGTGTGTGTGTGTGTGTGTGTGTGAGTGTGTGTGTGAGTGTGTGTGTTTCCATCGTAGGTTTGGTCTTAAATTTCATGTAAGGTGGTATTAAAAAGGTCTTAAAAAGTCTTAAATTTAGCTTGTTCATATCTGCAGATACCCTGAAGATAAATTAAAACGTTTGTTTGTGTGAAGACTGCGCAGTGTGCATGAGCGCCAAGAGAACATTGTTGTGCCACAGATAACAGCGGCAACGAGCACTCAGCATGATTTCAAAAACAACACATCCCAGCGCCAGATCACCTATTATTTAGCACAAACGAATGAACGGACACATACATGCAGAATTATGTCAAAATGTCCTTCTCGGTGAGTATCCTTGTAAACACAGTTGCTTATGGGTTAGGTAACACAAACAAAGAAAATGGATGTGTGTCATTATAATGGATCTGTGTATTCGGTCTGAAAGTGACAGCAGGCTTGGTGCTTTCTGTGTCATAAATGTTAACAAACAACAAAATACAGAGAGAAAATCACTTTTGCAGCAGATTACTTTTTAACACAGATTATTTTCAATTTATACAGTGAAGACTATGCTTGCAGTGTTATTTTACATTAGATTTTTCATTTTCTGGACCAAGTCAAGTCTTCATTTATATAGCGCTTTTCACAATACACATTGTCTCAAAGCAGCTTCACAGTGACAATAGGAAAATTATTATTGAGCTAAAGTTAGTTTTTGATTGAATCACTTCCGTTGTAAAAATTGTTAGTTATTACTTTAGGGGCCGCTTAAATGACACCTTTCCTACTGAAAAACCGAATACCTTTAATGCATTCTTGCCGTTCATTTACATGTTTAGTAGGGGTGCAATGGTTCTCGGTAAAAAATCGAACCGTTACCGTTCTCCACTTACGGTTCGGCACGCACTTGCGCCGCGGTCCGTCTCGAATGACGACACATCTATTGGTTAATATGGTTTGTTTAAAATAGAATGTGGAAAACAGACCGACAGAGTTCAGATAATGTATGTTTCAGTTGATGGATGCGCAAAACGTTACAACAACAATAATCAGAAAGCGTGGACAAAACTCTTTGTAAACTTTGTTCAGTTCGAGTGCCATATGCTCTTTTATCCAGTCATTTACGTCATCATCACCCGGGTGTTGATAATGCGCAAGCGCAGGTGAGATGTGAACAGCACAAGTTGCTTTCTGTGTTTAAACTAAACTTATTTAAGCCTTGCCAATTTAAACATTGAAGATCAAGACGCGAAAGAGATCTTGCGCACGCTGTGAGAAGATTCATGCACTCATCCGAAGCGCGCAAACGTTTATTTCAGACAGCGCGCAAATACCGAGTTCTCTTTTAAGTCTTGCACTTCAGCGGACAAATTCATACAAAAATTATGTCAACATGCCCGTCTTAGTGAGTATCCTAGCAAACCGGTTATGTCTTAAGTGAACATATAATAGTCGAGAACGCATGTGTAACAGTATATGTACTGGATCGTGCATGTCTTAAAGGGGAAAAAATTATTCCTGCTGTCTGTGTTTTTAATGTTAACCAACAAATGACAAAGAAATCACTCACTGCTCTTGACTGAATAGCTTTTGTAACTTCAATAATGATTAATCTTTATTTAATTTAAACAGTGAAGATAAAATGCAGTGTTATTTTATATTTGATTACTTTATCCATTTTCTGTACCTTAAAACTACTGTTAGATACCTGAAAACCTCAAAAGCACTGTTTATTTTATTAGAATATTTGCTCTATTGTATTTATTTGTGATGTTTTGTTTGTAATTTGATTATTTGTTCTTATTTTCGTTTTTTATTTGAGTTTATTTATAGTCCTATTTTTCCTGATCATAGCACATACCGAACAACCGTGACCCTAAAACCATGATACGAACCGAACCGTGAGCAATTTGAACCGTTGCACCCCTAATGTATTGTTATGAAAAATGCACAAAAATACTATTTTCAGTTTTTATATGAAATCTATATTTTTCAAAACACATTTTACTCTAAAACTGAGAAAATCAAAGCCATAAATCTAAACAAGTTGTGTTCCAATTCTAAATTTGAGGTTGATATATAGCCCATCAAAAAATTAGCTTTCAGTAAGATTTTGTTTGGGCGCAGTACCAAATGTTTCCACTAGATGAAATGTGAATAGAAATGAAAACATGTTTGATATTTAGGATTTTAAATCTGGAAGATTACATCAGTTTTTTAACAACAGCCACTGAGAGAAGTGAATGAGAGCACTTTTGAAATTGCGACCATGAAATCAGATGCTGTATGGGTTCGTTAGACAGCGGAGATGGTGGAACGGCGCGTGGAAGTGTTGCAACAACACGACTGCTTGAATAACGCGTCTTCGAAAAACATGAGACAAACATATGGACAGAGAGAAAAGCTGGGGAGAAAACTGTATGGTTTTGAACATATCGGGTGAGTGTAGAAAGCTGCTAGCAATGTAAACATGACCTGTTTAGATGTCAGCGACGATCTGCTATGCATGTTTACATCCGCTTCCCCATGAGATCTCGTGAGGTGCTCTTCTGGGTCTGATAATATCCTTTTAGTGTGTGCTGTGCTACAATTTTCACATCTTGTAGTGTGTGCATGTTTGATATTTACGAGAAGAAAAAAATCTGTGAAGATTCTCCTTATGTGTGTGCTGCAACCAGATTCCACAATCGGGATTTTAAAACTCTAGCCCCCGGTTTCACAGACAAGGCTTAAGCTAGTCCCAGACTAAAATGCATGTTTGAGGCATTTTAACTGAAAGCAACTTGCACTGACATATCTTAAAATATGCCAGTGCTATTGTTTTGTCTCAAGATGCACACCAGTAATGTTTCTTTTTAGGGTAGATTTATAAAAGCTAGGCTACTTAAATGTCTTAATTGAACTAAGGCCTAATCCTGGCTTAGTCTAAGCCCTCTCTTTGAAATCAGGCCTAGAAGTGTGGAATTCACAATACAACATTTTTTTCTAACGTTCAAAGTAAATTTAACTTTAGAATTGAACTAATCATCTTCGATGGGACGTTGTAGTTTTTGTGGGGCATACAGAGGAAACAGACACCGGGACAGCATAATTTCTCAAACAGAATCACAAAAATATTAAGCAGAACAACAGTGATAATAATATGAAATATTTTTCAACATTGATATTTTTTTTTTCCAGCAAGTATTAGCGTATTCGAATGATTTCTGAAGAATCAGGTGACACAGAATGACTGATGCAGAATGATAGACTAGTGAAAATGTATTTAATATATTTTTAATATATTAACATTAAAATATATTTCATATTATTTTATATAATAAAATAGAGGGAAAAAAGCTATTTTAAAAGCTCACATTGTTCAGAGTGGAGATTCCATTGTGGAGCACTAAATGGAAACTCTGACTCTGTTCTGCCGTTGGTGTATTAGGAGTGAACTGATCGAAAGACTTTCGAGACTTTCTGCAGATATTTCAACAAATATTGAATTTGATTGCGGCATTCAGTGTCCATTAATGGCGCTGTTTAGCAGTGTTTTTATTCGACTGTTTGAGCACTCACTTCTTGCGAAGAAGAGCGACACAGCCGTGTGCAGCGCAAGAATTAACGGCAGTAGAGAACCTTCCAGAGGAGCGTGAGGCCTTCGACTTCACTGCCAATGACAGGAAGTGTAGGAAGAGACGCCGCAAGGTACCTAAGAAGTGCCAGCTTGGAGAGAGAGAGGAGGAAAGAGAGGTGAAGATCGAGGGATAGATCAGTCATAAAGATGAGGCTGAAGAGGAAAGAGTGCCACTCAGACTTGAAAAGATAAAGATAAAGAAGAGTGGATGTGTGTATCAGAGTAAAAGAGAGATGCACAGTCTAGAAAAATTGCGTCATCCCAAACGACTTCCTCTGAGCCCGACTCCTGCACCTGATAAAGTCGTTGCTCTGCATCATCCTCCCAGCCGGAAGCCTCAGCCGTTTACTTCTTCCCTGTTTGAGCCTCTTCCAGAACTTATGCTGATTGATATAGAGGATGAGGAGAATGAGTATGTGACCTTCCCGGCCAGTGACTTTCTCAAGTCTGAATGCCCCCAAATGCCGGAGGCTGAAATGAAACCGAGAAAGGTGGTTGCTTGGTTGGAGAAGGACAGCGAGGTGCAGGAGGAAGAGTGGGAGTGCAAAGTGGTGGATGTCCAGGGATTTGAAGAAGAGGACCCCAGTGAAATGATAGACTCCAGCACCTTACAAGGCCATGCCTCTCTGAAAACAGAGCTCGATGAGCTCTCGATGAAGCTCTTCTGTGTAACCTCTCCTGACTGTCCCAAGAATGAGACCCAGCACACTGTGAACATCCAGGAAAAGTGCAAAAGAAAAGTGCTACTTTTTCTGTTCACCTGGGCAGAGGAGAAGGCCAAAAACAAGGAGGAGAAGAAAATAATCAAGGAGAAGAAGCGACGAGAAAAAGAGTTGTTGCTTGACCGCTACATGAACGATCCGAAACTGAAGCACTTGTGGATCAACAAGCACAACCGCAACTACTGCTTCTCCTAATGCGGATCATCGTCCCTCCTCACCTTTATCCTGTGTAAATAAAATCCTCTTTACCTTTAACCTGTGTTTGTCTAACACATGTAATATGAAGTGAATCAATTTTAACTAGTTTGGTTAGTTAAAACTAACTATTTAACCAGTGTTGGGGGTAACTCATTACAAGTAACTTGAGTTACCTAATCAGATTACTTTTTTCAAGTAACTAATAAAGTAATGCATTACTTTTAAATTTACAACAACATATCTGAGTTGCTTTTTCAAATAAATAACGCAAGTTACTTTGTTTTCCCATGTATTGACTGACAGCTCTCCTGTCCCCAAGTTTAGATAAATTGAGATTAAGTGCAGAGACATTGTGTGTAAACACGACGGTTATTGTAGTTCTAGACTAAATGTGAGCATTTACTCATCTTGCTTGCACAAAAGCAGAAAATTTATAAAATTCCACAAAATGTATAAAAACTGTGAAATGCAAACTGTGAAAATTGCATAAACCTGCAAAAATTAAATATATTAAATTAAACAAATATATATTTTATGTATTTAATCTCACTTTATTAACCAATGCCTTTGCTGCCGACCTTCATGATCTATTTCAATCATACTAATAAGCAAAAATGACTTTAGATAAATATCACATTTGTAATCAGCCAGATGCTTATTCATTTCAATTTTGGTGTGAAAGGGCCTTTACATTTGACAAAAAAAAAAACCTTTTTGTTGTTATTAAAAAACAAACAAGCAAGCCCAGCCCAAGGAAAAGTAGGAAAAGTAACACAAAAGTAATGTAACGCATTACTTTCCATAAAAAGTAACGCAAGTAGTTACTTTTTTAGGGAGTAACTCAATATTGTAATGCATTACTTTTAAAAGTAACTTTCCTCAACACTGCTATTTTTTCCTCTGGGGTCAACTTATTTATGTAAACATTACTTTTTTTTATGATTCTGACCCTTAGATAATATAAAAAGGCTGTTTTTGCTACTGTGCATTCAAAACATCTGTTTAAACATCATTTGTCATGAGCTGCAGGACTGCAAAGCCTGCATTACATTGAGCAATCCGTGTTGAAATATGCCTGAAATGGACTGAAATTAAGGGGGACCTTGTAAACTTCAGATGGATATGAAGAAGAATCATAACATCTGGTGTTTATAAATAACAGTATCTATACGTCTTCTTAATTCTCCTTAATTTTTGAGCGTAAGGTGGACAGGACTAGTCAATCGTCATGAAGGAAGGATCATGCCAAGAACAGCTCACTTTCAAGCTTCTTTACAGTAATTAGATCAGGGTGGAGAGAGGGCAGGGATAAGAGGCTCACATTTATTTCAGACAGCGCGCAAATACTGAGTTCTCTTTCAAGTCTTGCGCTTCAGCAGAAAAATTCATACAAAAATTATGTCAGCATGCCTGCCTTGAAGAGTATCCTAGCAAACATAGTCGGTTATGTCTTAAGTGAACATATAATAGTCGAGAAAGACATTGCATGTGTAACAGTATATGTACTGGATCGTGCATGTCTTAAAGGGAAAAAAAACTATTCCTGCTGCCTGTGTTTTCTTCAATAATGATTAATCTTTATTTATTTTATATGGTGAAGATAATATGCAGTGCTATTTTTTTATTTGATTACTTTATCCATTTTCTGTACCTGAAAAACCTGAAAATCACTGTTTATGTTATTTGAATATTTGCTCTATTGTATTTATTTGTGCTGTTGCTTGTAGTTTATTTGTTCTTATTTTCTTTATTTTTTGACAATAGTCCTATTTTTCTGCAACATAGCAAATACCGAACCGTACTAAAACCGTGATACGAACCGAACCATGAGCAGTTTGAACCCCTATGTTTAGTCTATAGGTTTGCGTGTTTGATCTATGCGAACTGGAATAATTCGATTAACGTTTTATCTATACATAGGGAAAGGAAAGGGAAGGAGGCCTTCGCAGGGGATCGTTTAGTTGAGACTTCAGGGCTGCGTTATTGCCATGTCTAGATGCAGGTCATTCATCTCATCTGGATACGGCCTGGATCTGGCATGCTGGGGCAAACCTCGGGATAAACAGAGAGAGACTAATATTAGCGTAGACACAGAATACTTGCCTGAAAAATATAAAGTGTGATTAATATTGTTGGTTAATATAATTTTTCCCTGGCTGTGTAACCTAGATTATATCAACAGAAAGATCAATTAAATTTTAGAGATTACATTTTTATTAAATATTATGAAAACCAACATTAGTTCTCTTCAGAATAATGTGTACTAATAAGTTGTAGAGGGTTGAGGTTATTTTAATTTCATATTGTTGCTGTTCTGACTCTGTATGTATGTTTGTTGATCAGGTCATATGGAGATGCTACTCACTGCAGGAAGGCTCTACACAGAGCTGTACAGTGTACATCAGACTACCCTGAGCATGTATGTGATGTCCTGCTCAACTTTGAAAGAGTGGAGGGTGAGTTGAATTCATGCATATATATGCTGCTGTTTATGTGGGTGTCCAGCTTTGAGTGTTTATGTGGGTGTTGTCTCTCACAGGCTCTCTGGAAGACTGGGATGCTGCAGTCCAAAAAACAGAGACCAAACTCAACAGAGTCAATGAGCAAAGAGCAAGAGTAAGTCCTATATAGGATTGGGAACCGAGAATGGTTCTTATCCAGAACCGGTAGTGGTTTTTTTTTTTTTTTTTTTGACAAATACCAGAACAGTAGGGGTGTGACGAGATTTCTCGTCGAGGCGAAAAGTAGTCTCGTGATGTTGCCATGACAGAGTGTTAGGATGATTAGGAAAGAATATGCCACCGCTACGTTTACATTTTGCCTCCACTGTCGTTTTGCTTTGTATTTAAATAAAAAAAAAAAACATTTAATTCAGTTGGATAACGGTCGCCGCCGCTCCATATTTACAGAGTACGTGCGACCGTTTAAAAGTGAAAGTAAACGCGCGCGCGCATTCAAACGTGATTTCAATACCCCGCATTTTGAAAGCGGCTCACTGATGAATACAGATATTTCTCAATATGATTTTCTCTTCTTATTATTTACTAGTACAAACAATAAGGTTTAATTTGTTAACATTAGTTAAGGCACTGTGAACTATCATGAACTAACAATGAATGACTATTTTTATCAACTTACAAAGATTAATAAATACTGTAGCAAATATATTGCTTGTTGTTAGTTGATGTTGGTTTAATACATTAATGTTAATAAATGAGACCTTATTGTAAAGTGTTACCATTTTTATTTATACTGTTTTTATTTCTGTGATCAGATTGTGGAGAGGAGTTCAGTTAGGAGGTCAAAAGCTGTAGAAACTCATAATTCATGTACAGTAAGATCTGAAGAGACTGAAATCATACAGGTGGGAAGTCAGTCAGTTGAGTTAGTGGCAAAACCTTTTACATTACTTGAGTATTGTTGTCTTTTACTGCATATGATAATTCAGTCTCAGAAAGTAGAACTGAAATGACATTCATAACAAAATGATTAGTTAAAACATTTCAAATACACCTGCAGAATATTTTTTCTAGTCATATATTTCGCCATCTTGTCTCGTCTCGTGAACTCAATCTCGAGTCTCGTCTCGTCTCGTGAGATACTGGTCTCGTCACACCCCTACAGAACAGTGTGAAATTCCTGTGAAAGTTTTGGTTCTGAAAACGGTTTTGGTGTGATGTGTGGGCGAAGCATTGGGAGCATATCCTTTAATAGCGATATCTCACATCATGATTATTAATATAGTAATGAATGCACTCAAAAGCCAACTCGCTACTCATATGTTTTGTATCAGATATCTATGCAGAGAGAGAGTATAAGACAGTACAGCTGCACAATTGATCTTTAAAAGATCTTGATTGAAATGCCCACGCAGTCTTATTCCTAAATGACAACAATCCGCCTGTGCCTATTAAACCTTTGACAAAATCACACCGGAACATTTGAATCTGTGTTTGTGCTGCCGCTGACCCAGAGAGAACTGTTATCATGTGTAGGTATGAAACCGCTACACAAACAGTCTTTTCAACCACACAGTATCATTATTTCTGTGTTACACAAATATTAAAACTATCACAGAAGTACTGAGATAAAAGTTTATAGTTCAGATATAAACACTGATGTCTACATTTTGAAAGTAACTTGGCGCTTTAAATAATGACTGTATCGATTACATTGTTATGCCACTTGGTGACGACAAGTGACTTAAAAATGTATTTGTCAAGAGATTTCGTTGCTGATTCATCCAGTAATGAAACAAGTGAAGTCTTTATGAATTATTCATTCAAACCAATTTTAAAAAATATTGTGTTTCTCCTGTCTGGATCTTACATGTGTTTTCAAGCATCCTCTACCCTTCTGAGAGGGCATTTTCCACTTCTGGAGATACAATAAGCCAGGAAAGATCCCGAATTCTCCCAGAGAAAGCAGACATGTTGATTTTCCCTCAGAAAAATTAATTATTTTTGCAAAAATTGCTAAATAATGAGTTGAGTATTGTGCATTTTTTCCTTACTACTATTTTTTTTATTTTTTTTTATTAGTTTAATCATTTTAATGGAATCGGAACCAGAACCGGAATGGGAACATTTCTTACGATTCTAAACCCCAGTCCTATAAATAGCCTTTTTGGGATTTTCTCCATACTTGGCAAACATTTCATTTTCATTTTGCCCTTTTTCCTATAAAAATACCAGAAGTAGTTATTATTTATATTATGTTTGAGGCATCTGGCAGGAAGCTGTAGAAATGTTCTTTTGCTGTGGTTTTTAAGACGTCTGTATGCTGTTTCTGCAGGTGGCTGAAAAAGAGGCTCTCCTAGCCAGACAAGAGGAGGAGAAAGCCGAGCACCGGAGAAAAGCCAAGGCAGATAAAAAAGGCCAAAAGAAGAGCCAGAAAGCAAACAGAACGGGGGATAAACGGAAAGCTGAAGATGAGTGTGAGGACGAATGGGGAGACGATGCAGGTATGAATGGAGAGCTTTTTAAGTATTATAATTCTGTGTAAAAATCTGTTTTCAGAGAAAGTTGAGGTAATTTCCAAACAAAATGCCAATTTGTAGACTTTGACTGTACTGATATATAAAATGTGTGCAGAGCTGCCTTTCAAGAGGCTCAGAGGGGAGGAGGACTTTGGCTGCACGACCACGGAGGAGCTCATGGAGACAGAAAGTGGGCTTTTCGGCCGACGAGCTCCACCACAGCGTAAAACTGAGCCGCCTGGTTTCCGTAAGAACCAGCAGGGAGTGCCAGAACCACAGGATGTGTCAAAGGAGCAGCGCAAAGATGAAAATAGTGTGTTTGTCAGTAACTTGGCCTTTAACCTGGAGGACCCCGAGGGCAAGCTGCGAACATTGTTTGGGGGTTGTGGGACTGTACAGCAGGTGCGGCTCGTGTATACACCAAAAGGTGTGTTTAGAGGCTATTGCTACGTGCAGTTTGAGGACCGTCTGGCTGTACCTGAGGCACTGAAACTAGACAGGCAGGAGGTGGATGGGCGGCCCATGTATGTGTCTCCTTGTGTGGACAAGAATAAGAATCCTGATTTCAAGGTATCCAGAATGTATACTACTACATTTTTGACTTGGTGTTTCCTTGTCATCCCTATGTTCAAGTGAAAAATTATTACATTTCCTTTGGTGAGCGTTATTTGGCATTTTTAAAATGTTAATCATTTTTATCATAATGTTTTCCTGGCAGGTTTTTAAGTACAAAACATCATTGGAGAAGCACAAGATCTTTATCTCGGGCCTGCCGTATACCTGCACTAAAGAGACACTGGAGGACCTCTGTAAAGAACACGGCACAATCAGAGCCATCCGGCTAGTCACCAACCGTTCAGGCAAACCCAAGGTGTGTAGGTCTCTGTCACCAACATAAATACACAAGAACACTGTCCTAGTATTCTTCTAAGCTAATATTACCAGAATGTATTACTTGTATTCCTCTAGTTACATTACATTACACACACACACACACAAAAAAAAACCTTTTTAACAAGAACTCTGTTTTTTTTTTTCTTCTCCATACTAATTTATGTGTGCTCTGTAGGGTTTGGCGTATGTGGAATATGAGAATGAGGCACAGGCCTCAAAGGCTGTGCAGAAGATGGACGGCACCATGTTGGAGAACTTCACACTCTCTGTTGCTATTAGCAACCCCCCGAGCAGGAAGATGGAAGATAAAGCAGCACCTAGTCGAATCCTGGGGGCAGTAATGCAAAGGCAACCTCAGGGAGCGTAAGTACTTGATACGGCAGGTTAGCTTCTCACATGTGTTGGATTACTGCTTGTAGCCAAGACCACATATGTTCACAACATAATTACTAACATTCACAAATAAGATACTTTAAATATAAAACTGCACTAAACTGCTAGTAGGTTGCAGAAAGTCACTGTTTTAATGAGTGAGTGAGTCAGTGATTCATTCAGGAACGAAGCTCAGATTCATTCGTTCTAAACGCGGATTCAGCCAGTTAAACAAAAACATTTCTGTTGCACGGGGGCTGTTCTGCTGTTCATCATTTTGAAATTTTCGTTGGCGAAATAAAGGGAAAAACTATTTTAACAATACTGTGTCTAAAATGTAACTCACATTGTTCATTTAACAATCAGATGAAGGAACATTGCATTTGTGCTGATTTGGAAAAAAACGGCACTCTTGCTCGTGTGATATTGTAAAACAACTACATCTTATAATATATATCATATTAATGACAAAAAGTCGTCGGGGCAAAACATACCTATGTATCTTGAATTTTGAGAGCATATAACTGCATGTATAACTACATCACGCTGAATAAGACGAGTAAAGAAAACGCGGTAGGATACTTATTAATAGAATCACGCTTTATTTAAATATATGAACACAGAAAATCACTTTTAACAGGTTAATATAACATTTCCGATTCCATGACTAGTAAAATAATCACAACTTACTCTGTAAAATGGCGTAATCCACAGGGTGATAGACACAGAGGTGGGTAAAAAGGTTGGTGGTGTTGCCACCCTTTGCACTGACTGTAGCTAGGCAAATCCTGCGGATTGGGCTGTCTAAGGAGGCGAAAAACGTCCATACTGTCGAGCTCACTTTTTTCAGGTGTGGACAGAGCCTCTCACTCTCCCGCTCGGAATAGCTGCGCGTGCTGCGTCTTGTTTGACAGGTGTCAGTGTTAAGGTTCAATACTGCCACCTGAGAGCTCAACCAGGTACTGCCACTGGAGTATTTACATGTCATGATATCATAAGCGTCCTATTAATTTTAAATATTGTGGTTATCGTCAATACCGGTATATCGTCACACCCTAAATTAACACGATATCGATATTTCATGCTTTGAATATCACGGTTATCGTCAATACCGGTATATTGCGACACCCCTAATTACAAGTAACTAACCCTAAACCTAACTAACTCTAGAGTAAGTACATGTAAATAATTAATTAATATTACTCAGTACTTATTTTATTAAGTACAATGTAACTCCATAAACATTATTGTTTCTTTTCAGGAGGGGAAAAGGACGCACTCAGATCTCTCTGCTGCCACGCTCTCTGTACCGACAGAGTGCTCCAGATGCCAAAGCGGAGAACGGGACCATTTCTGCACCACATGCCACAGTGACAGATGGAGTGCATGGAGGACCTGGAACCGCAAGCCTGGACATGCAAACCAAGTCCCTGTCCAATGAGGACTTTGCCAGGATGCTCCTCAAAAAGTGAAATTGTATGCCGATAACACAAGAAGAATACCTGCCTTCTGACAGAAAGCCATGCTGTGTCCTTACGAAGTCCGGCGGAGAAACAGCGTTTTAGTTTAGCCTACTTTCTGTAAATACGTGACCACCCCAGATATATAGTAAAACTATTTTAACACCTCATCCATGGAGATGTGAGCTATATTGTTTTCTTTCAATTCTTAGTAATAAAGAAAGGGATTTTGGGGGGCAGATTTCAGATTTTGTCAGCAAGTATTTTTTTAACAGGATGTTAAAACAGATGTGAACCATTGTTTTAAAAGGTATATGCAAGAACATTTAATATGAAGATACATGATGTATCATAAGTTTCAACGCAGCTTCATTTCTCAATAGGTCCCTTTGGGGCAGTTGATCTGTAGATGCGTCCTGCACCTCTGCCTTGTCAAAGGCATACAAAAACAAAAAATAAAGAACAAAACCTTTATTTTACATTTTATCTGAACTGCATGTTGTATAAATAATTTATTTGCAGTACCACAACCATCTGAAACTCAACCAATTTGCATGTGTAGATTTACAACTAACTTCTGTAATGTCTTCATAAAAGCTCTAAATGAAGACTAAATGGGATAATAGATGATCTTGTCAGCAAATAAAATGCAGCACCTTGCCAACAACACATTTGTGACTAAGAGGTTCAACTTTGGTGTTTATTAGACTGCAGCGCTTGAATTAAAAGCTGTGCACTGTCCTGTCCTGGAGATTAGTAGATTCTATTTGCAGAGTTTTATCACGCATTTTTGTATTTTCTCCGAGCGCTGCCCTTAGAATCTTGTTTAACCGCTGACACAGCTTGTAAACCTGCCTTACCTTGTGTACTCAAAAATGGTCTGAAGGTTAAAGCTTGCGCTCCACAGCCAGATTCAGTTCAAAATTCTGTCTAGAACCTTAGATTTCACATATTCTAAGGACTGGCTGAGGAGCGAGATAGTTTTAGAACCTATTTGGACCTTTCCAGAAGTTGAATCTATGCAGCTGTATATCGCTAGAACCTTCCACTATGAGTTCACCTGATTGTGAACCCATCATATACTGTATTGTACATATACACAGCATATATCATCTAAAATGTCCTGGATATTAGTATTATTTACTGGTTTTGATGGCTATGATGGTATTTCATCCACTAATAAACGTTGAGCTGACTTTTTTTTTTAACTGCAGTGTTCTACACTAGACAGTTCCCTCCTGCATTGTTCTTTTGATTGTGTTTGATTCTTGTTCACACCCCTCAATAGTTGGCCAGTTTTGTAAAACATTTGTATATTTTGAACAAAGTAAAAAAAAAAAAAAAAAGTAGCTCTATATATTTGCGTTTGATCACCACAGTGGCCTACAGTAGTGATTGAGGAAAAAAAAAGTGCTGTTGCAATGTCTTGTTCAACATTAAAAATAATGAAATCATGGTATAGATGTGGTAAACTGTGCACTTTCTTGATTTGGTTAACTCTATCAATTATTTGATTATAGATCGGTCATTTTTATTTACCACGTCAGTGTCCTCTTTAGGCACTCATAATAATTTCTAATAATGTTCCTGTTGTAGTTCTTGTGTTGGTCATGTTAGTCATATGGTTTTATTTTTCCTCTTTGTTTTAAGGCCTAAATTGTTTAATGAAGCAATTAAATGTATGTGGTTGTCAAACATATGACTTGTGTGATATTTGTGTGCACACTGGTTTTTATCTTTGTTTAAAGGTCATATTTCACAGCAATTAAGACATAAATCCACTAAACACTAGAAGGAAATGAGAAGTTGCACAATAATTTATTACACACAATAATAAAATAGCTTTTTAGTAGTAAAATAAATTAAAGCTATGTTTAAATAGATCAAACTAAAGTGCTTAAAAATAGTGGCAAACCCAAAATGAAAAGATGTTGATCAAAAATAAAATAAATAAAAGTCCCTAACATTCTTAATAAAACATTTCAACAATATTCCTGTAATCAATAATCTTCCTAAATACCATTTTGAGCAGCTGTAGGCAATAAGAAAACGTGTGCATTGTACATCACTGAATAATCATTTTCAAATCGCAAAAGAAGAAAATGTACTTCAGTTACATTTCAAAATGAATGACCTTTGAAAATATACCTTAAAAGAAACTCATTATATAAAACAAAATCAGGGATTATGCTCTAGGCAATGGCAAAGGTTAACTATTACTTAATAGTTCAGAGTTTGACGGACATTAATTTTTGAGCATGACATTTCTTTACTGTAGCCTGCCAGCAAGGCTTATGCAAAGACAGAAATGTGTCCAACAAGCTGTAGAGTTCACAATAAATGTACTTCAGCTGGTGAAGCGTCTGAAAATCATAACTAAAAATTAAATGGAACTGCAATCTTTCAGCATTTCACAGACCTGTTCTTTTTCCAAGCAAACTTAGCTTAAGCTTGGATTTTGAGACAGGAAAAATTTCAAATTATACAGATAAACACCACACATGTATCATTATGAATATTGCTCCCATACAGACAGCAGAGTTCATGTATGCTACATTATCATTAACTCACAATCAGAAGGATTTACTTGTTAAAAGATCTGAGGATATGATCCAATACTGTTCATTCAGTGGAAAAGAAACGCTTTTCTTTCATTTCAAATTTAAAACTGACAACAAAGTTGTAAGGGTAAAATATGAACATTTCAAACAGTCAAAAAACAAACAGAATTTCTAACAAATACAGCTACACATTAAATGCACCAAAAAAAATTAAAATAAAATAACACCTTAAAATGGATTGACAACTTGTCCATTGTGGTCGCATGAGTCTAGCACTATAAGGTTGGACAGTGATTTATTTCAGAGACTGATATGGACTATATGGCACTTTAATTTACATGCATGTGCAATATTTTTCCATCTACCAACATACATCTTTCAGCTATGCGCAGGTATAGTGTGTTTACAGTCAGGGCAGGCGTGATTACTAGACCCGGGCAGCCCAACTGCATGCTCGGCCGTGGCTATCAGTAGCGTATCAAGTGTAATTTCTGTGCATTTTGCAATAAATCGAATAAAGGGTCTAACGTCGCCCTCGTTGGCTGTATCCAGGGCGGTGTAATACTCTGCCCTCTGCTCTTTCCGAATGGTGATCGGTGGATAACTAGCTTGCATTAAGATTAAATTCATGAGCAGTCGGGACGTCCGTCCGTTCCCGTCCACAAACGGATGCACGTAAACCAGTTTATAGTGCGCGAGAGCTGCGAACTCCACCGGGTGTAGATGCAGCGCTTCCTCAGAGTTCAACCACTGCACCAGCTCCTGCATGTGCCTGTCTAAGTCCTGCGGGTGCGGTGGGATGTGATGTCCCACGAACACCTGGCTAGCACGGAATCGCCCGGCTTCGACGGGATCGGCGTAGCCTAGAACCCGCCGGTGTATCTCTAGGATGTCATTTACAGTGATCGCTCCAGCACGGGACAGCAGGGTGGTGTTGATGTACTTCATGGCTACATCCACGCCAATGGCCTCGTTCTGTTCTTGAAGACTCTTACCTGGTACAGCATATCTGGTCTCAATAATGTGGCGAATCTCCGACAGAGTGAGCGTGTTGCCTTCGATAGCAACGGTGTGGTAAATATGATGGTAGTAGGTCTCCTCCATGACCCGACGCAAGGCAGAGTTGCCCTTGGGGATGGACATGAGACGTCGCACCTTTCCATCGATGATTCCAAAGTGCCGTTGATCTATTTCCTCTACTAATGGGAGTGTGCGATCCCTGCTCACCAGAGCCTTCTCGTTACAAGGCGAGATGGCGAGGGCCTTGGTGTAGAGGTGGTCAGCTTGGACGACGTCTTTTTCCTCCTCCAGAATGGTTCCCAGTTCAGTGAGCGCCTCCACAAACTCAGGGTTCATGTTGAGCGCGTGGACGAGCAGCTTGTGAGCTTTCTCTCTCTTTCCAGTTTTCTTCATCTCCAAAGCCTGCTGGAGAGCCGCCTTTGCCTCCAACTGAGTCTCTGTAAACAAACAGATGGTCAGCGTTATACAGCATGACATTTCAACTGAGAGATGCATAATCAATAGTCACTATCACTCGAAAGTTTCATTTTCAAATTTGTATCATTTTTATCTGAATTTTTGACACAGTAAATTGCTTTTAAACTTGCAATGAGCTTCCAATGAGTTTTAGTGTCTGTCAAGCATTCAAAAGCTAGATGAGACAAAAGCATATTAGAATAAAAACTGTCAAAAGAAATGCAGTTCACAAACCTTTTTACTTGCGTTACTGAACATATTTGAACATCTAAGGAACAGGAAATTCAACAGGATTCAAAAAATTCAAATGGGAAATTCTAAATTCAAATTCAGAAGGAGTGAATTGACTGAATCATGAAACAATGGGCATTACCAGAACAGTGTTGTTATTAACTAAAACTAAAAACTATTAAAAATGTTAGAAATCTTGGTTTAAATTAATGTACAGAAATTACTAAAACTAAAAATGAAAATAAATTAAAGACCCCATTAATGTTGTTTTTATGACTATGTGGTGTTTTTAATATATGTTTTAAGATGTGCAAATTCCACCATTGCGGAGTATTTTCTCCTTAAAGGGTTAGTTCACCCAAAAATGAAAACCCTCATGTTGTTCCAAACAAATGAAGATCTTTTTTGATGAAATCTGAGAGCTTTCTGTCCCTTCATAGACTGCCTTCACAACTGGAACTTTGACGAGAACATACAAAGAAGCTCAACCGAACCTGAATGACGCACAAGAACGAACCTCTTCCGGAAGCTCAAATGTGCTGCGTAACCAATGAGGTTCATTCTCGTGTGTTCTGCAGCACGTTTGAGCTTCCAGAAGAGACTTGTTCTTGTGCATCATTCAGGTTTGGTTGAGCTTCTTTGTATGTTCGCTGATCAATGTTTATATGTGTGTGTCTAAATTAAACCTGAATCATAAAGAGTGATCAAGTCTCTTCAGAAAATTTGGACTAAACCACTCAATTCATATGGAATAATTTTTCAAATCTTTTTATGAACTTTTTAAAGTCTCAAATTTATAGTTGTGAAGGCTGTCTAAGGAGGGACAGAATGTCGTCAGATTTCATCAAAAAGATCTTAATGTGTTCTGAAGATGAACGAAAGTCTTACAGGTGTGGAAGGACATGAGGGTGAGTAATTAATGACAGAAATTTCATTTTTGGGTGAACTAACCCTTTAACCCTAAAAAGGCCAAGACCATAGAGAGAAATCAGAAAATTAATTTATTGCTATTTTCAATCTTCTTCAGACACAAATAATACAATTTCATGATTTTTTTTTTTTTGGAAAACTTTTATTTTTGATTTTAATGTTTGTATCCTCCAGGATATGTCGCCCCTTTAGGAGTATAAATTCACTGAAAAAAGAATGCAACAAGGCAATGCATGTTACAACATGTTAGCCAAATGTTTTAAAACATTCTTTATAAAATATTGTTCAACAATAAATATATTGCCTATTTATGAACATATTAGCATACAGTATAATATTTAATATGCAATTTATAGGGCATATAAATTATCAATAGGACCAAAACTTTTTCTGAAAAACTTACACAATCTACTTCATGCCTTCTGTCCTCTGATTGATAGTACTTTTTTTAAATAAAGAAGTCTTTTATACTCATATCTTTAATGATTTTTATAAAGCCAATGTAAGATAAACATTTACTGAACTGAAGCAACTTGGGTTTACTTGATTATTCATGCCATTATACCATTTTTTTATGTCAAAATATACATTTCTTTTTACTTTTTTTTCATGTTAATATAAATGTCAAATATATGACACAACAGGCTTTTGGGAAACAATTATTTGTCCATCCCTCAATTAAGAAACATCCCTCAAAGTTTGCATGTATTTTTTGTTGAATGTGATAAAACAAGTATGAACTATCAATTTTTAATTTTGAATAACATAAATAATTCATCAATAAATTATGCATAATAAGTCCAGGTACATGCACTAAGAACGTAAATAAAGTCCATTTTGACTCATGTTTTATGACATTCAGCCACTCAATAAAAAGTCAATAGCATCTTCAACTGTACCTTTACTGGGCTTGACTTTTTGTGGCAGGAGGTCTAGCGCTGTGAAGGGGACCGTCAGGCTAGTTGTGTGCACCACAGGCCGCTGGACGCCCCCCCACAGCTGGCAGCGCAAAAGAGCAAGACCCTTCAGCGTGGCACAGCATTGCTCCTCTATGCCTGCTAAAGGCAGCAACAGAACCAATACAGATCCCAGGATGGCAAACAGAGCGGGTCCCCATCCCCAGAGCAGAGGACTGCTGCTGGCATGACGTAGTACTGTTAGAGCTGCCATTAATCATGGAATCCAGATTTCTCAGGCCACAAGTCCAACATTCTAGGAGGAAGAGGGTTAAGACATAAAATGTTAAATCAAGATAACTGTAATTTTTCTCCTTATAGTCTAATGTAAGTCAGGTGGGTCTTGGGATTCTGACAGTTTGTGAAATAGTCTGAATGTTCCTTCTTATGTCCAGTGATTTGTAACCAAATTTACAATGCTTTCTCATGTTCTTTGGCAGTCTGATGATCAGAGTAAAATGTACTCATGATCAATGTACTCTAACCAGCATTTGAAATGTATAACTTACCTGTCTTTTATGCTGTTTTAACACACTGACATTGTATTTATTTAATAACACAATAGGTAAATACTTGTAATACTGTACAAGATATTTCCACATTTGATACCTAAAAGATCCCCCGATGTTAGATACATTAAAATGAACAGTCCATGACAACGGCAGTGATTACAACATTCATACATTTCTTCAAAAAGACTTTCACCAAACCCTAAAACCCTAAGCTAGTTATGTCCTTTATAAAATGTAAAACAAGACGCAAATGTTCAAACATACCTTATTAGTTATAGACGTGTTATTCTCAATATAAATCATGGATATGATAAGAAATATTTGTCCTGCTGTTAGCAACGTCAACTTCCGCGGAACGAGTATGGCCTACTTGTAAGGTTAAAGCTGATAGGTTGATTTTACTTAGTACGTGCTCAGTGATTGGTCAGATATATGCCACACACCCACTTGCAGCAACACATTTTTCACATCGTGAAACTATTTGATTGGACAAGACGGATCTGTTGGTACGTAATGCTGTTTACTGTTAAAGTTATCGAACGCTACTGCCTATTGGACGAGCCGTGGAGCCGCCATCTTGGACCGGTCGCCAGCTCCACTCAGTGTAACTTGTTTGACAGGTGCAATGAGCTGTCAGCGCATTTAATTAATCATATCTCACTGAATACCTAACTGATTTTGACGCGGGGGTTTTTTTGCTGCAAAGGTCATTCATGTAGCTATGATACAGGACACATTGTTCAGTGTATTTTAATATTCATAGTAGGCTTAACAGTTATATAATATTCTGATATGAGATATAAAGTGACCAGACGTCCAAAATCAAAATATGTGATGTAGGATATAAGGTAATTTATAAATCACACACTATAAATATGATAAAGAAGCAGAAACAGAAAGTTGCAGTAAAATAAGATATCTCAGTAATACTAGCAGAAGTGGGAGGGGTAACTCGATTTGCGCTTTGCCGTTATGTGTGTATACATTGATTGCTTCCTGATATCACGTGCACAAACACAAATAACAGTTATTATGTCCGGTCGAACAATGTAGGCTATGTATTAAATTCAGATTGGATTGTGTTGGTAATAGGAACTTAACGTCACCTAACGCTAAAAGTAAGTTTCGTGCATTGAGCGCATAACAAGTGCTTTCGAACTTTTTTCTGAATAGTAAGTTGTGGAAAACACTTGCGAGGTCCGACGGTTAAGCAGAGCGGTTAAGATAAAGGGGCTTGAATAATTAATAATCAATATAACCTGACGAAAAGATATTTATTAAATGTTATCCGCATTATATTTCATCTGCAACAGCATTGTAAACTTTTATAACGATGCGTTTGGTCATTAACTTTTAAATGCATCATTATGCAAAGATGAGGAGAGTTCTCTGCATGAAAGACCCATGACTGGCAGATCAACGTGCGACTACATTTCTCTCCGAAACGGTAGGAAAATAAATTTAATTCAATGTGGAGGATTTTAACTGTGACAAGATGATTGACAGGGTAGTTTATAAACAGTTACAGTTTGCGTAAATAAGCGACAGAACGTCCGTTAAAGACTCAGTTATGACGAGGTAGTATGTCCCAAAGCTTGTCTACTACTCAAAAGTATGTACTTTTTCTTTACAAAAACAGCAAATGCTTTTAGGACGTAGTATAAGTAGGCGAATTGGGACGCATCTTAGGAGTACGACCGGTCTAAGATGGCGGCCGCATGTCTATGGTTAAAGTCCCTGTGAACCGGAAGTTGCAAATGATTTTTCTCCAGTGTTGTTACATATTTCCAAGTGAAACGGAATATTGAACAGAGGGCAGGGTTTTACTTTAGCGCTCCTCCTCTCCATCTCTCCTCATAGCAGACTAACAGTTGGAGGGGAATGGTTTACGCGTTTTCAACCCAAGCCGTCAAACTGACGTCATCAGTAATTCGTCAGTAAACTCATAATTACAGTTTGTAAACTGGGAGTTTTCTGAAAGCTCCCACATGTACCACGTGGCCGCTGTACCACCGAGAGAGAGCAAGCGCATATCCTGGCAGCGGCAGGTCGCAGCGCCACTTCCGGTGGCATAGGCAGCTGCCACGGATTTCTTCTGGCAGCTGCCACCTTTTTTTATTTTTTTATTTTTTTTATTAATATGCCACAAAAGAAGATGTAACAAATACATAACAACAGGAACAATGACAAAAAAAAAAAAAAAATCAGGTAACAGAGTGCCAGAGGAAAGGAAAAAAAAAAAAAAAAAAGAAGAAAAAAAAAAAATCATACAAGGTTAAACATTGACAGCAACCGTTGACTTTTTAAAGATTTTTTGTTTTTTATGCCCATCAAAGACAAAACATAGGAATTATAGTCTACTAGAAAAATAGAGAGTAGCGGAGTTTTGCCCAAAAATTTGCATTTGTGAATAAAAAATTTGCCAAGAATCATAAACAAATTAACAATGTATTGAATATGAGAGTCTGGATTTTGATAAATAAAAATAATACTAAAAGTGTTAATATCAATTTTAGCATTTGTTTTTTCTGAGAGATAGTTGCATAACTCAGTCCAAAAAGTTTTAACATAAATACATTCACAAAAAAGATGTACAATTGTCTCTTCCACGTCACAGAAAGTACATGTATCTTCTACATTATGGATATATTTATTGAGTATGCTATTACAGGGGTAACATCTATGTAATATTTTAAATGTAACTTCTTTAATCTTATTTGTTAACAAATATTTGTGTGGAAGAGACCAGACCAGACTCCAATTAATATTGTATAACGCCATCCACTTGAATGATGAAGCTGGAATGGATTTTCGGTTCATAAGATTACGAACAAAATGGTTATTGAATTTGTTATCAGTAATTAGAATTCCTTCAATTGAAATATAAGTGTTAAACAAAGAAATAGGATTACAGGTTTGCTCTCCCTTCAAGAGAGTTTTTATACCATTAGGAATGGCGTTAAATACAATATTATATTCATTTATCGAAACCCCAAAATCTAATTTTTTGGAGAATTCTGGAAAGGAATAAAATTGACCATTGTCATCCATCAGCTGATTAACAATATATATGTTATTTAAATACCATCTCTCAAAAAATAATGATTTATTTCTGTAAATAATATTCTGATTGTTCCAAATAAAACAACGGTGAGGTGAAAAATTGTGTTTGTAAACCAGTAACCATGATAATAAAGCCTGTTGGTGAAATTTTGCTAATTTAATGGGTAGTTTACCAAGTGAAAAGGGGCACTGTAACAAAAAATCAATACCTCCAACTTTCTTAAAAACAAAATTAGGAAATACGTTCCATATAGAGTCTGTTTTTTTAACAAATCTTTTTAACCAATTTACTTTTAACACATGGTTAAATAGGGTAAAATCTACAACTCCAAGACCTCCATCACTAATTTTATTTTTTAGAACCTCCTTTTTAATTTTGTGTGATTTATTTTTCCATATGAAATTATATAATAATTTATCTAATGAGGAACATAATAACTTAGGACAATCCATTACAGAAAAGAGATATGAAACTCTTGATAGACCCTCTGCCTTTGATAATAAAACTCGACCAGTGATAGACAAATCTCTCGCCAACCAAGAATTGAATTTCTTTTTAATTATATCTTTAATAGGGTTTAAATTAATTTCTTTTTGGACCATATTTGAATTTAAGGATACTTTTATACCCAAATAATTAACTACTTCTTTAATTTGAATTCCACAGATCGCTTTTTTATCAACATTTCACACTTTGAAATGTTTAGAGAGAGGCCAGAGACCTGAGAAAATTCTTGAATGGTCTTCAATGCTTTAGGAACTTCAGATTGATCTTTTAAGAAAATTGTGGTATCGTCTGCAAATTGGGAAATTTTTAATTCTTTTTCATGAATTCTAATACCTTTAATCACCTTATTCTGGTTGATCATTAAATTTAAAATCTGGGTAACTATCAAAAAAAGAAAAGGTGATATGGGGCAGCCCTGTCTTATTCCTCTGTGAATAGGAAATTTTGGCGTTGTACCAGAAAAAAGTTTAACACAACTACTTCCTCTTAAATATAATGTTCTCACTGCATTGATAAAATAATTATTAAAATCAAAGAAATGTAATACACTGAAAATGAATTTATGGCTAACTGTATCGAAGGCTTTTTGGAAGTCTAAAAACATAATTAGAGCAGGATCCATAACCAAATCACGATAATCAATCAGATCAAGAACTAACCTTACATTGTTTGATATGTAGCGTCCCTTCATAAACCCTGACTGGCACTCATCAATCAAATCATCCAGGCCATATTTTAATCGTTTTGCCAAAACAGATGCCAAAATTTTATAGTCGTTATTTAATAATGTGATTGGGCGCCAGTTATCAATCAAAAGAGTGTCTTTGTGGGATTTTGGCACTAAAGTAATAACACCCTCGCTCATTGATGGAGGAAGGCATCCATTGACAAATGATTCTTCATACACTGCCAATAAGAATTTAGATAAAGGGTCACAAAAAGTTTTATATAGCTCCGAAGTCAGCCCATCACTCCCTGGAGACTTGTTATTTTTCAGATTTTTAATGCCTTCTTTAACTTCTTCTAATGATATATTTTTTGAACATATAGAATTAAAATCACTACTAACAGTTTTTATTGAAGTAATAGAATTTAAAATAGGAAAAGGGTCAGTAACATTATAATCCGTTTCATACAATTTACCAAAAAATGCTGTTATATGCGATGAGATAAGAGTTGTATCCTCACAGACGACACCATCAATTTTCATTTTCCTTATTGCATTTGCCTCCACCCTTCTTTTCTCAAGATTAAAGAAATATTTACTGTTTTTTTCCCCCATTTCTAACCACTTTTTTCTCGATCTAATAAAGGCCCCCTTGGCTTTTTCTTCATATATTGTATTAAGTTTATTTTGGAGTTTATTCAAAGTGACCTTATCTTCAACAGTTAAAGTGGCTCTCTCCAGTAACTTATTAATTTCAGCTGAAATTTCAATTAAGTCTGCCCTTCTTTTACTAGCTATTTTTTTACCATAGGCCCTAACAGCACATCCAATTTCAAATTTCAAATGCTCCCATTTTTTACCAAACTCACCATTATTATTTGCAGAGATCCAATGATTTTGAATAAGTCGTTCTATAATGGATTTCAAGTCATCATAATTTAGCAAAGAATTATTGAGTTTCCAGTATCCTCCACTAATTCTATGATCTTTACGTCCAGATAATGCGATTTTAAGAGTAATAATTTTATGGTCAGTTAAAGCGGCAGGCAATATAGATGCATCTAAAATAAAAGGTTCTAAGTCTGAAGAAATCAGCCAAAGGTCTATGCGTGACTGTAATGAAACA